>NC_138535.1:34480718-34915146 GCF_964234715.1 Podarcis melisellensis | reverse complement strand
TTCTGAATCATGGCAGTTTCACAGGCTACTGTGAGTTGAGCATTTGGCTGATCAGTGGTATCAAATTCCCCACTTGCTTCATCCAGCCTTTTGCAGCTAGCCATCTTGACCCTGGCTTTTGCCATTTGCATCATCTCTGCTTTAAATCAGGCTGCTTTATACTTGCTGTGTCTGTTTACAGCTGCCTCAATCCAAAGGCAATTTCAAAACAGCCTCTGCCTTTGAGCCTGTGCCTTTCTGTATGCTGCGTTGCTTATCTGCAGCTGTTTCAAACTGCATTCCAAAAGCAAGTTCAAAGTGAAAGTCCCCAAGTGCTTTCTCTATCGCTCTAAATTCTTGCTGCGTCACAGAGCTGCAGCTGCTGTTTACACCAACAGCACATTACTTTCGATTTCCACCAGCATAGCGTCCCTTTTTAGCCTTCTAGCCTTTTGCCTGTGGCACGGCAAAAACCGGCTATAAAAGTTCAAAGTCCAGCCATAAAGCCATTAATTAGAAGCTGGCAGGCTGCCCGGAGCAGTAGCACATACCTTCATCAATCATTTTGACGCGCAGAGCAGATAGCGTTGCGATCCGTCCCTCTGCTGCTGTTCCGTTGCCGGCACTTCGTCTCTTTGTTCCTCTGCCAGGAGCCCGTCTTTTGGAGTCCATCCTCAAAACACTGCATTTTTCTGGGCCCGAAACCAAATGTTATTGATAAGCAGTGTCCAGTGCACAGCGGAATGATGAGAAGTATGAGCCAACATGCTCTATACTACTTTATTTACAGTTCAAAGCTGGTAAGTTACAGAAAAACATCTTCCCTCTGCCAGAGCAGAGAAAGCGTCATCTCTCCTCTAAAGCACGGAGAGAATCACAAAACTGAAACTGCAAAGAGCAGTGAAAAAACAGGAAACCAGTATACGTCACATCCAGTCTCCCGTTCCCGTGGGAAAACCTCCAACAGTACAGACTGTGTGGAATGTAAACACCTGTCTTGTGACAAGCACTTCTGCTGCTCAGTGAGGGAAGCAGAAACCAACAGCCACAGCCTAGAGCAACAGCCTGAGTCTGCAACAGTACTTGATACAGTGCCGGAGCTGGAGCTGGAGCCAGAGCCAGAGACACAGCCAGAGCCAGAACAAAACCCTAATTCAGAACCAGAGCCTGAAAGAGAGCCAGAGCCAGAAACAGTGCTTGATAGAGTGCCAGAGCCTGAAACAGAGGCAGAGGCAGATACAGGGCTTGAAACAGCGTCGGAGACTGAGACAAAGCCTAATAAAGAGCAGAAGCCTGAGCCTGAGCCTGAAACAGTGCTTGATAGAGTGCCAGAGCCTGAAACAGAGGCAGAGCCACAGCTACAGCCATAGCGCCACAGCCTGAGTCTGCAACAGTGGTTGATACAGCGCCGGAGCCTGAAACAGAGACACAGCCTGAAACAGAACCTGAGCCTGGTTATTAGCATGGCAATTAAAGAAGAGAGAGGCAGAAAGGCTTATAAATAGAGTTAAGTGCGAAGGCAAAATAATAAACAACCCTAAAGAAATAGAGAAACGATTTCTCGAATTCTTTAGAGAAGAAGGAAAGAAATGAAACAACATTTCATTTCGGCGCCAGCGCTTAATGGCGGCTCTCTCTCTGATCTCCGGAGAGAGGGCTGCTCCACGAGTTCGGGTCTGACCGCTACGGCAAAGCGGGGACCCCTAAAATCACAGGCGCAGAAGCCTGTGAACAAGGAGACTCGGTGGGCACCATTTGCGCCCCCCCTTACTGCAAAAGAGCCTTTTTAAAGGCTCCGGAGGAGCATTGGGGGATCGCGCGGTGCTGAGAGTCGCTACCCAGCCCGTGGAGTGAAGCCGCGTCGCCACAAGCGGAGAGCGCTGACTTCTTCCTGAAATTTGGACTGAAATTCAACATCCGTAAGTAGGATTGAGAAACCTATTGGGACTATAAAATTTCTTTGAAATTCGGCTGAAAACGGGGACGGTAAATAAAGGAAGTCTGCCTCCCCCCCCCCCCCGGCTGCATGATCTTTAAAGCAACGGAATTTAAAGCTGCAATTGAAGGAGAAGTAATTTTGAACTTTTTAAAGTGGTTTAACCCTGGCATTGAGTTTGAACCTCCCCCCCAGCAAGCAGGAGCGAGGGGGGAAAGAAAAGGGAACTTGATTTAACCTGCATGAAAGGAAGCAAAGGGAAAAACTTTCCGCTGTCTCTGACTCTGGGAGCGAGCTGCCTGGGTGAAACACTTGACAGGGACTGTCAGAAAGGATAGACTGTGACTTTATTTGATACAATCTTGGTTTTCGTGACTTTGGGATTTTGCTGAAAGATCAATTTGATAGCTTGTTGCAACTAGAAGACTCTGGTTAAAAATTTTCCTCTTTGGGGACTTTTGGCTTCTTTGTCTTTTCTCTGCCTTGTGGATACATTGAATTGCTCCCTCTAGAGGACCTAAGGACAATAGTTGCAACATAGACTGTAAAAAAAATAAAATAAAACAAGTCACTGGATTTTTCCATTCAAAGCTGCTCCTGTGGGAACGACCTTGGGACATGAGCGGCCCAGCAGAGGAGATAGCAACAAGGTCTAAAGCTAAAGCCGCACAAAAGAAAAGGGGCTCTACATCAGGTACATTGTCAACAGGCGCAGCAGGACAGGAAAGAGGGACAGATATATTGATGGATTCAGTGACACAAGCTTTGCTTAAGATAAATGAATCTTTAGAAAATCTGACAAAGCAGAGTACGGAAAATACCAAACAGCTGACAGAACTTACTACAAAATTGGACTTGAACACCAAAAGTATAACATCCAACACAGCAACTATAAATAAATTAATTGAGGAAAATGCAACAACCCGAAAAATAGCGGAAGAAGCGAAATCCACTGCAGACAATACACAGGAAAAATTAGCACCAGTTTGTAAGAGGTTGGACGAACATGAGGCCGCTTTGTCTTTATGGGAGATGCAGAGGAAAGAGAGGAATTTAAGACTTAGATTGGTCCCAGAAAGTTAGGGGGACAACTTAGTGGACTTTCTCACCAAAGAACTTTCAGAATTCTGGCAGGTAAACACAGAGGAGGAAGATTTTAAGATAACGGCAGCCTTCAGATTGGGGAGAAGGCAGAATAGAAAGATTCCGAGGGATTGCCTGATAACTTTGAGATCAAAGGAGGAAAGAGATAAAATATTAGATCTACACTATCAAAGAACCCTTGAGATTGAGAAGGTTTTTGTGCAAATTTACAAGGACATCCCGAAATATATTCTGGAGGCTAGATCTCATTATAAGAACCTGGTTTACCTGCTGAAACAGAATAACATTCCTTTCAGGTGGGAGTTTCCACAGGGTTTGTCCTTTAGTTACAAAGGAAAGAAAGTCAAGATAAGAACAGTACAAGATAAAGAACAATTTCTGGACAGAAACGAAGAGGACCTACAGAAAGGAGTGGTAGAATTGACCTCTGAGACAGATCTTGGAAACCTGACATTTGGACTTAAATCACCAACGGAAGAAGAACAGCCGCAGGGAGCGGCTGGAGGTAACTAATTAATGATGTCTCTGCAATTTTTGACTTGGAACTGTAATGGACTGAACCTTCCCAGAAAAAGGCGCGAAGTTTTCCATATTCTGAAAAGAGAACAATTGGATTTGATTTGTTTACAAGAGACCCACATAACAAGGACACATAGAAAATTGCTTATAAACAAAAGGTTAGGACAGGAATTCATTTCGTCGGATAAAGTTAAGAAAAGAGGAGTGGTGATCTATGTAAAGGAGAAATTGGCCCCTAAATTGATCTTTAAAGATGAACAAGGAAGATTTTTGGCAATTGAAATACAAATCCAGGGAGAAAATTTTTTGACAGTTGGCATTTATGCACCTAGTGAAGGGAAGGCAGAATTCTTTAAGAAACTGCATGAGACATTAATGGACTGTGATGGGACGATGAGCTGCTTGTGCGTAAAATGCAAGTCCCTCAGAGTTTGATCAGGTTTTCAAACCTCTGCCTGTGACGGAGCCCCTCCAGCATGGCTGCGTCAATCACTAGTAGAATCCGAAAGTGGCTGCTTTCGGAAACGTTTCCAACATAAAAGCTCCTTAACGGAAACACGTCGTCTGGCCTCTCGGCGTGACAGTTTCCGTCGAGGTGTGGGTGTCCCTATAGGAGGTCCTGAGACCTCCCCACTGGTTTCGCTTGAAGCGTCTCTGAGCCATCCCTCCGACTCACTTTCCCTTGGAGTTCTTGCTCGCCCTCTACTGGTTCCCTCTTCCGCTGCTACTGCTCTCTCAACCTCAGGGAGCCTTTGCACCTGCGGCGCTTTAGATGTCAGTTCCCTGACATCCACCTCCCCTCCAGGGCCCCCTTCACCCCCTCCCGTCTCCTCTCCTACTGGCGGTGAGGAGGTAAAACCCCTGAAAGAACCTCCCTCATCTTCCGACGTCGCGAACACTTCCTTCCACTTGTTGCTGTTCCTACTCTCTAGGTACTCTTCGTCATCAGAGTCCACTCCATCTTCCAACTCCGACTCCGCGAACCCTTCCATTTCCTCTTCCTCATCGGTGGTGCCGAAATACTCCCTCCTAAACCTTGCTATAGGCTGAGGTTTCCTCGGGAACCTTTGGTGGAACGTTTCTGTTAAAACCTCGTCATTGACTTCCTCTGCACTTACCCAGGTGTTTTCTGACTCCGGTTCCCCTTCCCACGCCACCAAATACTCCACCTGATTACCCTTCCACCTGGAATCGAGGATTTCCGCTACATGGTTGCGGCGTTCCCTCTCTTCCAAGGCTGGTCCCCTGACGTGCTCCCCTTCACGTCCCCCCCTGTATGGTGACAGTAACGACCTGTGGAACACTGGGTGCAATTTCATGTGGTTGGGTAATCGGAGTTTGAAAGCTACCGGGTTGACCTGCTGAATCACCTCAAAGGGTCCCAATCTTCTGGGCCTCAGTTTCTTACAACCCCCTTTGAACGGCAACCCTTGGGTTGACAACCACACTTGATCCCCCACCCTTATGGTTTCACCTTCCCTTCTGTTCTTGTCTGCCTGCTTCTTATATTGTGCCTTGGCCCTTTCTAAGTTGAGCTGGAGCTGCTGATGGATGGCTTCCATCTCTTCTACAAAATGTTCAGCCGCTGGAACGCTCCATCTCTCCCCTCCTTCCCCTGGAAATGCCCTGGGGTGACACCCGTAATTAGCCAAAAAGGGACTCATCCCTGTGGACACATTCTCCGCATTATTGTAGGCAAATTCTGCCAACGCCAACTTTTCGACCCAATCGTTCTCTCTGTCATTGACATAACACCTAAGATATTGTTGAAGAATGCCATTTGCCCTTTCCGCCTGCCCGTTGGTTTCAGGGTGCCGGGCAGTTGAAAAATTAACTTCCACGTGTAGCAAGCTCATGAGCTTCCTCCAGAACCTGGAAGTAAATTGTTTGCCTCGATCTGAGATCACCCTCGAGGGAGCCCCGTGCAACCTAAAGATATGTTCCACAAACAACTTCGCCGTTTCTTCCGCTGTGACTGCATGTGAGCATGCTACAAAATGGCACATCTTAGTTAACAGGTCTACTACTACCATGATGGCTGTTTTCCCCTTGGACCTTGGCAGATCCGTCATAAAATCTATTGATATCGCTTCCCAAGGCCGTTCTGGTGTGGGTAAAGGTTCTAATAACCCTGCCGGCGCCCTTCTTTCCCCTTTGGCTCGCTGACATTGGTCACACCCTCTTACATACTCCCTTACATCTTCCCTCACCTTAGGCCACCAAAATTCCCTGGTAACCAACCACATGGTTTTGTGTTGCCCAAAATGTCCCGCCGTGGGGCTATCATGCAACTGCTTGAGTACTCTCCCCCTCAATTCACCTTCGGGTATATACAGTGCCCCTTTGTAATACAATGCCCCATTTCTTTCCTCAAAACCTCCGGGGCTCTCGCCCTCCCCCCTGAGACCTCTGAGCTTATCCTGGGCATATTCATCATTTTCCGTTTCCTCCACCAGTTCCCGTTGCCCCACCAGCGCCGCCCCACACACCCAGCGGTCCTCCGGGATGACATGTCTCTCTTCGATCACCTCCTCCCCTTCCCAATATTCTGGTTTGCGTGAGAGCGCATCCGCCCTGACGTTTTCTGGGCCTGGCACATAACAAATCTCAAAGTTAAATTTGGAGAATTCCTGTGCCCATCTCACTTGTCGTTGGTTGAGCACTCGAGCTGTTCTCCAATACTCTAAATTTTTGTGGTCGGTGCACACTTGCACCTTGTGTTGTGCCCCAATTAATAAATGTCTCCACCTCCGGAATGCTTCGTGAATGGCAAGTAGTTCCCTGTCATACACCGTGTAATTCCTCTCGGACTTATTCAGTTTCCGCGAGAAGAATGCACACGGTCTCCACTCCGACGCACTCCTCCCCGGTTGAAGAAGGACCGCCCCTATAGCCCGGTCGGATGCATCTGTTTCCACTCTCATGGGTTTTTGTAAATCCACATGCAGAAGTTGTTCTTCCGAGGCGAAAGCCCTTTTCAGTTCTTCAAAGGCTCGATCCGCCTCCACCGTCCAAACAAATTTCTTCTTGCTGCTGAGGCAGTCGGTGATGGGCGCCGTCAAGTGGGCAAAGTTCTTGATGAACTTCCGATAAAAGTTCCCAAACCCCAAGAATCTTTGCACGTCCTTCTTGGTCTTCGGTGTCTTCCATTCCAGTACCGCTTGAACCTTGCCTGGATCCATGGCCAATCCCTTGTCTGACAAGCGGTACCCCAGGAATTCCACCTCCTTGGTATGAAACTGGCACTTCTCCAGTTTCACCCACAGCTTGTTGGCTTGCAGCCTGCCCAACACTTCTCGAACGTCCCTCACATGCTGTTCCTCATCTTCCGAATACACCAACACGTCGTCTAAAAAGGCCACACAGTTCTTGTAGAGCAAAGGTCCCAGAACGTGGTTTATAAAAGCTTGAAAACAGGCGGAGCCCCCTTGTAGACCGAAGGGCATAACGAGGTATTCAAAGGCTCCCAAAGGGGTAAACATGGTGGTCTTCCATTCATCTCCCTTCCTTATGCGTATCAGATTGTACGCCCCCCGCAGGTCCAGTTTTGTAAAAATCTTTCCCTTCCTTACTCTGGTCAAAATGTCGTCAATTCGGGGCATAGGGAAAGCCAGGGGCTCCGACACTGCATTGAGGGCCCTAAAGTCACACACCAGTCTCGGTTTGTCTGTGTTCTTTTTGTCCACAAAAAACACTGGGCTGCCCCCCACCGCTTGGGACTCTCTGATGAAACCTCGCTTCAAGTTTTTGTCAATGAACTCCCTCAGCTCCTGCATCTCCCTGTCTGACATGGCGTACAGCTTGCCTACTGGGAGTTGGGCCCCTGGGAGTAGGTTGATTTGACAGTCAAAGGGTCTATGCGGTGGCAGTTTGTCTGCTTCCCTTTCGCTGAATACGTTGCTCAGATCTGCGTATTGCGGGGGCACCTTCCCTTTGCCCATCACTTCCATCCCCGCTAGGGTGACTCTGTCTCCTCCCGAGACCTTCCCCTCCTTGCAGTGTTCTAGGCAATGCGCTGACCCAAAGGAGACCACCCTCTGATGCCAGCCCACTAGCGGATCGTGTAGCGCCAGCCAGCTCATCCCCAAAATGATGGGCGCTCCTCCCAGGATGGCCACATTAAACGCTATCTGTTCGGTGTGCCTTGCCACTCTCATTATCATCGGGACAGTCTGTTGGCTAACTTCTCCCCCCAACAGCTCTCTGCCGTCAATCGTAGTCACCTGCAAGGGGTTACTTAAAGGGATGGTCTGTATCTGGTGCTCAGCTGCAAACTCCTTACTCATGAAATTACAGGAGCTGCCTGAATCCAAAAGCGCCTTGACCTTTAGTGGGTGTCCGTTTGGCAGTTCTAGTAACACCTCTATCACTAAAGCAGGTCTGGGAGGTTCTGGCATGGGCACTTTCATTGCTCTTTGGCCTGGCTGCTGTGCCCCGACGGTGGCAGCCAGGCGTTGGCTTTTACTTGCTCCTTGCTTTCCTCTTCCTTTCCCCCAACAGCTCCTGCCATCCCTTGCCATTCCTTTCTTTGTGGGCAGACTCTGGCAAAGTGCCCTGGCTGTTGGCAGAGATAACATCTCTTGGCGCTCTTTCCCTCCTTCTTCCGCCCTTCACTGGGATTTGAAACTGCGCGCGCCCGCGCTGTTCCAACTTCCATCGGCTCTGCCGGCGGGAAAGATGGCTCTGGAATGTCTGGAATGCGGAACTCCCTCCAACGGTCTCCTTTCCCTTCCCGCCTTTCCAAAGCCCTCGCCTCCTGGCGCGCTCCTATGGCCAGCGCAGATTTGGTTAATTGGTCCATAGACTCCGCCCTGGGCCCCCGGGAAAGCTCATCTTTGACGGTTGAAGAAAGCCCCTCTTCGAAAAGCATTTGGATGGGCTCCGCCGATAGGTCCCATCCCAATTTATGAATCAGCATAGTAAATTCAGTCCAGTACTCACGGACAGATCTGCTTCCTTGCTGGCAAGCCATTAACTGCCTTCGCACCACCCCCTGCTCAATATCGCTGGAAAACATCAGGTCCATGGCACGAAAAAACTTCCTCGTGTCCTTTAAGATCTCATTATTCGCTGCCATCAGGGGTCTAACCCAATCTTTCGCCCCGGATTCGAGATGGCCAATCACATACGCCACGATTCCTCGTCGGGGAAGTCATCAAACTGCAAGTTTAGAGCGTATTGCATCTCTGTTCTAAAGGCATGATAGTTCCTGGGATCCCCCCCGAATTTCTGCACCAATCCTGGTACCTTTCTGGCGAGCGGGGTGGTTTTCTCCTTTCCCTTTTCTGCATCCTGAGCCCTCCTCTCCTCAAGCCTCGCCGTTTGCAGCGCCAACTGGATCTCCAACGCTCTGTACCTTTCTTCCAGGCTTGGACCCCCTCCAGCTGCTCCTGCACCCCCGGTTCCGGCTGGGTTGCTCATGATGCTTCTCTCTGCACAAGCTGGCTTTCGGTGACTTTCGGATTGCTGTGATGGGACGATGAGCTGCTTGTGCGTAAAATGCAAGTCCCTCAGAGTTTGATCAGGTTTTCAAACCTCTGCCTGTGACGGAGCCCCTCCAGCATGGCTGCGTCAATCACTAGTAGAATCCGAAAGTGGCTGCTTTCGGAAACGTTTCCAACATAAAAGCTCCTTAACGGAAACACGTCGTCTGGCCTCTCGGCGTGACAGTTTCCGTCGAGGTGTGGTTGTCCCTATAGGAGGTCCTGAGACCTCCCCACTGGTTTCGCTTGAAGCGTCTCTGAGCCATCCCTCCGACTCACTTTCCCTTGGAGTTCTTGCTCGCCCTCTACTGGTTCCCTCTTCCGCTGCTACTGCTCTCTCAACCTCAGGGAGCCTTTGCACCTGCGGCGCTTTAGATGTCAGTTCCCTGACATGGACTATCTGGATTATAAGGTAATTTTATTAGGAGACATGAATGGTGTGGTTCCCACTAACATGGACAAAGCACAAAGACAGGTGGTCTCTAAGGATGGGAGATTACCCAAGACTTTTTTTTGAAATGACAGAGAATTTGGACTTGATAGATATTTGGAGAACTAGAAACCCTCTCGAGAGAGAGGGAACGTTCTTTTCCGAGGCACAAATGACATGGAGAAGAATTGATCAAATTTGGATTACTAGTGGCATGGCTCCAAGGATAAAAAAAGTAGAAATCTGCCCAAAGACATGCTCCGACCATAACGCGGTGAAGATGGAAATGAAACTAACAACAGCTGGCTCCTTCAGATGGAGAATGAATGACACCCTATTTAGAGACGATGAGATCTACAAAAAGGCCCAAAAAACTTTGAAGGATTATTTCGAGATAAATTTGAGGACGGATGTTGAAAAAAGAGTGATCTGGGATGCAAGTAAAGCCGTGATGCGAGGTTTTTTAATACAACAGAACACTTTAAAGAGGAAAAAGCAAAATGAGAAGAAAGATAAGATTCTGGAAAAAATAAAAGAGGGAGAAAAGAGATTGAGGTCTAAACCAAAGTCTCATGAGATTCTGAGAGAAATTAAATTTTACCAGATGCAGTATATGGAACTGATGAATCAAGAGATAGAATGGAAAGTTAAGCAAATGAGACAAAGGACATTTGAATCAGCAGATAAATGTGGGAAACTACTCGCATGGCAATTGAAGAAGAGACAAAAACTGAATACAGTCACAAATTTGGAGGTGGATGGAAAGAACATCATCAAACCAAATGAGATTAGCAACTGTTTTCAGAGTTATTTCAGAAGATTATATGCACAAGGGCCGGAGAATGAACGAGATATAGAAGACTTTCTTAAGAAATATGGACTACAAAAAATTTCTCAACAAAGTATGTTGGTTTTAAATGAGAAAATAACAGATAAAGAAATAGAGGGTGCCATTCAGAATATGCAACTAGGTAAATCTCCAGGACCAGATGGATTAACCTCCAGATACTACAAAGCTTTGAAAGAATGGATAATACAGCCGTTGAAGGAGGTTTGTAATGAAATATTAGAGGGGGAAAAGGCTCCTGAATCGTGGAAAGAAGCTTTTATTACACTTATACCAAAGTCTGAAACTGAAAAAAATCAGATTAAGAACTACCGCCCTATATCATTACTTAATGTGGATTACAAAATATTTGCTGACATTTTAGCAAAAAGACTTAAGAAGGTGCTGGTGGAGGAGATTCATAAAGACCAGGCAGGCTTTCTCCCGGGAAGATACTTGTCGAACAATGTAAGGAATATAATTGATATTATGGAAATGTTGACAGTAAATATCAATACGAAGGCAGTTTTAATATTTGTGGACGCGGAGAAAGCCTTTGATAATATTTCTTGGAACTTTATGAAGAAGAATCTCCATGGGATGGGGGGTAGGCCAAAGGTTTGAAAATGGTATAGGTGCAATATATTTGGAACAAAAGGCAAAGTTAATTGTAAATAATGTGGTGACTGATGAACTTCCGATAGAAAAAGGGACACGGCAGGGGTGCCCAATATCCCCATTACTCTTTATATCAGTCCTGGAGGTTTTATTAAATATGATCAGGGGGGACCAGTTGGTAAAAGGAATTCGGGTCGGAGCCAGACAGTACAAATTAAAGGCATTTGCAGATGACCTGGTATTGACTTTACAAGAGCCAGACACTAGCACTAAAAGAGTTTTGGAACTAATTCAATTCTTTGGCCAGGTTGCAGGATTTAAACTGAATAAACAAAAAACTAAAGTCTTGGGGGAAAAATTAACAAATGGCGAAAGGGAGAAGTTTCAAAGTGAAACTGGGCTGATGGTGGCCAAGAAAGTGAAATATATGGGGATTGACATGACATCTAAAAATGTGAATTTATTTAAGGACAATTATGACAAATGTTGGACGGAGGTAAAGAAAGATCTAGAAATATGGTCGAAATTGAAGCTTTCCTTGTTAGGCCGAATTGCGGTGATCAAAATGAATGTTTTGCCAAGAATGCTATTTTTGTTTCTGACATTACAGATTGTGGATAAACTAGATTGTTTCAAGAAGTGGCAGAAAGATATATCTAGATTTGTCTGGCAGGGCAAAAAGCCCAGAATAAAATTTAAGATATTAACTGATGCAAAAGATAGAGGGGGGTTTGCCCTGCCGGACTTAAGACTTTATTATGAAGCAGCAGCTTTCTGCTGGTTGAAGGATTGGCTACTTCTTGAGAATACTGATATTTTGGATCTGGAAGGGTTTGACAATAGGTTTGGTTGGCATGCTTACATATGGTATGACAAGGTTAAAGCTCATAAAGGTTTTAAAAATCATGTGGTTAGGAAAGCATTATATAATGTCTGGATTCGATATAAGGATTTGTTGGAAAATAAAACTCCTAGGTGGTTATCACCAATGGAGGCTAAAGAAGTGAAGAAACTTAATATGGAATCTAATTGGCCAAAATATTTTGAAATTTTAGAACAAGAAAGTGGTAAATTCAAACTAAAGAGATTTGAAGAAATAAAGTCTAAGGTAAGAGATTGGCTCCATTATTATCAAATAATGGAGACCTTTAAACAAGACAGGAAAATTGGCTTCCAGGTGGAGAAATCTAAATTAGAAACAGAACTGTTAGAACCCAATACTAAGAATTTATCAAGAATGTATAATCTGTTGCTGAAGTGGAATACAATAGATGAAACAGTCAAATCAGCTATGATTAAATGGGCACAGGACATCGGTCATGACATTATGTTTGCGGACTGGGAACGGTTATGGACCACCGGTATTAAATTTACGGCATGTAATGCCTTAAGAGAAAATATTATGAAAATGATTTATAGGTGGTACATGACTCCAGTCAAGCTTGCAAAGATCTATCATTTGCCCAATAATAAATGCTGGAAATGTAATGAAATTGAAGGTACTTTCTTCCACCTTTGGTGGACCTGCCCAAAGATTAAAGCCTTCTGGGAAATGATCTATAATGAAATCAAGAAGATACTTAAATGTACTTTTCATAAGAAACCAGAGGCATTTCTCTTGGGCATGGTTGACCAATTGGTGTCAAGAAAGGATAGGATTTTTTTTATGTACGCTACCACAGCAGCAAGGATACTTCTAGCAAAGTATTGGAAGACGCAAGAATTACCCACACTGGAAGAATGGCAGATGAAAGTGATCGACTTTATGGGATTGGCAGAAATGACCGGCAGAATCCGGGACCAAGAGAAAGAGACGGTGGAGGAAGATTGGAAGAAATTTAAAGTTTATCTTAAGAACAGTTGTAAAAATGTTGAGTGCTAAAAGGTCAAGGGGAAGGAAGATGCAGAATTGCAGCTGAAACTGTCTGATAAATTATGATGAAACTCAAAAAATAAGTTATTAATATAATGGGACCAAGGGGTTGCTGAAAAATTGTAAAATAAGGATGCAGAGAGGGGGAGGTATGGGGAAGTTCATGAAAGAAGGCTTATGAAAAGGAGGATATGAAAATATACATGTTTGTATGTGTTTGTTTGTCTTGCTTGTTTTAAAATGAAAAACCAATAAAAAAATTTATATATAAAAAAAGAAATGAAACAACAGAAGAAGTTAAAGAACATTTAGAACAGAACTGTCTTCCGAAACTTACTAAAGAACAAAAAGAACTGTTGAATGCCCCTATTCAGTGGCGTAGCGTGGGGGTGCAGGGGGGGCCGGCCGCACCGGGCACAACATCTGGGGGTTAGGGTTAGGGGGCGCAAATCCACGGGTTAGGGGGCGCAAATTACTTGCCTTGCCCCGGGTGCTGACAACCCACGCTACGCCACTGCCCCTATTACATCGTACGAAATTCAAAGAGCAATTAAGGAAGCAAAGATAGGAAAGATAGGAAAGATAGGAAAGCCACCAGGGCCAGACGGCCTACCGGTAATATATTATTAAAAAATTGAGGACTTACTGTCTAACCCATTAAGAAGTATCTTAAAAGATGGAACCATGCCGGATTCTTGGAAAGACAGCCTTATTGCATTAATTCCAAAACAGGGAACGGACAATCTACTTATTAACAACTATAGGCCTATCGCACTTCTAAATAACGATTATAAATTATATGCAAATATTTTAGCTGAAAGATAAAAAAAAGTCTTCCAGATATATAATCTATATAATCTATATAATAATATATAATTTATATAATATAACATATATAATATATAAAATAACCGCAAAAATCTATAGACTTCTTTTAGACTACCGTCCAATTATGCTAAAAGATGGGGAAAACTGATGGAATGTACATTTGAAATTTACAGCCAGCTATAATATAAGAGAGAACATGATGAAAATGGCTCATAGGTGGTACCTCACTCCTTCCAGATGATCAAGAAAAGATTACCGTACAGGAATTGGTGGAGACGGCTCAATTGACTAGCAAACTCAGAGGAATCTCAAAGCAAAAATTTGCAGGAAAATGGGATGGTTATACAAGATATGTTCAGATAGATAATACTTTATTCGGCTATAAGCCCACAGGGTAAAACAAATCAATCGCATAATCTCCTTCACATTACTTACAATCTCTAGATGTACCGTGTTATGGCCTTGAAGATAAAGATGGTGCATAGAGTTTACTGGATTTTTAATAGTCATGCAGCATTCCATGAAGTCTTTTATATGAAAGAACTGAAATCAGGAATCTAGCAACCTGTAATGTTCTATAAGAGTCAATGTCCTGGAGTAGATAGGCTAGATGTAATTCAGGTGGTTTAGCAGCAATTTCCAGAATGATTGAACTCAGGATCCTTGATCGGGGAACAATGTATAAGGGGCAATTAAACAAGATGTGATAGAGGGATTCTATTGATTTGTTGTCACATGCGCATAAAACAGAGGTTTTACCGTTAGAAAATCTATTGCTCAGCACATTTGAGGGGAACACATTAAATCTGGCTCTAACAAATGCGAGTCTATGCGACGCAGCCGATAAAGTACACAGATATCGAGGTATCTGGGACATAGATGTAATGCCCTGATTTATCGGGGAACATGTACCTCCACCTGTAGTAAGATTTTGTTGCAAATCTACCTCCTCCAATCTTTGTTTGATGACCTTTTTAGCAGTAATTAGATCTAAATTAAGTATATCGGAAGGAGAGATTCCATAAGACAACAGTTTGGAATGGATTTTTGTTGCCCATGGGCTGGTGAATTCATCTCTCCAAAGGCACTGAATAAGATGGTAGTTTGGCAATTTATGCCAAAGGGACAGCCAATAATTAAAGTCATGTCTCCACATCAGAATCTCTAGGGAGGGGATCTTAAGTTCTAGGCGAATGGCAGAGTTGCTTACACAGGAGGGTAGTTTCAAAAGACGTCTTAGAAAAAGATTTTGCAATGTCACCAGAGGCAAGAGGTTTACAAAGGGTTTATAAAGGGACCGCATAGGCCATAGTTGCAACCACTTTCGCACTATAAACTTTTAAGGCAGATGGAACATGCATAGCCCCCTCCGTAAAGAAGAAGCGTAATAGAGCATAGATAAGGGCTTTAACCTTATTTTGTAAATATGTGATATGCGCTTTCCATCCCATATTATACTGGAAGTAAATTCCTAGATATTGAAATTTGTAAACTTGTTCAATTGGCTTCCCCTCGAGTTCCCATCTATACAGTTTACGACTCCTGGAAAAAATTAGGACTTTAGATTTGGAATGGTTAATAGTAAGTGTCAGAGCTGCCCGAGGTCCCAGCTCACAAAGGACCAACGGCAGTGCGTTACTATTTACAAAAGTCTTTATTGAAGTTCAGTTTCGATTTCAAAGCCGCGGCGCGCAGCTCTACGTCTCAAACTCTAGACCGCTGAAGCTCCGTCTGAATCTCCTCCCCCCTGACACCAGTTTAAGACTCTAGCCTTGCTCCACCTCTTCCTTTGCTCTCTTCTCCTCTGGGCCCGCCTGTCCGCTGGGGCCTCGCCTCTTCTAGACTCTTCTGACGCTGAGGAGTCCCCTGAGTCTTCCCCCTCTCTCCGGCGGGCTTTAGGACCTGGTTCCCAATCTGGGCTTCCTGCTGTGCCGCGCGCCTGTACATTTGAACTTGGCGCGCGCGCCCAGCCGGCCACCTTCCTCCTGACCGCTACACTGCTCCTGTCACTGCTTCCCCCTTCGGGGAGGCTAGCTGAACCTGACTTCCCCTCCGTTCCCTCACTCTGCGATGGAGGCGTGGCCAGCCCTGACTCATCTCCTCTCCCTGCTGGAGGAGAAGCTGGCCCTGATACATGTGACTCTTCCCCCTCACTACGCTCTGGTGATGAGCTGGTCCTGATCTCCCGCTGCTGCTTTGGGAGTCCCCGCTGGCCCCTTGTTTCTGGTGTGTCCCCCCTGGGACCCCCCCTGCCCTGGCCATCGGCGCCCCCCTCTGGGAATCTTCTGATTCGCTGGAGAGACTCATGGAATCTCTCGGGCCACTTTCATACTCCCCTACACTGCCCTCAGATTCTTCCCCTTCGCTCTCCATTTCCTCTCTCCCCTGTGCCTCTGCTCCTGAGTCCCTGACAGTAAGTAAATTTGTTTGGCAGTATAACGCAAAAATCTTAAGGGCCCTCCTCAAACCGATTCGAGAATAAGAGAGGATCACCGCATCGTCAGCGTACAATAATAAGGGGCAGCGATAGTCTGCAAGCCTGGGTGCATGAATGGAGGTTTGGGCCTCAGCTAGGGGCGTTCTCATGTCACTAATATAGAGGTTAAAAAGATAGGGGGCAAGGATGCACCCTTGTCGTACCCCCTTATTTATTGGTACAGGGTTTGTGAGATCGCCCTCAGGTGTTAACCTCACCCTAGCGGGTGCCTGCTCCTCACCTTTTATAGACCCTTCAGGTCTATAAAAGCGGCACATAGAAGACCATGAGTAGGGGAAGAATACTTCCGCGCCAAATGATATAGAATTATAGCATGGTCAATAGAAGCGCGATTTGGTCTAAACCCGACCTGTTCATGACCTATCAGATTGGAATCTTCGGCCCATTGGGTTAGTCTGGTTAGCAGGAAGCGAGTATAGATTTTCCCGATGATTAATAAACTGATGTTACGATAGTTTCCTGGGTCCTCTGGTGGTCCTTTTTTATATATAGGAATTATGATGGACTCCTTCCATGATCTAGGTATCTGGCCCGTGGCATTGATTGCATCAAAGATTTTTGCAAGAATTTTAGCCCACCATGTTGGGTGTTGTTTAATAGCTTCCGCCGGGATCAGATCGGGCCCTGGGGCTTTATCAGTTTTCAGTTTAGCAATTAAATCTACTATTTCCTCCGGGTCAGTATCTGGCCATATGGGCAAGTGACTTGAAAGAGTATCAGATTGAGTGTTAGAGATATCTGTCTGGGAGAAATATTTTCTTAGAAATTGTTCCCATGTCGGGGCTGGGATAACCGTCAATGGGTATTTCCTCGATCTTTTGTTGATTAAATTCCAAAAACCGCGAGAGCTGCGAGGCTTAGAGGCAGCAATCAGCGCTTGCCAACGTCTTAGCTGCCACTCGTGCTTGGCTGACTTCTGTGCCTGTTTGTAAGCAATTTTGGCCTGCAAGTACTCTGGGGGGAGAGTTTCAGCTCCAGAAGATTTATATCTGTTGTAGATACAACAGAGAGAGAGTCTAGCTTGCTTACATTTGGCATCAAACCAAGGTGCACCGAACCTGGGTTGATCTCGGTTAACCGAGTCTGCAACAGTGGTTGATACAGCGCCGGAGCCTGAAACAGAGACACAGCCTGAAACAGAACCTGAGCCTGGTTATTAACATGGCAATTAAAGAAGAGAGAGGCAGAAAGGCTTATAAATAGAGTTAAGTGCGAAGGCAAAATAATAAACAACCCTAAAGAAATAGAGAAATGATTTCTCGAATTCTTTAGAGAAATCTATAAGGAAGGAAATGAAACAATAGAAGAAATTAAAGAACATTTAGAACAGAACTGTCTTCCGAAACGTACTAAAGAACAAAAAGAACTGATGAATGACCCTATCACATCGTACGAAATTCAAAGAGCAATTAAGGAAGCAAAGATAGGAATGCCACCAGGGCCAGACGGCCTACCGGCAATATATTATAAAAAAATGAGGACTTACTGTCTGACCCATTAAGAAGTATCTTAGAAGACGGAACCATGCCGGATTCTTGGAAAGACAGCCTTATTGCATTAATTCCAAAACAGGGAACGGACAATCTACTTATTAACAACAATAGGCCTATTCTAAATAACGATTATAAATTATATGCTAATATTTTAGCCGAAAGATCAAAAAAAGTCTTCCAGATGATGATACACAATGACCAAGCTGGCTTTTTGCCTGGGAGGCACATTTATAGCTGTGATGGCCTGGGAATCCGATTTAGAGGCTCAACCGGAGGAATCCCAGCCTGCACAGGAGTCCCCGCCTCCAGGGCCGGCTGAACTGGGGCAGGGCCTTGGATCTGAAGAGCCTGCACCTGTGCCGGATCCTCAGGAGCAGGCACCAGGTGATTCCACTCTAGCTCCAGAGGTGATTAAGGACACAGTGCCTACAGGTGCGCCTCTCCCGGCCCTGCCAGAGGAAGGAGAGTCTCCCCCTGGGTCCAGTAACTCCCCAGCCTCTCCTGAACTGCAGAGGCTTAGGGCAGAGAGGCGGAGGGAACTGGTTTCTCCCAGGAGGTGTGCTCGCCTTAAGGCCAAGAGAGGCGGGTCTCCTGGGGGCCGGGGCCGCCCCTGGCCTCAGAGAAGATAAAGGCCAGTCAGCCCGGTCCCAGGTTGTGGGAGCAACGTCGTTGAGTACCTGCTCCTGCCCGGACCCAGACCTGACCCTCCAGTGTTCCTGTCCCCGCCCGGCTTCCTGCTTCGGACCTCGCCCCGCTCCTTGTGAACTGTTTCCAGGCTAGTGACCCAGGACCGGACTTTGACTACGCCAACGGTAACCTTCCCCCCGGGACCAGCAGTTTGCTCCCACCACACCCGCACTCCCCCTTCGTTGGGGTGCGTTCGGGACGAGCCAGAAGCCATGGCCGACCAGGCAGCTGCGCTGGTGGCATTGGCCCAGAAGAACCAGGCCTTGACTCACACCGTGCAGCAGCTCAGCAATGCGGTTACGGCACTTCAGCAGCGGTTGGACGCCCTACCGGCTCCTGGGGCCGACGCCCCGGCTCCTGGCAAGTACCCAGTGGCTTTGCCAGAGAAATTTGATGGGGCCCCGGCCAGCTTTCCCATGTTCCTTGCCCAGGCCAAGTTGTATATTCAGGGGCGAGCCCGGAACTTCCCTGACGACCGCACTAAGGTGCACTTTTTGATTAGTTTGTTAAAGGACCAGGCGGCCAAGTGGGCGTTGCCGCTGCTCAGACAAGACTCCCCCTTGCTGACAGACTATATGGGGTTTTGCAATCATTTGGAGGCCGCATTCGGCAACCCCCAGAAGGGGAGTCAAGCCAACCGGGCAATCAGGCGGTTGAAACAGGGCAAGTCCACTGTGGCTGCATACACCACGGAATTCCGGCTGCTGGCACAGGACTTGACCTGGAATGACTCTGCTCTTCGGGACCAGTATCTCGAGGGGCTTTCAGACGAGATACTGGACCAGCTGGCCACAATGGAACGCCCCACCACGCTAGACACCCTCATTCAACGGAGTCTACAGATAGAAGATCGGCTGGAGGACCGTCGTCAGGCCCGGGGCCACCGGCACTTCCAGTTCTCGGCGCCAGTTTCTACCAGCACCTCCACGGCCACAGCCAAGTCATCGGAGGAGCCTATGCAGCTTGGGGCAGTGCGGCCACGCCTCTCCCCCGCGGAGAAGACGCGGCGTCGGGAGGGGAATCTATGTGTCTACTGTGGCGGAAGCGGACACTACGCCCGGTCCTGTCCTGAGAAACGCCAGCCACAGGGAAACCGCCAACCCCAGTAGCTGATGGCCCTGGCTACCTGGGGTCCCAAACAGCGCAGAATGGGCCCGCACCAATGAAATTGCAACACCTTATGTGTTAGGATATTTCCGTTCCACCTTAAGAGAGAGCAGGCTTGTGAGTCACAGAGCCTGCGCATTTCCTTTTAGAGGATGTTTATGTTTGCTATTGCTTTCGTTTTCTCTCTCTCTGCGCCAGAACACGCTAGCAGGCGGTCATGCTTTTCTTTGTTCTGACCAACGCTGAATAAACATTCTAAATGATACCCTCCTGAGTGCAACTTTTGCTGTGTGAATTCTGCTGACAGAGTGTGCACCAGCCCAAGAATGTGGCAAGCTATTTCTTAGGCTTCGTGTCGCTAATTGCTGATACCTACAATGGATCGTCAATGGATCGTCCGGCAGCCGGCTTGGGGGCTCAGATGGACTTTATCTCCCTGGCAGTATCCCAACAACAGGTTTCGGGCCCAGATTCACGGCATTTACAGGAGGATAAGACTGTGACTGCGACAGACTGCTGAGGTATGTGGAAAAGCAAAAGAGGAGGCTTTTCTGTGAGCCGCGGAAGAGTCTCTGATGTCCGGCAGGCTTAATTGGCCTGGGAGCCGAGCCAGAAGGCTTCGTGATTAATGAGCTGCCAAGATAATAAGTCTTTGAAGGCATAGAGACTTGGGCTCACGTAAAGACGTGAGATGGATCTTTTACAATCCTCAGAAGCTGCTCCGTGTCCACCAAAGCTAAATGGCCACAACTATCAGACCTGGGCAAGGTACTGTGAGGGCCAGATGAGAAGGCTTGGAGTGTGGAATACCGTTACTGAGAATCCCCCAGCCCCTGTGACAGATGAGTGGAAGGCACAGGATTCGAGAGCCATGGGGATAATTTTGCTCTCAGTAGCTCCTGAAGAGTTAATCACCCTGGCTGGCAAGCCCAGTGCACGTGAGATGTGGAATGCTTTGAAAGCTGCCCATCTGCCAATCATCCCAGCTCAGAGTCTGAATGCCCAGGGTGTGAATGCATCGGAGGTCCTGGCTGTTTCCCAGAATGCGAGTGAATGCAGGGATGCAGAGGGCACCGGTTGCAAGCTGCAGAGGGAGCAGACTGTGATGTCAGCCCAGGCAGCATTCCAGCCTCCAGGGGGAGGCAAGGAGCCGGCAGCTGAGAGCTCTGTATCTCGTGGGAGCCAAGGTCATCGTCTTTGCAGAGGCCGGAAGGCCAGAGGTAAACAAAGACAGATGCCTGCAGATGGCCCGAAGCAGAGGGGGGGTGAAGAGCCCACGCCAGTGGAAAACAAAGCGTTGTTTGCTGGCACTGCTTCACCAAAGGCTAAAGGCAAGTCTGATGGCCAGGAGCAGGGGGGCAAGCTGCAAAAGCCCACGCCGGTGGAAAACAAGGTTTTGCTTGCTGCAAAGACTGCTCCAAAGGCTAAAGCCAGGTTTATTGTGGACTCAGGCGCCAGGCGCCATTTATCGAAGGATAAGCACCTGTTTATCTCCTTCACACCTCAAGACGGAGAGATCCACCTGGCTGATGGAAGGACGTTGCAAATTGCAGGAGAAGGGACTGTTAAACTTGCAAGTTTGCATACAACCATCAGTAATGTACTTTATGTTACAGGAGCTGCGGACAATTTGCTCAGTGTCCCACAACTGACTGGGCGTGGTTTTGAGATTTCCTTCAAGAGAAGCATCTGTGTCATCAGGAAAGGCAAAGAGGACATTTTGCATGCAAAGTTTATGGATGGTTTATTCTGTATAACTTATGGTGACAATGCTGTTGTGTCTAATGTTGATTCTTGTTGT
Organism: Podarcis melisellensis; assembly: GCF_964234715.1. Taxonomy (NCBI): domain Eukaryota; kingdom Metazoa; phylum Chordata; class Lepidosauria; order Squamata; family Lacertidae; genus Podarcis; species Podarcis melisellensis. Next base: position 34,893,965 of record NC_138535.1, on the reverse strand, counting down.
GTTGCACAAACTAACAAGGTTCTTCATGCAGGATGTATTCATGAAGCACATCGAAGATTTTGTCACACGTCTTGGCAAGCGCTAGCCAAGATGCCAGAGTTGGTTGAGGGTTTGAACATCAAACCTTGTAAGTATCACATGAAATGTGTATCTTGTGCAGAGAACAAGGTGAAGGTTGCTCCAAAAGGCAAGGAGTCTAGCAGGCAGGCTTCCAAACCCTACCAGCTAGTGCATGCAGACCTGGTTGGTCCACTTGTGCCCTCTTTGGGAGGAGCAAGGTACTTCATGGTTCTAATTGATTCTTTTTCTAGGTACATCCATGTGTTTATGCTTGAGCAGAAATCGCAAGCATTCCCTAAGTTCAAGGCATTCTGTGCTTGGTTGGAGAATGTTCGTGGTAAACGTATCGGCTGTCTTTTTACCGATCGGGGCGGGGAGTTCACTTCTCAGCAGTTTGAAGCTTTCCTGACTGAGAAGGGAATCCAGCATGACTTGTCAACGCCTAGATCGCCATGGATGAATGGACTTGCGGAGCGAGCAAATCAGACTTTGCTTCAAGGCCTGAAAACCTTGTTGCATGATGCCAACCTCCCTGAGAAGTTTTGGGGGGAAGCTCTGTCAACGGTTGTTTATACCGTTAATCGGAGACTGTCATCGCCCATAGGTTGCACTCCGTACGAGAAGATGTTTGGTAAAAAACCGAACGTCAAGCACATGAAAATCTTTGGTTCTGACATGTGGGTACACACCCCACAAAGCAACAAGCTTGGGAAGTGTGGGGCACATGGTTTGTTCATGGGGTACGAAAAGGGTGCATACAGGGTATGGATGACTAACTCTAAGTCCATTAAGTTCACCAAGAGTGTTGAGTACAATCCTAAGTGGGGGGGAAATGTGGGAATTTTCCAGAGTTACCCAGAGCAGGATGAAGGTGATGTGAAAAAGGCAGATGATGTTGAGGAAGCTGAGGATGATGATGATGATGATCAGAGTTCGGATTCCAGTTCAGTTGGTGGCGCTGCTGCTGGTGTCAGTGACAGTGATGACACAGCAGACTACAAGAGCGCAAAAGCCTCAGTCAGACCATCTGATGCGTCTGACAATGAACTGGAAGAACCACTGTTCACCATTGGTCACTTTTCTCCTAAGAAGGAGAAGATGAGTCCAGAAGACTTACGTCTAGTTTGCAGGTCTGAAAGGGCGACCAAAGGCAGACCTCCAAAGAGATTTGCTGATGAGTTTGCTAAGACAGCAACTGCTGTTCTTAGTAGCTCAGAGAAGGTGTGGGAACCTTCAAGCTTCAAAGAGGTTCAGGAGTTAACCTCTAAAGATGCTGAGCCTTGGCTTAATGCCATGAAGGCTGAAGTTGATTCCTTGAATAGGAACCAAACTTGGGAATTGGTACCGGTAGTCCCAGGAATGAGACTGGTTGGCAGCAAATGGGTCTTCAAGGCCAAGACAGACCAGAATGGCAAGGTTGTCAGACACAAAGCCAGATTGGTTGCCAGAGGTTTTTCACAGGTACCAGGACAGGATTACCACGAGACCTACTCGCCCACTGTCAAATATGAGAGCATTCGACTGATGCTCAAGATCGCTGCAGAGGAGAAACTGCATGTTTCCCATCATGACATTAATACAGCTTTTTTATACGGGATTTTGGGGGAGGAGCTGTATATGCTTCCACCTGATGGAATGCAGATACAGAAGGGAATGGTCTGTAAACTGCGGAAATCCTTATATGGTCTCAAGCAGAGTGCCAGGTGTTGGAACACAAAGCTCACTGAAACATTGCTTTCTCTAGGTTTTCACCAGGGCAAAGCTGATCCATGTGCGTTTGTCAAGGAGGAGGGGCAAAACAAACTGTATTGTTTATGTTTTGTTGATGATCTTCTGATGTTTTGGAAGAATCAGGCTTTTTACCAAAGCACCCTAGCTCAACTGAAGGAGCACTTTGACATGAAGGATCTTGGTGAGGTATCCAACTATCTTTCTCTGCAGGTGGAGAGGGACCAAGCAGGTAATTTTCTGGTACACCAAACACAGAAAATTGCTGATGTATTAACCAGGTTGAATTTGGTTGATGCAAACCCAGCAGACACACCGATGGTGACAGGTTACCAGGTAGATAGTACTGCTGAAGCGTTTTCTGACACTACGCTGTACAGATGCATTCTAGGCAAGCTGAATTTCATTGCTAGATGCTCAAGACCTAGAGTGAAGGCCTTCTGGGAAATGATATATAATGAGCTGAAAAAGGTGTTTAAGTATACCTTTACCAAGAAACCAGAGGCCTTCCTTCTGGGCATTGTCGGCCAGAATGTGTTAAAGAAGGACAGAACATTTTTTATGTATGCAACAACGGCAGCAAGGATACTGATCGCTAAGAACTGGAAAACTCAAGATCTACCCACACTGGAAGAATGGCAGATGCAGCTGATGGACTATATGCAACTAGCTGAGATGACTGGCAGAATTCGAGACCTGGGAGAGGAGAAGGTTGAAGAAGATTGGAAGAAATTTAAGATTTACTTACAAAAGTATTGTAATTTGGCTGAATGTTAACAAGGATGTCAGAGTAGAAATAACTGTCTACCATCAAACAATATTTGAGTTAAACCTAAATTTTTGGATTTAAGATTGTAAACAAAATGATAATTTGCTTGGAAACAATTTTATAACGATACAAGTGGAAGCGGGAGGCGTGAGGGAGTCCACAGTAGTAATGAAAAGATGTTATAAAAATAATGTGGTTTGTTAAATATGCATTTGTATTAAAAAACCTTAATAAAAATTTATATTAAAAAAAAAATGAAGCGTTTTCTGACACTACGCTGTACAGATGTATTCTAGGCAAGTTGAATTTCATTGTTAGATGCTCAAGACCTGACTTTGCTGTAAGCACTAACCTGCTTAGCAGACATGCTAACAATCCTACTGTTCAGGATTGGAAAGCTCTGAAGCGCATAGCCCGCTATCTGAAAGGGACAATGCACTACAGGCTGAGGTTCACCAGTCAGAAGACTGGAGGTCTTGAAATCTTTGCAGATGCAAGTTTTGGAAGTGACACCACGGATGGTACATGCGCTTCTGGAGTGTGCTACATGTACAACCACTGTCTGTTTGACTGGCTGTGCAAGAAGCAGACGACAGTGAGCCTAAGTTCCTGTGAAGCAGAACTCAATGCTCTGTCATTTTCACTCATGGATTGTGAATGGTTGATGCAACTGTTTAAGGACATTGGGGTTTCTGTGAAATGTCCTATACAAGTGTATCAAGACAATAGATCCTGTTTGGCTTTGCTGAACTCAGAGAGTTGCAAGCAAAGAACCAAGTACTTGCAGATTAAGCTACATCGTGCAAGAGAGTGTATTCAGAAAGGACTCATTCAAGTGTCCTACATGGCAGGAAATGAAATTTCTGCTGATCTGTTGTCTAAGGTTGTTAACAGAGAACAACTTAAGGTTTACGTACAGAGGTTGCAATTGGGTTGAACCACAGGTACTACAGGTTACACGGAAAGGGGGAGGATGTTAGGATATTTCCGTTCCACCTTAAGAGAGAGCAGGCTTGTGAGACACAGAGTCTGCGCATTTCCTTTTACAGGATGTTTATGTTTGCTATTGCTTTCGTTTTTTCTCTCTCTGCGCCAGAACACGCTAGCAGGCGGTCATGCTTTTCTTTGTTCTGACCAACGCTGAATAAACATTCTAAATGATACCCTCCTGAGTGCAACTTTTGCTGTGTGAATTCTGCTGACAGAGTGTGCACCAGCCCAAGAATGTGGCAAGCTATTTCTTAGGCTTCGTGTCGCTAATTGCTGATACCTACGGGAGGTCGATGGATCGTCCGGCAGCCGGCTTGGGGGCTCAGATGGACTTTATCTCCCTGGCAGTATCCCAACATTATGGTCCCGGTATGTCATACCCTCCAGGTGGGCCCTGGATTCTTACCCATGCTCTGGTGGATTCGAGGGCAACCCGCTCCTATATGGACGCTGCTTTTGCTGCCCATCACCAGCTGTCGGGAAATTCAAGCCCTTCTCAGGAGAAGCTGGCAGCAGTCCCAGGCACCCGGCTTGATTCCCTGTTGACCTCCCTGGCTGCATTCCCCAGCAAGCGCAGCCAAGGTCTCGATCGGCGATTCTTCTCAAATGTGAGAAGAACACACCCCCTCTTCCCCTGGCAGGGGAAAGAGATAGACAGAAATGTATTTACATGCTTTTATTTCTGTCTTTGCAGTGTTACAAAAAACATGACTGCTCTCTCCATACTCCAGCAGTGTTGAGACAAAACACTTCCTGTACTTCCTGTACAGCTCATATTACACTCTGAGGTAATTCCGGTGCTTCCCACAGACAGTCCCATCACGTTTACTCTTCAAGCTAGGACTTTGCAGCAGCATTGCTTCATTATCGTAACATCAGGTGCCACTTCAGAACAAGCCAGAACCGGTACAGGTGGAGGCAATTGACGGACGGCTCCTGCGTTCAGGTGCCATTACTCAGGAGACCCAGCCCTTGGTCCTGTGTCTCCAGCAGCACCGGGAGATGCGAACTTTGGACATTGCCTCCATGCCCCGGTTCCCCCTGGTGCTCGGGATGGACTGGCTGGAGGCTCACAATGTTCAGATTGACTGGGTCAAACGGACTGTGCACTTCCCAGACCCATGTTCCCATGCTCAGTCCGAGATGCTAGCAGCTGCGCCCACTGAGGAGGCTGCATCAACGCTCCCCGCCGAGTACCGGGACTATCACGACGTGTTCGAGGAACGGGGGGCAGACCAGCTGCCGCCGCATCGGTCTTTTGACTGCGGCATAGACCTCCAGCCCGGAGCGCCCCTGCCGGTGAGTCGCTTATACTCTCTAACAGAGCCAGAGCGCGAAGCTTTGCAGGACTTCCTGCGCAAGAACCTGGAGCGTGGTTTCATTAGGCCTTCTACCTCGCCCACCGCTGCACCAGTGCTCTTCGTTAAGAAGAAATGTGGGGAGCTTCGCCTTTGCCATGATTACCGGGCCCTGAACAAAATTACCATCCCAGACCGGTACCCCTTGCCCCTTATTTCGGAGTTGCTGGAGCGGGTGCAAGGGGCGCAGGTGTTCACCAAGCTAGATCTCCGGGGGGCCTACAATTTAATTCGGATCCGAGCCGGGGATGAGTGGAAGACAGCATTCGGGACCCGGTACAGGCAGTTCGAATACCTGGTTATGCCCTTCGGATTGTGCAACGCGCCCGCTGTGTTCCAACGGTACATCAACCACGTGTTCCAGGACTTGCTAGACAAGTACGTGGTGGTGTCCTTGGATGACATTCTGGTTTTCTCCCGTGACCCGGCTCGCCATGAGGGTCAAGTCCGGACCGTGCTGCAGCGCTTGCGGGAGCACCGCCTGTATGCGAAGCTCAGCAAGTGCGAGTTCCATCAGCGGTCAGTGGACTTCCTTGGTCACCGACTCTCTCCAGATGGGGTGCAGATGGATCCTGGGAAGGTGGCAGCGGTTCAGGATTGGGCAGCACCTCGGAACCGCCAGGACCTACAGCGATTCCTGGGGTTCGCCAACTATTACCGGACCTTCATTGCAGATTATGCTCATCGCACCACCCCGTTGACCTGGCTACTGCGCCCCAAGATGCCGTTTTCCTGGGACAAGGAGGCAGAGGAGGCGTTTCAGGGGTTGAAGGCCTGTTTCCAGAGAGCGCCGATCTTGCAACATCCTGATCCCTCTCGACCCTTTGTGGTAGAGACCGACGCCTCCAGTACAGCTCTCGGTGCCGTCTTGTCTCAGCAGTACGGACCTGATGCGCCACTCTTACCCTGCGCCTTCTATTCCCGCCAGCTCCTTCCAGCGGAGCGTAACTATACCGTGTGGGAGCGGGAACTACTGGCCATCAAGGTGGCCTTTGAGGTCTGGTGCCACCATCTTGAGGGGGCACGACACCCGGTGGAGGTGAGAACCGACCACCGGAACCTGGAGTACCTCCAGACCACCCGCAAGCTGAACCAAAGGCAGATCTGGTGGGCGTTCTTTTCCCGTTGCCAGTTCCGGATCCGCTACATCCCTAGCTCCCAAAACCAGAAGGCGGATGCCCTGTCCCGGAAACCTGAAGACAACGCAGACACGGTACAGCAAGCAGTACCCACCACAATCCTACCACCGGCTGCATTCCTGGCCACCCAGGAGGCTGAGCCACTGCAGGCTCGGGTGCTGGAACAGCAGCGGGTTGACGCTTGGGCCCAGGAACGACTCCGGGAACTGTCCAAAGGGTCATGCCCTCAGTATCCAGGGCTGGTCTTGCATCAGGGCCTTCTGCTGCACCACGGTCGCCTGTACATCCCGCCAGGGCCACTGCGGGCTGAGGTTCTCCGGATGACCCATGATGCCCCAGCAACGGGACACTTTGGGCGGTATCAGACCACCCATCTGGTAAGCCGTGAGTTTTGGTGGCCCCGCCTGAAGGCTGACGTGGCTCGCTACAGCGCTGGTTGTGATGTCTGCCGGCGGGCCAAGGGCCCTACCGGGCGACCCCCCGGCCTTCTTCAGCCGTTGCCAGTTCCACCACGTCCTTGGCACACGGTTTCTCTGGACTTTGTAGTGGACTTACCCCCGTCTCGTGGCTGTACCTGCCTTCTAGTTTTTTCCGACTATTTCACTAAGATGGTGCACTGTGCCCCCTGCCCATCCGTACCCTCAGCTCAGGAAACCGCTCAGCTGTACCTTCAGCATGTCTTCCGCCTGCATGGCCTACCTGTGCGTGTGGTGTCCGACCGGGGCGTTTAGTTCACATCCCGGTTCTGGCGAGCTTTGCACCAGACCCTCGGGACAGAGGTCTGTCTCTCATCAGCCTACCACCCACAGACCGATGGCCAGACGGAACGGGCGAACGCGGTGCTGGAGCAGTACCTCCAGTGTTACTGCAGCTACCAGCAGGATGACTGGATCGACCACCTAGCATTGGCGGAGTTCGCCTACAACAACGCGGTGAATGCGTCCACCCAGCAGACCCCATTCCAGGCCAGTTACGGTTATCATCCACAGCTGTTTCCGGATGTGCTGCCGGCATCCGCGGTCCCTGCTGTGACGGAGTGCCTACAGGAGCTCCAGTCCCAGCAACAGCTATTGATGGAGCAACTGCGCCAGGCCAAGGAGGCGTACAAGGCCCAGGCTAACCGCCACCGCCAGGTGGGGCCGGAACTCCACGTCAGTGTCCTGGTATGGCTCTCCACTCGCCACCTCCACCCCTCTCGACCTTCGCGGAAGCTGGACGCCCGTTTCACCGGCCCGTTTCCTATCGTGGACCAGGTCTCGCCTGTGGCATTCCGTCTCCGTTTGCCCACTACCCCCCTTAATTTTCATATTAACATTGGAAGTTTTATGTAAACAAATTAGGGAAGAAAAAGAAATAAAAGGGATTATGCTAGGAAATAGAAGTTACAAAATGAGGGCATTTGCTGACGATTTAATTATAACTACGGAGCAACCAAAACAGAGTTTAAGAAAGGCGTTGGAAATAATATATGGCTACGGTAAAGTTGCGGGGTTCAAAATGAATTTAAACAAGACAAAACTATTAGTTAAAAATATGTTGCCAGATGAAAAAGCAGAATTAGAACAAATAATACGCATTAAAATCTACCCCCAAATCAAGTATTTAGGATTATGGATAACACCAAAGAATATTAACTTATATGAAGATAATTATACCAATTGTTGGAAAGATATCAAAAGACAGATGGAGACATGGACAAGGTTAAATTTATCATTCCTGGGCCGTATTTCGGTAATTAAAATGATAGTTTTATCGAAGCTACTCTTTCTATTCCAAACGATTCCAATTACAGGAAAGACCAGCAGTATCAACAAGTGGCAAAAAGAAATTTCTAAATTTTTGTGGAAGGGTAAAAGACCAAGAGTAAATAGATACTGTAGAAAGAGGTGGCTACGGGTTACCGGATTTGAAGCTATATTACGAAGCCTCATGTCTTCTCTGGTTGAAAGATTGGTATTTATTAAAAAATTGGGATATTTTAGATCTAGAAGGTCATGACACCCGTTTTGGGTGGCATGGCTATCTTAATTATGGGAAAATAAAGACGCATAGGAGTTTTTCAAATCATATAATAAGAAATGCTATATATAAGTGTCAGGGAACTGCCATCGGAGCCAAGAGGAGAGGTAAGGCTCCCCAATGATGCCGCAGAGGGAACTAGCAAGGAGAGAGGGAGAGCTTCCGCTGGGGAAGGAAATCAAGGTGACACCAGGAAGAAAAGGGAGGCTGAGAGTACTTCGGAGGGAAGGCTCCGAGACTCTTCCAGTGAGATCAGCGGGGAGAGCACAGGACCTCCGCTTGGCACGCCTACGCTGCGCAGAAAGCTTCCACGCAGAGAAGCTAGGCGGAGACTTGGAGTCAAGGAATTTTGATGTTGGAAGAAAATCAGGAAACGCCCACTGACGGATTCTGCCAGTGACTGAGACAGCCGCGTTGTAAGGGCTGTCAAGCCAGGGAAAGGTTTAGCCATACAACCAGCTTGGAGCAGTTTGTGGCTTACGCACAAGCAACCCCAATTCCCATTACAGCAATCCGTCAGTCTTCTAAGTTGTTTGTGCGCAGAGCAGAAGAGGCAGCATCATGAGTCAAACAGGAGGAGCAGGCGCCGGAGAGGGGGCCAGGGGAGGACCAACTCTGGAGGAGAGAAAAAGAGATTTGGAACAGCAACTGGCTCTACTAGCGGCGCGGCTCGATGAAAGGCGGACTCAGGATGCCCAGGGGAAGCCCACCCCCCATCGCAAGGAAGGTACAGGGACTAGTGCAGAAGTTTGGGGGCAATCCCAGAGATTATGATGCATTTAAGACAGAGGTGCAGTACGCGCTGGACCTGCAGTATGATGACTTTGTAGACAATGGGGGGAGAGTCGCTTTTGTGATAGGGCATCTGGAAGGCGATGCCAGAGAATGGATCAGACCCTTAATGGCATCGGAGAATGCTGCCTTAAAGGATTTGAGAAAAAAATTTAGCGCCATGGACCATATGTTTTCGAGTGATGTGGAGCAGAGCGTGACGCGCAAGGAACTGATGGGGTGCAAACAAGGGAACCAATCAGTGAGAGAGTACTGGTCGCGATTTGCGATGCTTATCCACAAACTCGGTAGGGAACTGGGTTCAGAACCAGTGCAGATATTATTTGAGGAAGGCTTATCCCCTTGGGTAAAAGACGAACTTTCCCGCTTGCCCCGCCCGCAGTCGATGGACCAGCTGACTAAAATGGCGCTTGCGTGGCAAGGAATGGTGGGGGCAGCTGGTGGTGAGGAGGAGGGGAATAAGGAGCAGGGAAACGCCAATGCTTGGCTGCAGAAGAGCGGGCACAGCAGCCAGGCGAGCAACCAGTAAAAGTGCCCAAGCCAGACCCCCCCCCCCGGGCAGCCATAGCCATAGAGGTGGTGCTAGAACTCCCTAACGGACACCCAATTAAGGTGAAGGCATTGCTGGATTCAGGCAGCTCTTGCAACTTCTTTAGCAGGGATTTTGCACTAGAACACCAGCTCCACGTGGTGCCTCTAGAACACCCCTTGCAAGTAACGAACATCGATGGGAGAGAACTGCTTACAATTCATGAAGCTTTTCGACGCTGGAGACATTTTCTAATAGGCGCGCAACACAAGATCCAGGTGTGCACGGACCATAAGAACCTGGAATATTGGAGGACTGCACGAGTCCTCAACCAGAGACAGGTGCGATGGGCACAGGAGTTTTCCAAGTTCTTTTTTGAAATTCGGTACGTGCCGGGGAAAGAAAACGTCAGAGCAGACGCCCTCTCCCGGAAACCGGAGTACTTGGAAGGAGAGGGAGCGCCGGAACTACCACATGTGATACCGGAGGACCGAGGGGTGTGTGGGGGAGTAGTGGTAGAGAGACGAGAACTAGCCGGGTTGACGAGGAATGACGAGTACGCCCAAACAAAAATCAGGGAGATCAGAGACGCAGAAGAAAATCAGGGGGGTTTTGAGGAAAAGGAAGGGGCACTGTACTATAGTGGAGCATTGTACATACCAGAAGGGGACTTGAGGAGAAGAGTACTCAAACAACTACATGACAACCCCATGGCGGGGCATTTTGGTCAACACAAAACCATGTTGCTTGTCACCAAGCAGTTCTGGTGGCCAAGGGTGAGGGAAGATGTGCGGAAATACGTACGGGGGTGCGAACACTGCCAGCGGGCTAAAGGGGAGAAGGCAGCACCAGCGGGGTTACTGGAACCCTTACCCACCCCGGAAAGACCATGGGAGGTGGTATCCATAGATTTTATGACCGATTTACCCAAGTCCAGGGGGAAAACAGCAGTCATGGTGGTAGTTGACTTGTTGACCAAAATGTGCCATTTCATTGCTTGCTCGCATGCAGTGACGGCAGAGGAAACAGCTAGGCTGTTTGTAGATCACGTCTTCAGGTTGCATGGCGCCCCCTTGAGGGTTTTGTCCGACAGAGAAAGGCAATTTACTTCCAGATTCTGGAGGAAGCTCATGAGCCTGCTGGACGTCGAGGTGAGCTTCTCGATGGCCAGACACCCGGAGACCAACGGACAAGCAGAAAAAGCTAATAGCATACTCCAACAGTACCTACGCTGCTACGTCAACGAAAGGGAGAACGATTGGGTGGAAAAACTAGCGCTGGCCGAATTTGCATACAATAACGCTGAACATGTGTCCACGGGGATGAGTCCGTTCATGGCCAATTACGCGTGTCACCCCAGGGCCTTCCCAGGGGAGGGGGACGGGAGGTGGAGTGTGCCGGCGGCTGAGCAGTTTGTGGAAGAAATGGAGGCTTTACACAACTTAAGGTTAACCTGGAGAGGGCGAAGGAAGCGTACAAGAGGCAGGCAGACAAGCACCACAGAGAAGGGGAGACAATAAGGGTTGGGGACCGGGTGTGGTTGTCAACCCAAGGGCTACCGTTCAAAGGGGTTTGTAAGAAATTACGGCCAAGGCGACTGGGACCTTTCGAGGTAACACAACAGGTGAATCCTGTGGCCTTTAGACTCAACTTGCCCACCAACATGAAACTGCACCCGGTGTTCCACAGGTCATTACTCTCACCGTACTGGGAAGGGAGGGAATTTCTGGGGCAAGAAAGAGAAATCCCCATGCACCCACAGGTGGAGGAAAGGGAACTCAGTGGTCAAGCCGCGGAAATTCTCGATTCAAGGTGGAGAGGGAGACGGGTGGAATATTTGGTGTCTTGGGAGGGGGAGCCCGAGTCGGAAAACACTTGGGTTCCTGCAGAAGAGATCAAGGATGAGTATCTGCAGGAGGAGTTTCATCACAGGTTCCCAAGGAAGCCGAAACCACTAGGGAGGTTCTGGGAGGAGCAATTTGGCACCACGGATGATGAAGAAGAGTTTATGGGATTTCCAGCCTCCGAAGAGGAGGAAGGGGGGGGTATCCGAGGGAGAGGAATCCGACTGGGGAGATTGGGCAGCGGAAAGAGACAGCAGCAGGTGGAGAGCGGTGTTTGAATCATCTGAGGAAGGGGATAGTTCCTTCCAGGGATTCCCCGCATCACCGTCCAAGGAACGGACGGGGGGAGAGGAGGGCCCTGGGGGGGAGGTGGATGTCAGGGAACTGCCATCGGAGCCAAGAGGAGAGGTAAGGCTCCCCAATGATGCCGGAGAGGGAACTAGCAAGGAGAGAGGGAGAGCTTCCGCTGGGGAAGGAAATCAAGGTGACACCAGGAAGAAAGGGGAGGCTGAAAGTACTTCGGAGGGAAGGCTCCGAGACTCTTCCAGTGAGATCAGCGGGGAGAGCACAGGACCTCCGCTTGGCACGCCTACGCTGCGCAGAAAGCTTCTGCGCAGAGAAGCTAGGCGGAGACTTGGAGTCATGGAACTTTGATGTTGGAAGAAATTCAGGAAACGCCCACTGACGGATTCTGCCAGTGACTGAGACAGCCGCGTTGTCAAGCCAGGGAAAGGTTTAGCCATACAACCAGCTTGGAGCAGTTTGTGGCTTACGCACAAGCAACCCCAATTCCCATTACAATAAGGTATGGGGAAAATACAAAAGAAAACCCCAAGATGGAACTCTCCACTAGAAGCAATTAGTGTTAAAAAAAGGAACAACATCAAAGAGAACTGGATAACGTATAACACAATATTAAGGGGGGAGGAGGAGGGTCAAATAATATTGATAAGTTATGAGAAAATAAAAGATCACTTTTCTAGTTGGCTAGATTACGTCCAGGTGAATGAAGTGTTCAGACAGGATAAGCAGATAGGTTTTGAAAAGGAGCCTTCAAGATTTGATAGAGAACTACTGAATAGTAAAACCAAAATAATCGCAAAAATCTATAGACTTCTTTTAGACTACGAAGTAATGGATGAGGAGGTTAAGGCTTCAATGATAAAGTGGGCCCAAGATGTGGGCCGTCCAATTATGCTAAAAGATGGGGAAAACTGATGGAATGTAAATTTGAAATTTACAGCCAGCTATAATATAAGAGAGAACATAATGAAAATGGCTCATAGGTGGTACCTCACTCTGAAACAGTCTGAAACAGTCCTTGATAGAGTGCCAGAGCCAGAGCCAGAGCCAGAGCCAGAGCGAGACCCTGAATCAGTGCCAGAACCAAGCCCTCATTCAGAACCAGAGCCTGAGAAAGAGCCAGAGCCAGAACCAGAGCAACAGCCACAGCCACAGCCTGAGTCTGAAACAGCCCTTGATAGAGAGCCAGAATCAGAGAATCAGAATCAGAGTCAGAACCAGATCTTCGGTAAAGACGTGGTCTGGTCTTAGCGCAACTGCTCCTCCCACCCGCGATAACAGAGATTGGGTGTTCCAATACATCCCCCCGTAGGGAACCTGCCCCAGCCATTCTGTTGGCTGAGGCCCCCTCCCAGGCAGCCCTGACCCTTTCCCCTTAAAAAGCAAAATACAAACTATACAATAACCTAAAAAAATAGTAAAAGAAAAACAAAGCAAGAAACAATTATGCTAAACTTAAAATAATCCCCGCCCCAACTAAACATTTGTCCCACCCCAGAAAGAAAATAACAACAACAACAACAACAAACCACCGTTTGTTTGTTTGTTTTATAATAATATTTTATTACGTTTAAGGAATAGTAACAAGCAGAAAAAGGAAAAAACACATACGCAAAAATATAAAGTTACAAAATACAAAAAATACAGACATTTAACTTATAGAAAAAGAAGAAAAGCAGAAAAAAACACTAAAAAGAAAAAACAAAAATCCCTCTTTTTAATTTCTCATCTTCGATTCACTTATTTTCCTGACTTCCTCACGTCTCCCTTTTTTGTATCCCTTTTGAAAATTAATTCAGCAAATTCATATCCAATTAATTTATCTATTATCAATCCAATCTTATTTTTAACCTTCTTGCTAGAACCCCTTCAGTTCATTTCAATGTCATCAACATTCAAAAATTTTGCAATATTTCTGTAAATAAATTTTAAATTTCCTCCAATCTTCTTCCACCAACTCTTCTCCCTGGTCTCGGATTCTGCCAGTCATTTCCACCATTTCCATGTAGTTCATTACTTGCATCTGCCATTCTTCCAGAGTGGGTAGGTCTTGTGTCTTCCAATGCTTTGCAATAAATATTCTTGCTGCTGCTGTAGCGTACATAAAGAAAGTTCTATCCTTCTTTGGCACCAATTGGCCGGCTATGCCCAGGAGAAAGGCCTCTGGTTTCTTAGGGAAAGTGTATTTAAATACCTTTTTCAATTCATTATAGATCATCTCCCAGAAAACCTTAATCCTTGGGCACGTCCACCAAAGGTGAAAGAATGTACCTTCATTTTCTTTACATTTCCAGCATTTATTATCGGGCAAATGATAAATTTTTGCAAGCTTGACTGGGGTCATGTACCACCTGTACATCATTTTCATAATATTCTCTCTTAGGGCATTACATGCCGTAAATTTAATCCCGGTGGTCCACAACTTCTCCCAGTCAGCAAACATGATATTGTATCCTATATCTTGTGCCCATTTTATCATTGCCCATTTTACTGTTTCTTCCTCAGTGTTCCATTTCAGCAGCAAATTATACATTCTTGATAGAATCTTAGCATTGGGTTCTAGCAATTCTGTCTCTAACTTTGATCTTTCCACCTGGAAACCCACTTTTTTGGCCTGGTTGTACACCTCTCTTATTTGAAAATAGTGTAACCAGTCTCGCACCTTCTCTTTAAGCTTCTCATAACTCTTCAATTTCAATTTGCGACAAACCACCGTTTGAGGTGCAACAGAGACACAACCAGAGACAGAGCGAGACCCTGAATCAGTGCCATAACCAAGCCCTCATTCAGAACCAGAGCCTGAAAAAGAGCCACAGCCCGAACCAGAGCAACAGCCACAGCCTAGAGCCACAGCCTGAGTCTGCAACAGTACTTGATACAGTGCCAGAGCTGGAGCTGGAGCCAGAGCCAGAGACACAGCCAGAGCCAGAGCCAGAACAAAACCCTAATTCAGAACCAGAGCCTGAAAGAGAGCCAGACCCTGAAATATAGCTGGGTCAGAGGCAGAGGAAGAGCCATCATGAGACCCTGAATCAGAGTCAGAACCAGATCTTCATTCAGAACCAGACCCTGAAACAGAGCCACAGCCACAGCCAGAACCACAGACGGAGCCTAGAGCCACAGCCGAGATCCACAGCCTGAGTCTGAAATAGTGCTTGATAGAGTGCTGGATCCTGAAACAGAGACACTATCTGAAACTGAGCCTGATGCTTAAACGTAGCCAGGGGCAGAGGGAGAGGCAGAGCCTGATACAGTGCTTGATACAGCATAGGAGCCTGCAGCAGAGACACAGCCAGATCCAGAGACACAGCCAGAGCCAGAACAAAACCCTACTTCAGAACCAGAGCCTGAAAGAGAGCCAGAGCCAGAAACAGTGCTTGATAGAGTGCCAGAGCCTGAAACAGAGGCAGAGGCAGATACAGGGCTTGAAACAACGTCGGAGGCTGAAACAGAGAGCCACATGTGGTGGACCTGTGAAAAGATTAAGATTTGGGGGGGTGGATATACGATGAAATTAAAAAGATGATGGGGATAACTTTTACGAAAAAAACGGAGGCATTTCTATGAAGTATTTTAGATAAAGAGATCCCAAAAAATCTAAGAGAGGTATTCTTGTATGCAACCGCAGCAGCTCGTATACTTGTGGCCAAGGGATGGAAAGATCACGAGGCTCCAAAAATAACAGATTGGCAAATCAAATTACAGGAATTGGTGGAGACGGCTCAATTGACTAGCAAACTCAGAGGAATCTCAAAGCAAAAATTTGCAGAAAAATGGGATGGTTATACAAGATATGTTAAAAAATACAATAATAGTTTTGACTCCGTGCTAGCATTTGAGTGATAGAGGACCTAAAAGGAGGTGGACAACAATTAGGGATTTATTATGTTTTCAGAATGTATTGGAAAATTTATATAGAAAGGATTACTGTTTGGTGTACATTCCATTGTAAGAATGGAAACAGAGCCAGAGCCACAGCCACAGCCTAAGTCTGAAACAGTCCTTGATAGAGTGCCAGAGCCAGAGCCAGAGCGAGACCCTGAATCAGTGCCAGAACCAAGCCCGCATTCAGAGCCAGAGCCAGAGCCAGAGCCAGAGCCAGAGCCAGAGCCAGAGCCAGAGCCAGAGCCAGAGCCAGAGCCAGAGCCAGAGCCAGAGCCAGAGCCAGAAATAGGGCTTGATACAGAATCAGAATCAGAATCAGGGCCAGGGCCAGGGCCAGGGCCAGATACAGGGCTTGATACAGGGCCGGAGCGCAAAACATAGCTGCAGCCACAGCCTAGAGCCACAGCCTGAGTCTGCAACAGTACTTGATACAGTGCCGGAGCTGGAGCCGGAGCCAGAGCCAGAGACACAGCCAGAGCCAGAACAAAACCCTAATTCAGAACCAGAGCCTGAAAGAGAGCCAGAGCCAGAAACAGTGCTTGATAGAGTGCCAGAGCCTGAAACAGAGGCAGAGGCAGATACAGGGCTTGGAACAGCGTCGGAGACTGAGACAAACCTAATAAAGAGCAGAAGCCTGAGCCTGAGCCTGAGCCTGAAACAGTGCTTGATACAGTGCCAGAGCCTGAAACAGAACCAGAGCCACAGTGACAGCCATAGCGCCACAGCCTGAGTCTGCAACAGTGGTTGATACAGCGCCGGAGCCTGAAACAGAGACACAGCCTGAAACAGTACCTGAGCCTGGTTATTAGCATGGCAATTAAAGAAGAGAGAGGCAGAAAGGCTTATAAATAGAGTTAAGTGCGAAGGCAAAATAATAAAGAACCCTAAAGAAATAGAGAAACGATTTCTCGAATTCTTTAGAGAAATCTATAAGGAAGGAAATGAAACAACAGAAGAAGTTAAAGAACATTTAGAACAGAACTGTCTTCCGAAACTTGCTAAAGAACAAAAAGAACTGTTGAATGCCCCTATCACATCGTACAAAATTCAAAGAGCAATTAAGGAAGCAAAGATTGGAAAGCCACCAGGGCCAGACGTCCTACCGGCAATATATTATTAAAAAATTAACAACTTCCGGCGAACCGCAGCCACAGGAAAGGAGTGTGAGGCTGCCCTCCGGGGGGGGGGGGTCTCAAACAATGCGGGGGTCTAGAGGTGTCACGAAGGCTCTGAGGACCTCGAAACCCCAAGAGGGTTATCTTGGGGGACAGGTACCTGGTGGTGCTGCTGGCGCACCCCTGTTTTTCGGACATTTTAAATCAAGTTTGAGAACAGGATTGGAGCTGCAGCACGAAAGGGAAGCAACAGACCCCGTGTTGTGAAGCCTCAGGCTTCGAGTGAAAGCGGCAAGCCTCCAACAACAATTAAGAAGCTGGGTCATAACTAAATCAATAACAGATTGAATTTAAGTTAAAGAAACCAGCGGAACAAAGATACTATGATATGAAAGAAGAAGGAATTTGCTTCAGCGGTAAGAGTAAACGGCGTGTGACGGAAGACTGAGAGAGGAGAGGGAGTAAGACTGTAACTGCTGAGTGGGCATTGTGGAGAGACCTCAGATACAAAGTGTAAAAATCTGAGGCAATGGACTGATTGAAAACAGTTGAATATTTGAAAAGCGGATAGAAACATTTCTGCTCTGTCCTGGTCGGAGCGCGCTATGCCAGCGACCGAAAGGGACTGTAATTTTTTACCCAGTCTAGGATATATAAGTGAGACTTTGTTCCGAGTTACTGTATTTTCTATATACCTCCCCCGCCTAATGTGTTCAAGCTGAAACTGTTTCTCTTTATTATTTGGGGTGCTTAATTGACTGAAAGCTGAGTTTGTTATTGAGAGGAGCGGATACGACGAGAGGTCTGGGAGGAGAAAGTGAACTGTAAGAGGAGAACTTTGGAAAACAGCGGAACCTCTCGCCGCCATTGTGTGCTCCATTTCCTGTTTTTCTCTTAAAGCGGCACACAGCTGTAATCATTTAGGAGAAGATAATCTTGGCGCCTTAAACATTTAATCTATTGCTACAGAAAACGGGGAGTAAACGGCTAAGTCGAAAGAAAAGAAAAGAAGACTTAAACACAGTACCTTGGCAAGACTTTACGTTCTCTCTAGACCCTGCTGCCTTCCCGTGGCAATCTGTTGGTGTAATTTTGACTCTCCCCCCCCCCCCACACACCTTTTCTGTTCCGGCTTCGAAACCTGCCCCGTATTTCATCCCTACTTCCTGGAAAGTATTGAGCTGGATGTTCCCCACCTCCTTCATTTGCTTTTTGTGACTGTAAACGATCCATCTAACTGGTCCCCTAGCTGTGCGTGGAGAGAGACTTCATACTGAAGAACTAAAAGGGTGAATGCAAGTAAAGCGCCACCGTGTGGGGCCAGAAAGGAACTACATTGGGAAAACAAAGAAATTTTTTAAACTACAGTTGAGCGACCCCTGGGGTGGGGAAAAACGTTTTTTTCTCTTTTGTTTCATTTTTATTTTTTATTTTTAGTTAATTAAGACAAATAGAAATACAAAATGAAAAAGGGGGCGGGAACGCCTGCTGAAAGGAGACCATCCAGACAAGGAAATGGGAAAGAGGGGAAGGAAATTAAGGACTATGATAATTTGATGGCTGAAATAAGGAAAGAATTTAAACATAATTGTCAGGGAACTGCCATCGGAAGAACCGGAGGTGCAAAGGCTCATTGAGGTTGAGAGAGAAGTAGCAGCGGAAGAGGGAACCAGTAGAGGGCGAGCAAGAACTCCAAGGGAAAGTGAGTCGGAGGGATGGCTCAGAGACGCTTCCAGCGAAAACAGTGGGGAGGTCTCAGGACCTCCTATAGGGACACCCACTCCTCGCCGGAAACTGTCACGCCGAGAGTCCAGAAGACGTGTTTCCGTTAAAGAGCTTTTATGTTGGAAACGATTCCGAAAGCAACCACTTTCGGATTCTACTAGCGATTGACGCAGCCATGCCGGAGGGGCTCCGTCACAGGCAGAGGTTTCAAAACCTGATCAAACTCTGAGGGACTTGCATTTTACGCACAAGCAGCTCATCATCCCATCACAGCAATCCGAAAGTCTCCGAAAGCCAGCTTGTGCAGGGAGAGGCATCATGAGCAACCCAGCCGGAACCGGAGGAGCAGGAGCAGCTGGAGGGGGTCCAAGCCTGGAAGAAAGGTACAGGGCGTTGGAGATCCAGCTGGCGCTGCAAACGGCGAGGCTTGAGAGGAGGGCTCAGGATGCAGAAAAGGGAAAGGAGAAAACCACCCCGCTCGCCAGAAAGGTGCCAGGATTGGTGCAGAAATTCGGGGGGGATCCCAGGAACTATCATGCCTTTAGAACAGAGATGCAATACGCTCTCAACCTGCAGTTTGATGACTTCCCCGACGAGGAATCGCGAGTGGCTTTTGTAATTGGCCATCTCGAATCGGGGGCGAAGGACTGGGTTAGACCCCTGATGGCAGCGAATAATGAGATCCTAAAGGACACGAGGAAGTTTTTTCGTGCCATGGACCTAATGTTTTCCAGCGACATTGAGCAGGGGGTGGTGCGAAGGCAGTTAATGGCTTGCCAGCAGGGAAGCCGATCTGTCCGTGAGTACTGGACTGAGTTTACTATGCTGATTCATAAATTGGGGTGGGACCTATAGGCGGAACCCATCCAGATGCTTTTCGAAGAGGGGCTTTCTTCGGCAGTCAAAGAAGAACTTTCCCGGGGGCCCAGGGCGGAGTCTATGGATCAGCTGACCAAATCTGCGCTGTCCATAGGAGCGCGCCAGGAGGCGAGGGCATTGGAAAAGCGGGAAGGGAAAGGAGACCGTTGGAGGGAGCTCCGCATTCCAGACATTCCAGAGCCACCTTTCCCGCCGGCAGAGCCGATGGAAGTTGGAACAGCGCGGGCGCGCGCAGTTTCAAATCCCAGTGAAGGGCGGAAGAAGGAGGGAAAGAGCGCCAAGAGATGTTATCTCTGCCAACAGCCAGGGCACTTTGCCAGAGTCTGCCCACAAAGAAAGGAATGGCAAGGGATGGCAGGAGCTGTTGGGGAAAAGGAAGAGGAAAGCAAGGAGCAAGTAAAAGCCAACGCCTGGCTGCCACCGTCGGGGCACAGCAGCCAGGCCAAAGAGCAGTGAAAGTGCCCACGCCGGAACCTCCCAGACCTGCTTTAGTGATAGAGGTGTTACTAGAACTGCCAAACGGACACCCACTAAAGATCAAGGCGCTTTTGGATTCAGGCAGCTCCTGTAATTTCATGAGTAAGGAGTTTGCAGCTGAGCACCAGATACAGACCATCCCTTTAAGTAACCCCTTGCAGGTGACTACGATTGACGGCAGAGAGCTGTTGGGGGGAGAAGTTAGCCAACAGACTGTCCCGATGATAATGAGGGTGGCAAGGCACATCGAACGGATAGCGTTTAATGTGGCCACCTTGGGAGGAGCTCCCATCATTTTGGGGATGAGCTGGCTGGCGCTACACGATCCGCTAGTGGGCTGGCATCAGAGGGTGGTCTCCTTTGGGTCAGCGCATTGCCTAGAACACTGCAAGGAGGGGAAGGTTCCGGGAGGAGCCAGAGTCACCCTAGCCGGGATGGAAGTAATGGACAAAGGGAAGGTGCCCCCGCAATACGCAGATCTGAGCAACGTATTCAGCGAAAGGGAAGCAGACAAACTGCCACCGCATAGACCCTTTGACTGTCAAATCAACCTACTCCCTGGGGCCCAACTCCCAGTGGGCAAGCTGTACGCCATGTCAGACAGGGAGATGCAGGAGCTGAGGGAGTTCATTGACAAAAACCTGAAGCGAGGTTTCATCAGAGAGTCCCGAGCGGTGGGGGGCAGCCCAGTGTTTTTTGTGGACAAAAAAAACACAGATAAGCCGAGACTTGTGTGCGACTTTAGGGCCCTGAATGCAGTGTCGGAACCCCTGGCTTTCCCTATGCCCCGAATTGATGACATTTTGACCAGGGTAAGGAAGGGAAAGATTTTTACAAAGCTGGACCTGCGGGGGGCGTACAATCTGATACGCATAAGGAAGGGGGATGAATGGAAGACCACCATGTTCACCCCTTTGGGAGCCTTTGAATACCTCGTTATGCCCTTCGGTCTACAAGGAGGCTCCGCGTGCTTTCAAGCTTTTATTAACCACGTTCTGGGACCTTTGCTCTACAAGAATTGTGTGGCCTTTTTAGACGACGTGTTGGTGTATTCGGAAGATGAGGAGCAGCATGTGAGGGACGTTCGAGAAGTGTTGGGCAGGCTGCAAGCCAACCAGCTGTGGGTGAAGCTGGAGAAGTGCCAGTTTCATACCAAGGAGGTGGAATTCCTGGGGTACCGCTTGTCAGACAAGGGATTGGCCATGGATCCAGGCAAGGTCCAAGCGGTACTGGAATGGAAGACACCGAAGACCAAGAAGGATGTGCAAAGATTCTTGGGG
Source organism: Podarcis melisellensis (assembly GCF_964234715.1). Classification (NCBI taxonomy): domain Eukaryota; kingdom Metazoa; phylum Chordata; class Lepidosauria; order Squamata; family Lacertidae; genus Podarcis; species Podarcis melisellensis. The sequence continues at coordinate 34,873,073 of NC_138535.1, read as the reverse complement.
TTTGGGAACTTTTATCGGAAGTTCATCAAGAACTTTGCCCACTTGACGGCGCCCATCACCGACTGCCTCAGCAGCAAGAAGAAATTTGTTTGGACGGCAGAGGCGGAGCGAGCATTTGAAGAACTGAAAAGGGCTTTCGCCTCGGAAGAACAACTTCTGCATGTGGATTTACGAAAACCCATGAGAGTGGAAACCGATGCGTCCGACCGGGCGGTAGGGGCGGTACTTCTTCAACCGGGGAGGAGTACGTCGGAGTGGAGACCGTGTGCCTTCTTCTCGCGGAAGCTGAATAAATCCGAGAGGAACTACACGGTGTATGACAGGGAACTACTTGCCATTCACGAAGCGTTCCGGAGGTGGAGACATTTATTAATTGGGGCACAACACAAGGTGCAAGTGTGCACCGACCACAAGAATTTAGAGTATTGGAGAACAGCTCGAGTGCTCAACCAACGACAAGTGAGATGGGCACAGGAATTCTCCAAATTCCACTTTGAAATTTGTTATGTGCCAGGCCCAGAAAACGTCAGGGCGGACGCGCTCTCACGCAAACCAGAGTATTGGGAGGGGGAGGGGGCGATCGAAGAGAGACATGTCATCCCTGAGGACCGCTGAGTGTGTGGGGCGGCGCTGGTGGGGCAACGAGAACTGGTAGAGGAAACGGAAAATGATGAATATGCCCAGGATAAGCTCAGAGGTCTCAGGGGGGAGGGCGAGAGCCCTGGAGGTTTTGAGGAAAGAAATGGGGCATTGTATTACAAAGGGGCACTGTATATACCCGAAGGTGAATTGAGGGGGAGAGTACTCAAGCAGTTGCACGATAGCCCCACGGCGGGACATTTTGGGCAACACAAGACCATGTGGTTGGTTACCAGGGAATTTTGGTGGCCCAAGGTGAGGGAAGATGTAAGGGAGTATGTAAGAGGGTGTGACCAATGTCAGCGAGCCAAAGGGGAAAGAAGGGCGCCGGCAGGGTTATTAGAACCATTACCCACACCAGAACGGCCTTGGGAAGCGGTATCAATAGATTTTATGACGGATCTGCCGAAGTCCAAGAGGAAAACAGCCATCATGGTAGTAGTAGACCTGTTAACTAAGATGTGCCACTTTGTAGCATGCTCACATGCAGTCACAGCGGAAGAAACAGCAAAGTTGTTTGTAGAACACATCTTTAGGTTGCACGGGGCTCCCTTGAGGGTGATCTCAGACCGCGGCAAACAATTTACTTCCAGGTTCTGGAGGAAGCTCATGAGCTTGCTGCACGTGGAAGTCAATTTTTCAACTGCCCGGCACCCTGAAACCAACGGGCAGGCGGAAAGAGCAAATGGCATTCTTCAACAATATCTGAGGTGTTATGTCAATGACAGAGAGAACGATTGGGTCGAAAAGTTGGCGCTGGCAGAATTTGCCTACAATAATGCGGAGAATGTGTCCACAGGGATGAGCCCCTTTTTGGCTAATTACAGGTGTCACCCCAGGGCATTTCCAGGGGAAGGAGGGGAGAGATGGAGCGTCCCAGCGGCTGAACATTTTGTAGAAGAGATGGAAGCGATCCATCATCAGCTCCAGCTCAACTTAGAAAGGGCCAAGGCACAATATAAGAAGCAGGCAGACAAGAACAGAAGGGAAGGTGAAACCATAAGGGTGGGGGATCAAGTGCGGCTGTCAACCCAAGGGTTGCCGTTCAAAGGGGGTTGTAAGAAATTGAGGCCCAGAAGATTGGGACCCTTTGAGGTCATTCAGCAGGTCAACCCGGTGGCTTTCAAACTCCGGTTACCCAACCACATGAAATTGCACCCAGTGTTCCACAGGTCGTTACTGTCACCATACAGGGGGGGACGTGAAGGGGAGCACGTCAGGGGACCAGCCTTGGAAGAGAGGGAACGCCGCAACCATGTAGCGGAAATCCTCGATTCCAGGTGGAAGGGAAATCAGGTGGAGTATTTGGTGGCGTGGGAAGGGGAACCGGAGTCAGAAAACACCTGGGTGATTGCAGAGGAAGTCAATGACGAGGTTTTAATAGAAACGTTCCACCAAAGATTCCCGAGGAAACCTCAGCCGGTAGCAAGGTTTAGGAGGGAGTATTTCGGCACCACCGACGAGGAAGAGGAACTGGAAGGGTTCGCGGAGTCGGAGTTGGAAGAGGGAGTGGACTCCGATGACGAAGAGTACCGAGAGACCAGGGACAGCAACAAGTGGAGGGAAGTGTTCGAGACTTCGGAAGATGAGGGAGGTTCTTTCAGGGGTTTTACCTCCTCACCGCCCGTAGGGGAGGAGACGGGAGGGGGTGAAGGGGGCCCTGGAGGGGAGGTGGATGTCAGGGAACTGCCATCGGAAGAACCGGAGGTGCAAAGGCTCATTGAGGTTGAGAGAGAAGTAGCAGCGGAAGAGGGAACCAGTAGAGGGCGAGCAAGAACTCCAAGGGAAAGTGAGTCGGAGGGATGGCTCAGAGACGCTTCCAGCGAAAACAGTGGGGAGGTCTCAGGACCTCCTATAGGGACACCCACTCCTCGCCGGAAACTGTCACGCCGAGAGTCCAGAAGACGTGTTTCCGTTAAAGAGCTTTTATGTTGGAAACGATTCCGAAAGCAACCACTTTCGGATTCTACTAGCGATTGACGCAGCCATGCCGGAGGGGCTCCGTCACAGGCAGAGGTTTCAAAACCTGATCAAACTCTGAGGGACTTGCATTTTACGCACAAGCAGCTCATCATCCCATCACAATAATGAACAGTATATTGAGAAAAAATTATTGGAAGTACTCATTGAATAAGAGATTAGGGGGGGGTGGGAGAACTAACAGGAAAAGTAAAAGATTTATCTCTAAGATCCAAAGTACTTGAAGACTCAATGAAAAGGGTTCAAAAAGATATCAAAGAAAATAGGAAAGATATGGACAGGATTAATACAGAGGTGAAGGAGATAAATAAAATACAGGAAGAGTTACTGGATAGTGTGGCGATGACTCAAATGAGACAGAAGCAATCAAACCTGAAATTTAGGGGAATCCCTGAGGAACCAAATGAAAATATACGATCTAAATTGGTTAGAGAATTGGCAGTTTGGTTAGATATGAAGGAAGAAGACATAGGATATTCAGTTGCAAATATTTTTCGGATAAAAACAAAATCAGCCAAAGCCAGAGGGAAGAAACTGCCACGAGATGTCCTGGTCATGTTTAACTCTCTGGATATGAGAAATGAAATACTAAAGCTAAACTATAATCAAAAACTATGTATTGAAGGAAAGGCAATTATTATATTTAAAGAGATTCCTTCGAGATTTCTTTGTAAGAGAGATGTTTATAAAAAACTAACTAACTAACTGAAGAAGAACGGGATCCAAAATAGATGGGAATTCCCGGAAGGGATTTCATTCTATTTCAAGGGGAAAAGATTCGAACTATCCAGCTCTCTGGAATTGGATAAATTTGCAAGAAGATATGAGAAGGAACTGGGAAGGTTGGGAGGGTGGGAACCAGAAGGGGAGCAGATGGGGGAAGAGAGGGTGGAGGTGAAGGAAGTGGAGAGGGAGAAGGGGAGGAAAAATTAGACGAAGAAAAAGAAGAGGAAGAGACAGATAACAAAGAACAGTAGATTTAACTTAGATTCGACCACTTACTGATTGTACATTAAAAATGACTTTAAAAATTACCTTGTGGAATGTGAATGGGCTAAACAATAAAAATAAAAGGAACCAAATTGCTCATGTATTGCTTAAAAAGAACTTTGACATAATCTGTCTACAAGAAACTCATGTAACAAGAAAACATAAAAGAATTTTAAGTAATAAGAGATTAGGGTTAGACTTTGTAGCATCGGATAATGTCAAGAAAAGAGGAGTGGTATTATATATAAAAGAAAAACTTGATCCAAAACTAATACATAAAGACGAAGAGGGGAGAACGATAGTAGTACAGATCACCCAATCAAGGAGAAAAGATAAATGTGGTTGGGATATATGCACCCAATGACAAAAAGTCAGCATTCTATTCTGAACTAGGTAACAAATTGTTAGAATGGATGGACCAACAATTGATATTGATGGGGGACTTTAATGGAGTGGTTCTCCCAAACTTGGATAGATCAATAAGAAAACAGGAAGTGAGGGAGGGCAAATTACCGAAAGCCTTCTTCGAATTAGTGGAAAATTTGGGACTAATTGATGCTTGGAGATTTAAAAACCCCACGATAAAACAATTTACCTTCTTTTCAAACCCAAATCAAAGCTGGGGGAGAATAGACCATATTTGGATTTCGAAGGAATTGGCGCAAAGAGTAATTAAGACGGAAATCCTCCCACAAACCCTATCTGATCACAATCCAGTATATATGGAGGTAAAAGGAAAAGACTTTAGGACATTAAGATGGAAAATGAATGAAAATCTATTCAATGATCAAAAGATAGTAAATAAAGCAAAAGAGACAATTGAGGAATACTTTAAGTGGAATTTGAATAAAGAAACATCTCTAGAAATGGTGTGGGGCGCTGGGAAGGCCGTCATGAGGGGTTTCCTAATCCAGAAAAATAGCATCTTAAAAAAGAAAAAAAGAGAAAAGGAAAGAAGAAATCTTATTGCATCTCATGGAGAATGAAAGACCATTAAACCAGGAGATGAAATAATAAAACAAAACATAAGGATGCTACAAGCTCAATTTTCTATGATAGTGAACCAGGAGATTGAATGGAGGATCAAAATGATGAAACAAAAGAACTTTGAATCAGCAAATAAGATAGGGAAATACCTGGCGTGGCAATTAAGAGAGAGGAAAAAACAAAACACGATATGTAAGATAAGGGATGGAGAAAGGATAGTGGAGGACCCAAAAGAGATAAAGAAGATATTTCAGAAATACTATAAGGAATTCTACAAAAGAGAAAAAGAGATAGATAATGAGATAGAAGATTACTTAAAAAAATACCAATTGCAACAGATCACGACTGAAGAAAGAGAATATCTAAATCAGACAATTACAGAGGAAGAAATTAGGAAAGCAATAAAAAAAATGAAAAGAGGAAAAGTGCCAGGGCCAGATGGTATCTCGGCTAAATATTATAAAATATTAAGTGATCAACTTTCCCCAGTGCTATGTGAAGTCATGAACAATGTACTAAAAGAAGGGAGAATTCCAAACACCTGGAAAGAAGCGTATATTACCTTAATCCCTAAAAAAGATACAGATGGCTTAGAGGTAAAAAACTATAGACCTATCTCATTATTAAATAATGACTATAAACTATTCGCAGACGTATTGGCGGAAAGGTTAAAAAAAGGTCTTAAATAAGAGAATCCATAAAGACCAAACGGGTTTCCTCCCGGGGAGACAATTGAAAGACAATGTAAGAAATGTGATAGACATTATTGAATATCTGCATAGTAGAATAGACAAGCAGGCGGCGCTGATCTTCATTGATGCCGAGAAGGCATTTGACAACGTCTCCTGGCGTTTCATGAAGGAAAATTTAAAAATGATGGGAATTGGTGAAGGATTTAGAAAAGGTATTGAGGCTATTTATCAAGAGCAAAAAGCCAAACTTATAATAAACAACAATATATCAGAGGCCTTTGATATTACCAAAGGGAATAGGCAAGGCTGTCCCTTATCCCCTTTGTTATTTATAACAGTGTTGGAAGTGTTTAATAAAAGGTTAAGGGAAACACCGGAGGTTAAAGGAATTAAGGTAGGAAGCAAGGAATTCAAAATAAAAGCATTTGCAGACAACCTGATATTAACACTGGAAGATCCTAAGAACAGTTTACAAGAAGCCCTACAGAAACTAGAAGAATTTGGAAAAGTGGCAGGTCTCAAGCTCAACAGGAATAAGACTAAAATGATAACAAAAAATATAACCAAGGAAGATATAGTAGAGATAGAACAAAGGACGGGAATTATGGTTGCTAAGAAGGTAAAATATCTAGGAGTGTGGATCACAGCAAAAAATATAAACTTATACAAAGATAATTAATAGACTACTTGGAAGGGTGTCAAAAAAGATTTAGAAATCTGGGAGAGATTGAAACTTTCCTTCTTAGGGAGGATATCGGATATTAAAATGAATGTCCTGCCCAGAATGTTATTTTTGTTTCAAACTATACCAGTAATGAAAGGACTAAAACAGTGTAAAGATTGGCAAAGGATCTTAGTGAGATTCATTTGGCAGGGGAAAAGATCACATATAAAAATGAAAATTGTGCTGGTCCCGGGGGGAAGGTTACCGTTGGCGTAGTCAAAGTCCGGTCCTGGGTCACTAGCCTGGAAACAGTTCACAAGGAGCGGGGCGAGGTCCGAAGCAGGAAGCCGGGCGGGGACAGGAACACTGGAGGGTCAGGTCCGGGTCCGGGCAGGAACAGGTACTCAACAACGACGTTGCTCCCACAACCTGGGACCGGGCTGACTGGCCTTTATCTTCTCTGAGGCCAGGGGTGGTCCCGGCCCCCAGGAGACCCGCCTCTCCTGGCCTTAAGGCGAGCACTCCTCCTGGGAGAAATCAGTTCCCTTCGCCTCTCTGCCCTTCGCCTCTGCAGTTCAGGAGAGGCTGAAGGGTTACTGGGCCCAGGGGGAGACTCACCTGTAGGCACTGAGTCCTCAACCACCTCTGGAGCCAGAGTGGATTCACCTGGTGCCTGCTCCTGAGGATCCGGCACAGGTGCAGGCGCTTCAGAATCAAGGCTCTGCCCCAGTTCAGCCGGCCCTGGAGGCGGGGACTCCGGTGCAGGCTGGGATTCCTCCGGTTCAGCCTCTGAATCGGATTCCCAGGCCATCACAAAATTACTTGTAGATAAAAAAGAAAGAGGGGGTTTTTTATTACCAGATTTGAGTTTATATTACGAAGCGGCTTGTTTAACGTGGGTGAAAGACTGGCTAAAGCTAGAGAATACTGATATCTTGGATTTAGAGTGCTTTGATAACAGGTACGGGTGGCACTCGTACCTGTGGTACGAAAAGGTGAAAGTTCATAGAGGCTTTCTAAATCATATAATTAGAGGACCATTATTTCAAGTATGGGAAAGAAATAAGAACCTGCTGGAAAAGAAAACTCTGTGGTGGATCTCACCAATAAATGCCTTAACTGTCAAAAAAAACTAACATGGAGGGGGGGAAAGCTACCTATGAAGATCTTATCAATAAAACTGATCAGGGCATAAAACTTAAGCCCTATGAGGAGGTAAAGAATGTACTCACAGGGTGGCTGCAATACCATCAAGTGAATGATCTGTTAAAAGATGTTAAAAAGAAACTGGGATTTGAAGATACAAAATCTAAATTTAATGTGGAAGTCATAGAAGGTAAAAACAAAACATTATCTAGGATGTATGACCTCTTACTGGATTGGTATACAAAAGACGAAGAGGTGAAGGAGGCCATGATAAAATGGGCCATAGATATTGGTTACAAAATTGACTTTGTAAAGTGGCAAGAATTGTGGAATGTAAATATGAAATTCACGGCGTGTACGGCACTAAGGGAGAACCTCTGGAAGATGATTTATAGGTGGCATCTCACACCAGTGAAATTGGCTAAGATTTATAAACCGAAGATTAAGAAATGCTGGAAATGTGGAGAGGGGGATGGTGAGTTCTATCATATGTGGTGGACATGCAGTAAAGTAAAAGGCTTTTGGGAACTGATTTACAACGAACTTAAAAAAAAATTTAAGTATACTTTTCCCAAAAAGCCTGAAGCTTTCCTGCTAGGAATAGTTGGCAAGGAAATCAAAAGAGGACAAAAATCTTTTTCTATATGCCACAACGGCCGCTAGAACTATGTTAGCCCAAAGCTGGAAAATGGAATTAATACCTACTATAAATGACTGGCAGATCAAGATGACAAATTATGCTGAACTAGCTAGAATAACAGGAAGAATAAGAGACCAGGATGACCAGAAGTTTCATGAAAATTGGAACAAATATCTGACGTATATAAGAGATAGGTATAGAACTTCGATGACTCTGGCAGGGCTGGCAACTATGTAAAGGAGAAAAAACACGTAACTTTAGAAATTATCTGATACTTACCAATGAAGTGAAGAGACGTCCGAGGCTCGGCGGAGCCCAAAATAACGGTGTACTATATAAATGATTCTTGTAACAGCTATTTATATAGAAAGGATTATTGTTTTGTGTACATTCCATTGTAAGAATGGAAACAGAGCCAGAGCCACAGCCTGAGTCTGAAACAGTCCTTGATAGAGTGCCAGAGCCAGAGCCAGAGCGAGACCCTGAATCAGTGCCAGAACCAAGCCCTCATTCAGAACCAGAGCCTGAGAAAGAGCCAGAGCCAGAACCAGAGCAACAGCCACAGCCTTAGTCTGAAACAGCCCTTGATAGAGAGCCAGAATCAGAGAATCAGAATCAGAGTCAGAACCAGATCTTCGGTAAAGACGTGGTCTGGTCTTAGCGCAACTGCTCCTCCCACCCGCGATAACAGAGATTGGGTGTTCCAATACATCCCCCCGTAGGGAACCTGCCCCAGCCATTCTGTTGGCTGAGGCCCCCTCCCAGGCAGCCCTGACCCTTTCCCCTTAAAAAGCAAAATACAAACTATACAATAACCTAAAAAATAGTAAAAGAAAAACAAAGCAAGAAACAGTTATGCTAAACTTAAAATAATCCCCGCCCCAACTAAACATTTGTCCCACCCCAGAAAGAAAATAACAACAACAACAAACCACCGTTTGAGGTGCAACAGAGACACAGCCAGAGACAGAGCAAGACCCTGAATCAGTGCCATAACCAAGCCCTCATTCAGAACCAGAGCCTGAAACAGAGCCACAGCCCGAACCAGAGCAACAGCCACAGCCACAGCCTAGAGCCACAGCCTGAGTCTACAACAGTACTTAATACAGTGCCGGAGCCTGAAGCAGAGACACAGCCTCAAACAGAGCCTGAGCCTGAAACAGAGGCAGAGCCACAGCCACAGCCTGAGTCTGAAACAGTCCTTGATAGAGTGCCAGAGCCAGAGCCAGAAATAGGGCTTGATACAGGGCCGGAGCACAAAACATAGCTGCAGCCACAGCCTAGAGCCACAGCCTGAGTCTGCAACAGTACTTGATAAAGTTCCGGAGCTGGAGCCGGAGCCAGAGACACAGCCAGAGCCAGAACAAAACCCTAATTCAGAACCAGAGCCTGAAAGAGAGCCAGACCCTGAAATATAGCTGGGTCAGAGGCAGAGGAAGAGCCATCATGAGACCCTGAATCAGAGTCAGAACCAGATCTTCATTCAGAACCAGACCCTGAAAGAGAGCCAGAGCCACAGCCAGAGCCACAGACGGAGCCTAGAGCCACAGCCGAGATCCACAGCCTGAGTCTGAAATAGTGCTTGATAGAGTGCTGGATCCTGAAACAGAGACACTGTCTGAAACTGAGCCTGACGCTTAAACGTAGCCAGGGGCAGAGGGAGAGGCAGAGCCTGATACAGTGCTTGAAACAGCGTAGGAGCCTGAAGCAGAGACACAGCCAGATCCAGAGACACAGCCAGAGCCAGAACAAAACCCTAATTCAGAACCAGAGCCTGAAAGAGAGCCAGAGCCAGAAACAGTGCTTGATAGAGTGCCAGAGCCTGAAACAGAGGCAGAGGCAGATACAGGGCTTGAAACAGTGTCGGAACCTGAAACATAGAAACAGCGTGAAACAGAGACAAAGGCTGAGACACAGGCCAAGCCTGAAATAGAGCTAGAATAGACTAAGAGGTTAAATCGGTAATGATACAGTGGGCAAAAGATTTTGGGTATAATATCCAATTTGATGAATGGGGAAACTTGTGGAAAGAGAATATAAAATTTACTGCATGCACGATATTGAAAGAAAATGTTATGAAAATGTTTTACAGATGGTACACCACACCTGTAAAGTTAGCAAAGATGTATAAGACGTGTAACAAATGTTGGAAATGTAAAGAAAAAGAAGGGACGTTTTTTCATGTGTGGTGGGAATGTAAGAAAGTGAAAAGCTTTTGGGAAATGATATATAATGAAATGAAAAAAATGTTAAGATATACTTTTGTAAAAAACCCGGAGGCCTTTCTTTTAGGGATTGTAGGAAAGGATATAAGAAGAAAAGACTGTAAACTCTTCCAATATGCAGTAACGGCAGCCAGAATCTTGATGGCCCAGAAATGGAAACAAGAGGAAATAGAAGAATGGAGACTGAAAATGACAGACTATGCGGAATTGGACAAATTAACTGGGAAAATCAGATACACCAAAGACCAAAAGTTCATCGAAGACTGGGGAAAGTTTGTAGATTATCTGAAAAACATATGTGGCGTGAACACAACGCTAGTGGGATTTCAAGAGGCACTGTAAAAATGGAGAAGTATTGTTAATATGAAATAGTGGGAGAAGGGAAGTATAATGGCAATACGAAAGAAGGGAATGTGTAACCAAGGTTATAAATACGGATGATTGTCAGAGACGCTGAAGGAAGTTCAAAAAAGAAACAATTTGTTGTATTTTGGGTAAAATTGTATAACTGTTTGGAAAATCAATAAATTTATTTATTTATATATATATATATATATATATATATATATATATATATATATATATATATATGCTTTCGTAGATTTTCACGGGTACAGGAATGCAGGTTTTGGTGTCCTCGGGTGTCTTCCCGTGTAAAAGTTGGGGTGTCTAGGTGACGTTTCGACGAGGTCTCACTCGTCATCTTCAGGCTGGTGCTTTCGGCTTCTTGTTACTGGAACAGAGCAGGATCTCAGTGTTTGAGTTCCTATAAATACTGTTGAGGGGGTGTGGTGTATAGCCTCCAATGTTCTGGGCAGAGAGGAAGTTCCCAGGCTAGTGTGCCTTTTCTTCTTTTGTTCCTTAATTACTTGAGGGATATCTTGAGTGATTTCTTGAGTGATATCCTGAGTACCACTCAGGTGGGTCATTAGGTGTGGATTAGTTGCTAAAGTCTTTGTGTCTTGACCTCTTGAACTTTGTTCTACACAGATCTGGCTGACACAGGCCACAAAACCACAGCTCGCCCCTATACACGAAGCCAAGCCAGAGCACAACTAAGTGCAGTACAGCCATCTTCTCAGAAAAACTCTTCACAAAGTTCAAGAGGTCAAGACACAAAGACTTTAGCAACTAATCCACACCTAATGACCCACCTGAGTGGTACTCAGGATATCACTCAAGAAATCACTCAAGATATCCCTCAAGTAATTAAGGAACAAAAGAAGAAAAGGCACACTAGCCTGGGAACTTCCTCTCTGCCCAGAACATTGGAGGCTATACACCACACCCCCTCAACAGTATTTATAGGAACTCAAACACTGAGATCCTGCTCTGTTCCAGTAACAAGAAGCCGAAAGCACCAGCCTGAAGATGACGAGTGAGACCTCGTCGAAACGTCGCCTAGACACCCCAACTTTTACACGGGAAGACACCCGAGGACACCAAAACCTGCATATATATATATATATATATATATATATATATATATATATATATATATATATATATATATAAAGAAATAGAGCTAGAATAAGACTTCCGGATATAGCGCCATCGGTAATGGCGGAATCCTTCTGACTAGGGGGGATTTGCCTCGGGGGAATCGGGTCTTACAGCTACGGCGAAACCGGAGACCCTTCAAAAACCACAGGCAGGCGAAGCCTGTGAGCGTGGGATTCAGCGGGCACCCTTTGCGCCCCCCAAATTCGCGGGGAACCTCGACTACGGGTTCCGGAGCGAAGCGGGTGAGCGGCGCGGTGCTGTGAATTGATTGCTTCTTCCCCGGAGTGAAGCCACACAGCCGTTACTGGAGAGCGCTGACTTCTTCTTGTGAAAATTATAAAAGCAACTACCTGTGAGTAGGGGAAATTTGGAAGTATAAGAGAGACTTAATTTGACACCGAAGTGGGGAAGGTTTAAACAGGAAGTCCGCCTTCCTCTTTTGTAAATAGATCAAAGCAAAGAGAAAACAAGCTAAAGCCTGGGAAAACTGACTGGAAAGGACTAAATTTCTAACACTAAAATATCGTAACCCCCCCCCCCCAAGGAAGCAGGGGCAGGAGGGGGGAAGTTTTGGACCGTATATACCTACAAGAGAGAGGGAAAAAACCTAAAATTCACCGCTCTAAACTTGGGAACGGCTGCCAATAGACAAAGACTGCCGTGCTTTGAACTGAGCTTTGACTGTGAACAGGGGACTTGCTGACAGTTAGTTCAGCAAGAGAGATACATTGTGGCCAGTTTCCTCTGCTGCTGCTAAGAAAGAGGGAAAGTAACTGAAAAGTAACAAAAATTTGAACTGTTTATTTCTTTTATTGCTTGAGTTTAAAAAGAGTTTTTCCTGGATTATTGCAACTGTTTCCCCCTAGATTCTGAAACTGTTAAACTGTTACCAGGGGAATTTTCCACTTGTAAAGACAAACTGCGTAGCTGGGATTGACCTTGGCCTCTCTATTGTTTAAGTGTTATGGCAGATGGGAGAGAAAAAGTAGATTCACAATTCCCAGACAAAACAACAAGATCTGGGAAGAATTGGGCACGAAGACAATCAGTTGCTGGCCTTCCCACTTCATCAGTGACTGTACCATCACAACCTAAACCTAGTGGAATGTCATCAGAAGATACTCTGGCGGCTGCATTGGCTAAGATTAATGAATCTTTGGAGAGACTTAATAAAAGGGCTGAAGAGACAAATAAGAGGGTCAAAGAGACAAAGGTGATAGTGGATGAGACAAAATCGAAGGTAGATGCAGCAACTACTAAAATTGATTTAAATACAGAAAGCTTAAATAGTTTGGGACAAAAGGTGAACACCAACACATAATCTATTCAGAAATTGCTGCAGGAATCAACTCTGACCCGACAGACCGCAGAGGAAGCCAAGAAGAAAGCTGATGCCGTGGAATTCAAGACAACTCAATTGGAAACGGAGAAAGTCCCAGATTTGGAGAGGCAAATTAAGGATCAGAAATTGACGCTTTCTATGATTGAACTCAAGGGAAAACAGACGAACTTAAGGATTAGAGCAGTACCTGAATTGGAGAAGGGCAGTTTGATAGACTTTTTGACACAGGAATTTGCAGAGTTTTGGAAGTCGGATTTGAAACAAGAAGACTTTAAAATCGTGAGGGCCTTCAGACTGGGAAGAGGAGGAAAGAAGATTAAAATAAGAGATTGTCTGATTACTCTCCGATCTAAGGAAGAGAGAGATAAAATCTTGGGTCTGCACTTTCAGACTCCTTTGACAATTCTGCAGTAAAGAGTGGAAATCTTTAAAGATATACCGAAACATCTTTTGGATCTTAGGTCCAACTTTGGAGATTTGGTTGCCCTTCTGAGAAGGAACAAAATTATCTTCAGGTGGGAATTCCCCCAAGGCCTATTCTTTAGCTTTAAAGGAAGGAAGATAAAAATAAGATCAGTTGAGGAAAAATACAAGTTTTTGAGAGACCACGGAGAAGATCTGCAGAAAGAACTTGGAAAAGAGCCAGGAGTTTTGGACAGAAGCCCACCAAAAGGAGGGAAACCAACATCATTGTTAGAACTAAAGCAACTACTAGGTGCTGAAGGAGGAGAAGCAAAGTAACTACATCATGGCACTGCAAGTATTAAGCTGGCATGTGAATGGACTTAACTCCCCGGAAAAGAGACGGAGAGTCTTTCATTTTTTAAAAAATGAACAATTGGACCTGATTTGTTTACAAGAAACACATGTGATAAGGCTACACAGGAAGATTCTAAGTAATAAAAGATTAGGACATGAATTTATTTCATCATATAAAGTAAAGAAAAGAGGAGGAGTACTTTATGCAAAGGAGAGCCTATCACCGAAATTTTTATTTAAAGATGATCAAGGAAGATTTGTTGCAATTGAAATTCAATCACAGGGAGAGAAATTTTTGATATTAGGTATTTATGCACCAAATGAGGGGAAATCGGAGTTTTTCAAGAAGCTACACGAGATTCTGATGGACTATTTGGACTATAATATGATTTTGATGGGAGATATGAATGGAGTAGTGTCCACTAATATGGATAAGGCACAGAGACAGGTAGTAACAAAAGATGGTAGACTACCAAAGATGTAATTTGATATGACTGACAATATGGACATAGTTGACATTTGGAGAACTAAGAACCCCATGGGAATAGAAGGAACTTTCTATTCTGAGGCCAAAATGACATGGACAAGAATTGACCAAATTTGGCTAACTAGGGGGCTGGCCCCGAAGATTAGAAAAGTGGAAATTTGCCCTAAAACTTGCTCCGACCACAATGCGGTGAAGATGGAAATGAAACTAACACCAATTGGTTCCTTTAGATGAAGGATGAATGACACATTGTTTAGGAATGAAGAAGTGACTAAAAAGGCTCAAAAGAACTTGAGAGACTATTTTGGGATAAATTTGAACACCACAGTTGAAAAAAGAGTAATCTGGGACGCCAAGTAAAGCAGTCATGAGAGGGTTTTTGATACAGCAGAACGCAATTAAGAAGAAAAGACATTTGAATCGGCAAATAAATGTGGGAAATTGTTGGCCTGGCAAATGAAAAAAAGACAAAAGCTTAATACTATTACCAATTTGGAAGTGGAGGGAAAGAATATACAGAATCCAGTGGAGATTAGGACGTGCTTTCAGAAGTATTTTAAACATTTATAGACACAAGAGACTCAGAAAGAAATTGACATTGACCGATTTTTGAAAACAAATGGATTACAAAAAATCTCTCAAGAAAATAAGCTAATGCTGAACTATAAAATAACAGACCAGGAGGTTGAAGGAGCCATTCAGAACATGCAATTGGGCAAATCCCCAGGGCCGGACGGCTTGACCTCAAGATATTACATATCCTTAAAAGAATGGTTAGTACGGCCTTTAAATGATATCTGCAATGAAATACTGGAAGGGGGAAAGGCACCAGAGTCGTGGAAGGAAGCATATATTACACTTATACCGAAAACGGAGTCTGAGAAGGCACAGCTTAAGAACTACCGCCCTATATCATTGCTCAATGTGGATTACAAAATTTTCGCTGATATCATGGCTAAAAGGTTAAGAAAGATATTGGTAGAAGAAAGCCATAAAGACCAAGCGGGCTTTCTCCCGGGGAGACACTTGTCTGACAATACGAGGAATATAATTAACATCTTAGAAAAATTACAAGTGAATATCAATACAAAAGCAGTTTTGATATTTGCGGACGCGGAGAAAGCCTTCGGCAATATTTCTTGGAGTTTTATGAAGAAAAATTTACAGGGAATGGGGGTAGGCCAAGGTTTTGAAAACGGTATAGGTGCAATTTATTCAGAACAAAAAGCTAAATTGATTGTGAATAACGTAGTTACAGAAGAGTTTAAGATTGAGAAAGGAACACGACAGGGGTGCCCATTCTCTCCATTGCTTTTTATATCGGTCCTGGAGGTTTTGCTAAATATGATTAGAAAGGACCAATTGGTTAAAGGTATACAAGTCGGAGCTAAACAGTACAAATTGAAAGCATTTGCGGATGATTTGGTATTGACATTACAGGAGCCAGAATCTAGTACTAAAAGAGTATTGGAATTGATTCAAGAATTTGGTCAGGTAGCAGGTTTTAAGTTGAATAACTTGAAAACTAAGGTCTTAGAGAAAAATCTAACACCGGTTGAGAGAGAGAGGTTTCAGAAAGAGACAGGATTAACATTGGTTAAGAAAGTGAAATACCTTGGGGTTAACATGACTGCTAAGAATGTGAACCTATTTAAAGATAATTATGAAAAATGTTGGACGGAAGTGAAAAAGGACTTAGAAATATGGTCAAATTTGAAGTTTTATTGCTAGGCCGAATTGCAGCGATAAAAATGAATGTATTGCCAAGGATGTTGTTTTTGTTTCAAACATTGCAAATTTTGGACAAAATGGAATGTTTCAAGAAGTGGCAGAAAGATATTTCTAGATTTGTCTGGCAGGGCAAGAAGCCCCGAATAAAATTTAAAATACTAACTGATGCTGAAGAAAGGGGTGGTTTTGCCCTGCCAGACCTTAAACTATATTATCAGTCAGCTGCATTTTGTTGGCTGAAGGAATGGCTATTTCTTGAAAACACTGATGTATTGGATTTGGAAGGGTTTAATAATGTATTTGGTTGGCATGCATACTTGTGGTATGATAAGGTCAAAGCACATAAAGTGTTTAAAAACCATATTGTCAGGAAAGCTTTGTTTATTGTTTGGATAAGATTGGTTGTCACCAATGGAAGCAAAGGCTCTGAAAAAGCTCAATATGGAGGCCAATTGGCCGAAATATTGGGAGATATTGGAACAATAAGGATACAGGTTAAAGCTGCAGAGTTTTGAAAAATTAAAAAACAAAGTATGGGATTGGCTTCATTATTATCAAATAACGGAGGTTTATAATTTGGATAAGAAAATTGGGTTTCAGGTGGAGAAATCAAAATTGGAAACAGAATTGTTAGATCCTAAAACTAAGAATTTGTCAAGAATGTATAACTTGCTGTTGAAATGGAATACTCAGGATGAAACGGTGAAATCAGCTATGATTAAATGGGCTCAAGATGTTGGACATAACATTATGATGGCTGACTGGGAACAGTTATGGACCACAGGTATTAAGTTTACGGCATGTATTTGTTGATTGTGCAGAGTCCTTTACACAGCAGAAGAATGAGTAGTACATGCTACATGCTTAAGTTTTAGTTTATTTACACTTCAATGCTGAGAGATTACAAGCAGGCATCTTGCCTCTGCTAGAGCAGAGAGGCAACCCCTCTCTCCTCGGAAAACAAAGAACTCCGAGAGAACTGTAAAAAACAGGAAACCAGTGTACATCACATCCAGTCTCCTCTTCCCGTGGGAAACCAACAGTGCATTTACTGTGGAATGTAAACAACCTGTCTCGTGACAAGCACTTCGCTGCACAGAGAAGAAAGCAGAAACCAACATCCTCCCCCTTTCTGTGAACATCACTGGGCAGCGTGTTCGTACAATATCAGTACAAACCCAACTTCTGCACATAGGTACAGTGTTGATCCCTTGATACAATCTTGGACAATACATCAGCAGGAATTTCATTACCTGGCATATAGGACACCGTTACGAGTCCCTTCTGAATACATTCCCTAGCATGTTGCAACTTCAATTGCAAGTGCTTCGTGCTTTGCTTACAACCTTCAGAATTCAGCAAAGCCAAACATGCTTTGTTGTCCTGGTAAACCTGGATTGGACATTTGACAGGAATTTTCATATCTTTGCACAATTGTAACAACCATTCACAATCCTTACGTGAATAAGACAGTGCATTCAGTTCAGCTTCACAAGTACTTAAGCTAACTGTTGTTTGCTTCTTGCATGACCAATCAAAAAGACCCTGATTGTACATATAGCAAACTCCAGACGTACTTTTCCTGTCTGTAGTGTCACTTCCAAAACTTGCATCTGCAAATATCTCAAGACCACCAGACTTCTGATTGTTAAATCTCAGTCTGTAATGCATAGTGGCTTTCAAATAGCGCGCTATGCGTTTCAGAGCTTTCCAATCCTTAACACTAGGATTGTTGACTTGTCTGCTTAGCAAATTACAGCTAACAGCAATGTCAGGTCTTGAACATCTGGCAATGAAGTTTAGCTTGCCTAGCACACTTCTGTACAGTGTAGTGTCAGAAAATGCTTCTTCAGTGTCTTCTACCTGATAACCTGTTGTCATTGGTGTGTCTACAGGGTTAGCATCCATCAGGTTTAGTTTGCTTAACACATCAGCAATTTTCCGTGACTGGTGTACTAGAATGTTACCATCTTGATCTCTCTCTATTTCCAGAGATAGGTAGTTGTTTACCTCACCAAGATCTTTCATGTCAAAGTGCTCTTTCAGTTGAGCTAGGGCGTTATTGTACATTGTGACATCTTTCCAAAAGAATAATAAATCATCAACATAAAACAAACAATACAGTTTCTTTTGCCCCTCCTCTTTGACAAATACACATGGATCAGCTTTCCCTTGCTGAAAACCTAGAGAAAACAATACTTCAGTGAGTTTTGTGTGCCAACACCGTGCACTTTGTTTGAGACCATAAAGGGACTTCTTCAGAGCACAAACAAATCCCTGTTTTACCTGTACGCCATCAGGTGGAAGCATATAAAGTGATTCACCTAGAGATCCGTACAAAAAAGCTGTATTCACATCATGGTGACTAATGTGTAGATTTTCCTCTGCAGCTAGCTTGAGCATAAGCCTAATGCTCTCATACCTCACTGTGGGTGAGTAGGTCTCGTGATAGTCTTCACCTGGTACCTGTGCAAAACCTCTGGCTACCAATCTGGCTTTGTGTCTGACTATCTTGCCATTTTGATCTGTCTTCGCTTTGAAGACCCATTTGCTTCCAAGCAGTTTCATTCCTGGAACTACTGGAACTAGTTCCCAAGTCTTGTTCCTTTCTAAGGAATCAAGCTCAGCCTTCATGGCATTTAACCATGGCTCAGCTTCCTTTGAATCCAAATCCTGGATTTCTTGGAAACTTGAAGGTTCAAATACCTTCTTGGAGCTTTTAACAGCTGTTACTGCTATCTTTGCAAACTCATCAGCAAATCTCTTTGGAGGTCTGCCTTTTGTGGCTCTCTGTGACCTACGAATTAGCCTTAAGTCCTCAACACTTTCCTCTTCCTTCTTAGGAGAAAAGTGACCTATTGTGAACAATGGTTCTTCCAATTCTTGATCAGAGCTTTCAGAGGGTCGCATAGAGGCTTTCGCACTCTTGAAATCCTCTGAATCACCCGATTCAGTTTCAGACTCAGAATCAGAACCTTCATCAGTGGGTGTGGGTTGTTGTGGCTGCTTTTGACTATCCTCAGTCTCATTACTGTCATCAGGATAACATTGAAAAATTCCCACATTCTCCCCCACTTTGCATTGTACTCAACACTTCTTGTGAGCTTAATTGTCTTAGAGTCAGACATCATTATTCTGTAAGAACCTTTCTGATAACCTAGAAAGATACCATGCAATCCACGCTTGTCTAACTTGGAGTTTTGTGGTGAGTGAACCCACATGTCAGAACCAAAAATTTTCATGTGTTTGATGTATGGTTTCTTGCCAAACATCTTCTCATAGGGGGTACAACCAATCGCTGAAGATAACCTGCGATTGTAACTGTAAACAAAACACGAGAGAGATTCGGCCCAATAACTCTCTGGAAGATTGGCATCATGCAGCAAGGTTTTTAACCCTTGAAGCAATGGTTGAATTGCCCTCTCGCAAAGTCCATTCTGCCATGGCGAGCGAGGACTAGACAAATCGTGTTGAATTCCTTTCTCAGTCAGAAAAGCTTCAAACTGCTGAGAAGTGAATTCCCCCCCCCCCCGCGATCAGTGAAAAGAATCTTTATCTTCTTACCATGCACATTTTCCAACCAAGCACAGAATTCCTTGAACCTAGGAAAAGCCTCTGATTTCTGCTTGAGATTGTACACATAAATATACCTGGAAAATGCATCAATGAGAACCATGAAGTACCTATTTCCACCCAAAGAGGGCGCTAGTGGTCCAACCAAATCAGCATGAACAACCTGGTATGGTTCTGTAGCTTGCCTACTAGACACCTTACCTTTCGCAGCCATTTTCACCTTGTTTGCTGCGCATGCTTTGCACTTCATGTGGTACCTGCAGGGTTTAATAGTCATACCTTCAACCAAGGCAGGCATTTTAGATACTGCCTCAAAATGCAAATGACCAAATTTTCGGTGAAAATCGTGAATACATTCTGCATGCAAACTTTTGTTAGAACCTGCAATGCAACAAGTTTCATCCTGCACAACATCATCATAATACAAAACAAACAAACGATCAACATATTCAGCATGCAATACATAATCGTTTTTCTTTGTGATGGTGCACTTCTTGTTCTTGAAGGAAACGTCAATGTTCCGTTCATTCAGCTGCGCAACGCTGAGTAGATTATGTTTGGCATCCGGTACATAAAGCACATCTCGTATCGATAAGTCCAAACTGTGAAGAACAACAGTTCCGTAGCCTTTACTGGGGATCGTGTTGCCATCCGCCTGGTGAATCGCACCTTCCTGCGGTGTAAAAGACACAAACAGTCGCTTATCGTTGCACATGTGATGCGTTGCAGCCGAATCCACCACGAAGAAAGATCTAGACGTCTTCTGGACCTTTGCAACCTTTGGTGTGAAGCGTGAGACCATTGCCTTGTGCTGCGTTGTCCTGGACACCGGACCTTTGCCTTTGCTCTGGCCTTTTCCACACGATGAGCTTCCGCTGCGCTGCTCTGTCTTGGCCCTGAGATATCTGCATTCCCTCTTCATATGGCCTAGACGTCCACATGAGTGGCATTTCACTGCCTTCAAAGCTTTGGCGCCATCTGGTGGTTCCACTGCACTCTGGGATGACGTCTGTGAAGACTTCCCCTTACCCATGCAGCTATCACCCTGGCGGTCTGCTTCATTCAGAATCACGGCAGTATCACAGGCTACTCTGAGCTGAGCATGTGGCTGATTGGCATCAGATTCCCCACTTGCATCAGCCAGCCTTCTGCAGCTAGCCATCATGACTCTGGCATTAGCCTTCTGCATCATCTCTGCTGCTTTAAATCAAGCTGCTTTATACAAGCTGCTTCTCTGCTGCTTCAAACCTCATTCCAAAGGCACTTTTAAACGTTACTTTCGCTTTCCCCCAAGCCTCTACGCTTGTGCCGTGGCAAACGGCCTTAAAAAGTTCAAAGTCCAGCCATAAAGCCATTAATTAGGAGCTGGCAGGCTGCCCGGAGCATGAGCACATACCTCTCAATCAATCAACTTGACGCAGAGAAGATAAGACCGGTCCGTTTCTCTGTTCCTTTGCCGGAACTCCCACTCGACCCACGGAGTCCATCCGTCAGATTGATCGCGTTTTTCTGGGCCCAGGACCAAAAATGTTGATTGTGCAGAGTCCTTTACACAGCAGAAGAATGAGTAGTACATGCTACATGCTTAAGTTTTAGTTTATTTACACTTCAATGCTGAGAGATTACAAGCAGGCATCTTGCCTCTGCTAGAGCAGAGAGGCAACCCCTCTCTCCTCGGAAAACAAAGAACTCCGAGAGAACTGTGAAAAACAGGAAACCAGTGTACGTCACATCCAGTCTCCTGGAGCAGGGAAGATGGCCGCCGAACTAGTAGCAGAGTTCTGGAGGTTATCTGAGGCAAGTTCTTAAATTTGCTTTTTAAATAGGCTCGACACCGAGCCAACCTTTGAAACCCCTTTTATAATATATTATAACTCCCCCAGAGTTTTTAAATAGTTTTAATAGTTCTTTTAGCTTGTTGCTTCTAAAAAAAAAAAAAAAGCCCTTCTTGTTACCTTGTTATCTTAATGGCCGGAGGGTTTACTCCCCACGCTGCCACTCTCCTCAAGTCTGACCGACAATAAGGAAAACGGGTGACAGCTGATTTATTGCCAACTCCGTGTTATGCTCTGAACTATAAGCTATCAAATTACAAACAGCTATTCCAAATCTTGCCTCAATTTGGACCTTAGTCTACAGCTGGGTGGAGTTTCCGACTCCCTAAGAGACATAGTTTTTGAAATAAGAAGAATAACCCCTGATTGGTAACAAGATTTACAAATGGTACTTACTAGAAAGAAACGTAGGGACCTGGGGATAGTGACAAGCCCGTTGCTCCAGGAGTGTTATGAGAAACAGAGTAAAATCACGCAATACTTTTCACATACAAGGGACAACGAGAATGGAAATGGAAATGAGCAAAAGATGGCTGAGATGGTTGAGTTGAAGCAGGATGAGGCCCTTCTTTTTCCCTCTGCTGCTCAAGATCACTCAACCTTCTCTAGAGGAATACAGGACTCGGAGAATAACAACCAAAATAGAAATACAATGAGCCTGGCCCATGAAATAGTCTTGGCTGAGATATTATCTTCAGAGTTACAGGAAGAAACCCGAAACTCCCAGAAATCCCAGACCTCATCTATGGGCTCCCAGACGGAAAACAATGACTGCTATCCTCAGGACTGGCTGCTCTCTATAAATCTGGATCTGGCAGCTATGAAAAAATATTTAACAATAACAAATGGGCTGCTCCTGACACTAGTGGAAAATTATCCCCTCCAAGCTAAAGGCTCAGAATTTCATGGTGTTGATCCACCAACCACCCCTCAAGAGCCAGAATATACAAAGCAACCAGCAACCAGCAAGTGCACACAAGGATCATCAGCGGAAAATCACTTACACCAAGGAAAGGACATAGGGTTGTATGTCTCTGTCCCCAAAACCGAATTTCCTATCGAAGTAAATCAAAAGAAGCGAGGCATCAATAAGAGATCCCATAAGAAGAAAGCTGAAACTAAAAAGAAAAGTAAGAACATAAAAACTGCAAGGAAATCTGTTATAAACCGACGTGCATGTAAAGTATGTTGGAAAAGACTATATAAGCTGATCCCAACAAAATCAGAAACAAACTCTAACAAACCTGCTATACATGGCAGCAGAGAGAACAACAGTGTGGATCCAGAAAAAAAGATCCAGCTGAAGTCTTTGAAAGAAACACCATTGCTGCCTAACAAAACAAGTGAGGAAATGGAATCACTACCCGGGTGCTCTATGCTGAAACCTCAAGGATCCATAAATATTAAAGAAGACTCATCCCATACCATTGATTATGGCAGATCTCAAGATGAGCCAGTAGCAGGGCAAGATCTGTCCCAGGACAAAGGATGGAAACTGATACTGGCAGATAGGAAGTTAGCTTTTCTAAACTACCCGAAGCCAAAGGGCTTCCTTACACAGGAAGAACGCTCGGTGCATTTTGTGAATACTTTAGATGATATGCTGCCAGGAAAAATAAAATTAAATGACATTACCTCAGTAGATTTCATATTCTACAATGGCTACTCTCTGCGAGTGATTGCCTCCTTCAAAGATCAAAACTTGGCTAAATATATATATATAGATCAAGACATTTGCTGTTAAAGAAAAGGATAACGGTAACAAGATATTTTGAAAACAGCACATGTTTGAATTTGTTTCCTGATGATTTTACGACAGCTGAGATAAGATTTACTTGTAAACCTAAGGAGGAGAGAGGACACTCAAAAGACAAACTGGAACATACTGAGCAAGGGTCCTTGAAACTAAGACAGGAGATGAGACTGCCTAATGAGGGGACGGATAACTTCTATCCAGAAGAAAAGGCATTAATAAATCAGTTTGGATTGTTGCCTTTCCTTGCCCAATCTGAGATCTTGAGAAGATTGGAGACCCTTAGAAATAAGCTAACAGAGATGAATGCTCAGGAAAAAGTAAGAGAGAAAGAACCGGCAACGGACCAATTAAAGAAAGAGAACCTCTCTGAAAAAGCCAAGACAGACCCCATGAAAGATTATAATACCTCTGCAACTGCAGAGATAAACCTGTTAACAACAGATCTAACACAGTGCGCAAGGGATAAACTACCATCTAAGAAGGAAACCATCCCTATGGCAACCATGAAAGACTACCTTTATAATACCTCTGCAGCTGCAGAGATAAACCTGACAGCAACAGATCTAACACAGTGCGTAAGGGACAGTAACAATCTACCATCTAAGAAGGAAACCATCCCTATGACAACCACAACGCGCTCTTGGACCAGCATGAGATACCTGGATGAGGATGAACTTGGTATCAGTCAAACAGAACGCCTCAAGGTAGATTCGCCAAAAAAAGGAGTACTGATCACTAATGTTAGCACGCTGCACCCTTCAATTGATTCCATTGAGTACCTGGGCGATAATACATCTATGGACATTGCCAAAATGAACGAAATTCAACCAATAGATAAAAAGATAGGCCCTAAAAATCTTTCAAAGGCAAATTGACTAAGATCAACTTTTGGCAAGACAACGTGCAACCTTGCCTTGCTAACTTGGAATATTGCAGGTTGGCAAAAGAGGGTTTCTGACCAATCCTTTGCTAAATATATCCAGAGACATGACATTGTGTTTCTCCAGGAGACCTGGAGCACAAGTGAAGTGGAGTTAAATGGCTTTTCTGCGTTCTCCCTCCCAGGTCTTTTAAGTACTAGAGGGGGGCGAGTTAAAGGTGGGTTAGTTACTTTAATCTCAACAAGGCTAAGGGCCATATTTAAAAAACTAGACCCACTAGACCATCTGGCCACAGCTGTGCAAGTACAGTGGAGAACCCACAGCTTGCTGCTGATTAACGTATACCTACCCCCACAAAGAGAGAAAAGACTGATAAGAAATACTTGGGCTCAGTTAGAACAGTATCTTGACAAACTATCAAATCAATTTCCTGATGCCTCTGTAGTGGTGGCAGGCGACCTAAATGCCAGAACTGGACAATCTGATGAGGCTTTGTATGCCCATTTCCATGAAACAGCCCCCATTATAGAGGAAGCCCACTCAATACCAGCTAGAATCTCAAAGGATAAAGGCTGCAATTATGCCGGCTTATGCCTATTACACTTGGTCAACAAGTTGGACTTGGTTATACTAAATGGCCGTACAGAGGGGGAGAAGGTCGGAGAATTCACATTTATATCTAACAATGGCGCCTCCACAATTGATTATATAATTGTGTCGTATGATCTTCAAAACAAAGTTCTGGAATGCAAAGTGGAGGAGCGCTTAGACAGTGACCATCTGCCATTAAGTGCACTCGTAGCTGCGGGAAAGGATTTATCCTGCGCTGAGAAAATCGAACATTCGAGCCCTACAGCTTTGGAGCGCAGATATTCTCGTATCAGATGGACAGATGAACTGCATAAGGAAATTTCAAGTAGGCTATGCTCAAAGGAATTCCTCACTAAGAGAGAAAACCTTAGAACTTCCTCAAGCCATGAATTAAAGATAAATTTATTTCAGGAGTTAATTTCACTCCTTCAAGATTCCCTGAAGGAAAAAAGGAACAGGTCAAGTAGGCAATCCTCAGTATATAAAAACTCCAAACCCTGGTTTGATCAAGAATGTCAGGACATGAAGCTAAACTTACTGAAAAAATACAAGAATTATAGATCTGCCAATTTACCCCAACTCCCCACGGTCTGGTTTGAAGATAAACGAAATTATAAAAACTTGATCAAAAACAAAAAACTCCTGGCACAGAAAAGAGAATGGAAATGCCTAATAGATGCATCCAGAGAGAGAGACTCGGCCACCTTCTGGAGACTGGTAGCAAATGGAGTGCGATCTACCTCCTCAGAAGTGGAGTATACTATACCTGCAGGGACTTGGGAGGCATTTTTCCAATCTTCATATTCAGCTCTGCCTTTGACACAGCCACTAATACAGTGTGCGGCAGGTGATGAGTGGCCTCCGGTGTCGGTTGCGGAGATCAGGAGGCTTATTCAGGCACTCAAACACAGAAAAGCCCCGGGAGCAGATAATATCTCTCCTGAGCTTCTCAAAGCCAATATTGACTGGTGGGCCCCAGTCCTTGCCACCCTATTCACTAGCATAGATCAAACAGCAATAATACCAGAGGACTGGGGATTGGCAATCATCGTTCCCATATTCAAGAAAGGCTGTAAACTTGATCCAGCCAATTACAGACCAATCAGTCTCTTAAGCATCATTAGCAAACTTTATGCAACTCACTTACGTGAAAAGTTTGCGGACTGGCTGGAACAGGAGCACATCCTAAAGGAAGCCCAGGCTGGTTTCAGGGCACATAGATCAACTCTAGACCAAGGACTGGTATTGCAACATCTAGTGGAGAAATACACCTCAAAGAAAGGAGGCTCCCTCTATGTAGCCTTTATAGATTTCAAATCAGCTTTCGATTTGATACCCCGGCACAGACTTTGGGAAAAATTAAATGCCACAAACATCGATAGACGTCTTTTGCTTCTTATCCGTAGACTACATGAAAATACTCGGATCCGTGTTAGATGCGACCGTTATGGGAACCTATCAAAGGAAATCCAAAGTTTCCATGGTGTCAAGCAAGGCTGTGTTCTTGCCCCTATTCTATTTAACTTCTATATAAACTCCTTAGTCGGAAAGATGGAGGAAGCAAGTACTCATCCCCCAAACCTAAATAATATACCAATCCCAGTCCTTTTGTACGCAGATGATGCGGCACTTATTTCCTTCTCTTGTGTGGGTCTAAGAAAACTTTTACGAGCTCTTACAGAGTATTGCGAAGCTGAACACCTAATAATAAATTACACTAAATCAAAAATTATGGTGTTCTCCAAGAGAAAACTCCGACATAAATGGAAAATTAATAACCAACCTATTGAGCAAGT
Organism: Podarcis melisellensis; assembly: GCF_964234715.1. NCBI lineage: Eukaryota > Metazoa > Chordata > Lepidosauria > Squamata > Lacertidae > Podarcis > Podarcis melisellensis. Next base: position 34,846,856 of record NC_138535.1, on the reverse strand, counting down.
AACATCTTTTAGATATCTTGGAATAATTTTTGATGAGAAGGGATCTTGGTGCCATCAGATTAAGAATTCCATTGTAAATGCGCAAAGATCTTCCAGAGCTATCATAAGATTCTTTTACAGAAAAGGAGGTCAATATGTTCCTGCTGCCTCCCAGGTCTTTGTTGCAAAAATACTTCCACAATTGATGTATGGCACCCAGATATTTAATTGTCAAAAACTCAAGTCCCTGGAATCTGTACAAACTAAATTTTACCGCTCCCTACTAGGGTTACCTACCTGTGTCTCCAACACAGCCATCAGGCTGGAGGTAGGTCAACTCCCTATTAATGCCAGGATATGGATCCTGAAGATTCACTTCTGGCTAAAACTCATATTTTTCCCAGTGGGAGTGGCTCCATTGACTCTACTAGACCCGTTCCAGTCTAAATGGAGATTGTTGCTTTATGAAAAATTGAAGGGCCTGGGGCTTTCCCCACAAGAACTTATAGCCTCAGGTTTTGAAAAGGCTAAAAGGATGGTGAGCCAGCGAATAGGAGATGTAGAGCTTCAGGACCATATGAGCAAGTTAGATAAATATCCAGCTATCCAAGATTATGGAAAAGGGTTTAATCTAACACCATATTTGCTGGATCTACAAATCGCAAAATACAGGCGGGCGTTTACCCTTACCAGATTTGATGTACTGCCATCTGCCTTACTAAAGGGCAGATACGAGGGCACACCCTATGCTGAACGAGTTTGCCCATGTGGTCTGAAAGAGGTGGAAACGGCTTCACATGTGTTGTTACACTGCGACCTTTACGGGGATATTAGGTCACTGTTTATCTCCCCTATCGTTCAGAAATTTCCAGGTCGATCTGAATCTCAGCGGCTGAAAATCCTAGTAGGAGATAAAAACCCAGAAGTAACACTGAAAGTGGCCAAATTTTCTGCGGCTGCGATCAAGCGGAGGGCATTAGCTGTAAAAAAGTAAAAGACTTGACCCCTGGACAAGCCCCCCCCTTTTTAAGTCTATACATATACTGTAGTGCATATATATGTGTGTGTGTGTGGGTGTGTGGGTGTGTGTGCATATGTGTATTGCTTTTATGTATAATTTTACAATTTTTAATTGACACCATTATTCCCTTTGTAAACTATTGTTGTTTTTATGTTTTTTTCTGGTCTATGACCGTAATAAATTTATTCATTCACTCATTCATTCATCCAGTCTCCTCTTCCCGTGGGAAACCAACAGTGCATTTACTGTGGAATGTAAACAACCTGTCTCGTGACAAGCACTTCACTGCACAGAGAAGAAAGCAGAAACCAACAGTATTGCCTTAAGAGAGAATATAATGAAAATGGTGCCAAAGAAGGATAGAACCTTTTTTATGTATGCAACAACAGCAGCAAGAATACTCATCGCAAAGTATTGGAAGACACAAGATTTACCCACCCGGGAAGAATGGCAGATGAAAGTGATGGACTATATGGAACTGGCGGAGATGACTGGCAGAATCCGAGACCAAGGTGAAGAGTTGGTGGAAGAAGATTGGAAAAAAATTAAAGTTTATCTACAGAAACATTGTAAAATTCAGGAATGTTAGAAGGATGTTGGTATTAGCAGAAATGATACAAAAGATTAGGTAAAAATTGATTTTTTAACTGTTGAAAGATCAGAATGTAATATTATACTACATTAGGATAAACTATTAGGATAAAAACCAAGTTGGAAAGGATTTGCTGGAATACTTAAGTGAACTAGAGTACAAAAAAGGGAGGTGTGAGAAGGTCAGGGAAATAAGTCAATGAAAGATAAGACATGGAAATGTTTTTAACTGCTTTTATTTTTCTGTATTTTGTATCCTTTTTTCATTTTTCTTTTTTTCTTTCTCATTTTTGTAACTTTTTTGAAACTTTAATAAATATTTTTTAAAAAATGAAATAGAGCTAGAATAAGTGCTAGAGCCAAAGACTGAGACAAAGCCTAATAAAGAGCAGAAGCCTGAGCCTGAGCCTGAAACAGTGCTTGATACAGTGCCAGAGCCTGAAACAGAACCAGAGCCACAGCTACAGCCATAGCGCCACAGCCTGAGTCTGCAACAGTGGTTGATACAGCGCCAGAGCCTGAAACAGAGACACAGCCTGAAACAGAACCTGAGCCTGGTTATTAGCATGGCAATTAAAGAAGAGAGAGGCAGAAAGGCTTATAAATAGAGTTAAGTGCGAAGGCAAAATAATAAACAACCCTAAAGAAATAGAGAAACGATAAGGATAAATCTATAAGGAAGGAAATGAAACAAGAAGAAGTTAAAGAACATTTAGAACACAACTGTCTTCCGAAACTTACTAAAGAACAAAAAGAACTGTTGAATGCCCTTATTACATCGTACGAAATTCAAAGAGCAATGTCAGGGAACTGTCATCCGAGGAAAAAGTGGTGGACAGGCTCCAGCAGAATAGGAGAGACTCTGCAGCAGCGGAGGGAACCAGCAGGGGGAGTGCCAGAGTCACTGCGGAGGAAGGGCTCTGGGACACTTCCAGTGGAAACAGTGAAGAGGTTACTAGACCTCCCTTAGGAACTCCATCCCTTCGCCGGAAACTGTCACGCAGAGAGTCACGAAGGCGCATGTCTGTCAAACAACTTTTATGTTGGCGTAAGTTCCGTAGCCGCCCACTGTCAGATTCTACCAGCGACTAGCGGAGTCATGCTTTGGGGGAGCTCCGTTAGTGCCTGGGTTTGGATGACCAGCCAAACCCCAGCGGGATCCAGCTTTTACGCGCAAGCAGCTCATTATCCCATCATAGCAATCTGACAGTCTCCGAAAGCAGCTTGTGCAAGCAGAGGGCATCATGAGCGAACCAGCCGGAACAGGAGGAGCAGGAGCGGGAGCAGGTCCAAGCCTGGAAGAAAGGTATAGGGCGTTGGAGGTCCAGCTCGCACTGCAAACGGCGAGGCTAGAGGAGAGGAGGGCTCAAGATGCAGATAAGGGGAAAACCACCCCACTTGCCAGAAGGGTGCCTGGATTGGTGCAGAAATTTGGGGGGGATCCCAGGAACTATCAAGCCTTTAGGACAGAGATGCAATATGCTCTCAATCTACTGTTTGATGACTTCCCCGATGAGAACTCTAGAGTGGCGTACGTGATTGGCCATCTAGAGGGAGGGGCGAGGGACTGGGTTCGGCCCCTGATGGCAGCCAATAACGAAATCTTAAAGGACACAATGAAGTTTTTTCGCGCCATGGACTTGATGTTTTCCAGCGAGATTGAGCAGGGGGTGGTGCGCAGGAAGTTAATGGCATGTAAACAAGGGAGCCGATCTGTACGTGAGTACTGGACTGAGTTCACCATGCTGATTCACAGACTGGGGTGGGACCTTGCTAGTGAACCTATTCAGATGATGTTTGAAGAAGGTCTGTCTCCGTCAGTGAAGGATGAACTTTCCCGGGCACCTAGGGCGGAGTCTATGGATCAGCTGACTAAAGCAGCGCTGTCCATAGGATCACGCCAGGAAGCTAGAGCTATGGAAAAGCGGGAAGAAAAGGGGGAACGTTGGAAGGATTTCCGCATTCCAGAGATTCCGGAGCAGCCTTTCCCGCCAGCAGAGCCGATGGAACTGGGAACAGCGCGCGCGCGCGCAGTTTCAAACACCAGGGAAGAGCGGAAGAAGGAGGGAAAGAGCGGCAAGAGATGCTATCTCTGCCAACAGCCAGGTCACTTTGCCAGAGTCTGTCCGCAAAGGAAGGAATGGCAAGGGATGGCAGGAACTGTTGGGGGGAAGGAGGAGGGAGAAATGAAGGAACAAGTAAAAGCCAACGCCTGGTTGCCAACATCAGGGCACAGCAGCCAGGCCAGGGAGTAGTGAACGTGCCCACGCCGGAACCTCCAAGACCAGCGCTTGTGATAGAGGTGTTGCTGGAACTGGCAAACGGACACCCACTAAAGATAAAAGCGCTATTGGACTCAGGTAGCTCATGTAATTTCATGAGTAAGGAGTTTGCAGCGGAACATCAGATACAGACTATCCCATTAAGTAAGCCTTTGCAGGTTACCACGATAGATGGGAGGGAGCTGTTGGGAGGAGAAGTGAGCCAACAGACTGTACCTATGATAATGAGGGTGGCACGGCACACAGAACTGATTGCGTTTAACGTAGCCACCTTGGGAGGAGCCCCTATTATCTTGGGAATGAGCTGGCTGGCACTACACGATCCGCTAGTAGGCTGGCATCAGAGAGTGGTTTCCTTTGGATCAGCACATTGCCTAGAACACTGCAAGGAGGGAGAGGCGCAGGCAGGTGCCAGGGCCACTCTAGCAGGGGTGGAAGTGATGGACAAGGGGAAGGTGCCACCGCAATACGCTGATTTAATTGACGTATTCAGCGAAAAGGAAGCAGATAAACTGCCCCCGCACAGACCCTTTGACTGTCAAATCACCTTACTCCCAGGAGCACAATTGCCAGTGGGCAAGCTGTATGCAATGTCAGACAGTGAGATGCAGGAGTTAAGGGAGTTCATTGACAAGAATCTTAAGCGAGGTTTCATCAGAGAGTCACGAGCGGTGGGGGGCAGTCCAGTGTTCTTTGTGGACAAGAAACACACGGGCAAGCCCAGACTTGTGTGTGATTTCAGGTCCCTGAATGCAGTGTCAGAACCAGTGACTTTCCCTATGCCTAGACTTGATGACATTCTGACACAGGTGAGAAAAGGGAAAATTTTTACCAAGCTGGACCTTAGGGGGGCATATAACTTGATACGTGTGAGGAAGGGGGATGAGTGGAAGACCACTATGTTCACCCCCTTGGGGGCTTTTGAGTACCTCGTTATGCCCTTCGGATTACAAGGAGGCTCCGCCTGTTTTCAATCATTCATGAATCACGTCCTGGGGCCATTGCTCTACAAGAACTGCGTAGCGTTCTTAGATGACGTCCTGGTGTACTCAGAGAATGAGGAGCAGCATGTGCGAGATGTAAGAGAGGTACTGAGCAAACTTCGAGAAAACCGGCTGTGGGTGAAACTGGAGAAGTGTCAGTTTCATACCAGGGAGGTGGAATTCCTGGGGTACCGGTTGTCTGACAAGGGATTGGCCATGGATCCCAGCAAGGTTCAAGCGGTACTGGAATGGAAAACACCAAAGACCAAGAAGGACGTGCAAAGGTTCCTGGGCTTCGGAAACTTCTATAGGAAGTTCATCAAAAACTTTGCCCATTTGACTGCGCCCATCACGGATTGTCTTAGTAGCAAAAAAAAATTTGTTTGGACGGAAGAAGCGCAGCAGGCGTTCGAACGCCTAAAGCAGGCGTTTGCGTCGGAAGAGCAGCTTCTGCACGTGGATCTACAAAAACCAATGAGAGTGGAGACTGATGCGTCAGACCGAGCGGTGGGGGCCGTGCTTCTCCAGCCGGGAAAGGATACGTCTGAATGGAGACCGTGTGCATTCTTTTCGCGAAAATTGAACAAATCCGAGAGGAACTACACGGTGTACGACAGAGAACTGCTCGCCATTCATGAAGCATTCCGGAAATGGCGGCACTTGCTGATTGGGGCGCAACACAGGGTTCAAGTCCGAACTGACCACAAAAATCTGGAATATTGGAGAACAGCTCGAGTGCTGAACCAGAGACAAGTGCGATGGGCTCAGGAGTTCTCCAAGTTCCACTTTGAGATTCGTTACGTGCCAGGCTCAGAGAACGTGAGAGCGGATGCCCTTTCCAGGAAACCGGAGTACTTAGAGGGGGAGGGAGCGCCTGAGGCAAGGCATGTAATCTCTGAAGACCGCTGGGTGTGTGGGGCGGCATTGGTGGGGCAAAGGGAACTGATGGAAGGGACGGAGAACGATGCATACGCCCAAGAGAAACTCAGAGAACTCAGGAGGACAGAAGAGAACACAGGGGGGTTTGAAGAAAAGAACGGGGCGTTATATTACAAAGGGGCACTGTACATACCAGATGGGGAACTGAGGGGGAGAGTACTCAAGCAGTTGCATGACAGCCCCACAGCGGGGCATTTTGGACAGCACAAAACCATGTGGTTGGTTACCAGGGAGTTTTGGTGGCCCAAGGTGAGGGAGGACGTGCGGGAATATGTCAGGGGTTGCAACAGGTGCCAGCGAGCAAAAGGAGAGAGGGTGGCGCCAGCGGGGCTATTACAACCCTTACCCACGCCAGAGAGGCCATGGGAGGCAGTATCCATAGATTTTATGACGGATCTGCCAAAATCCAAAGGCAAAACAGCTGTCATGGTGGTGGTAGATCTATTAACCAAAATGTGTCATTTTATAGCATGTTCACATGAGGTTACAGCGGAAGAGACCGCCAAGTTGTTTGTAGAGCATATTTTCAGGTTGCATGGCGCCCCCTTGAGGGTGGTCAGTGACAGAGGCAAACAATTTACTTCCAGGTTCTGGAGGAAACTTATGAGCTTACTGCAAGTAGAACTCAATTTCTCCACTGCCCGACACCCAGAAACTAATGGGCAAGCGGAAAGGGCAAACGGGATTTTACAACAATACCTGAGGTGTTATGTAAAGGACAGAGAAAATGATTGGGTAGATAAGCTACCGCTGGCCGAATTTGCCTACAACAACGCGGAGAATGTGTCCACAGGAATGAGTCCTTTCCTGGCAAACTATGGGTGCCATCCCCGGGCATTCCCAGGAGAGGGAGGGGAGAGGTGGAGCGTGCCGGCGGCGGAAATGTTTTTTGAAGAGATGGAAGCGATTCACCGTCAGCTCCAACTTAACTTAGAGAGAGCCAAGGAAGAATATAAGAAACAAGCAGACAGAAATAGGAGGGAAGGTGAAACCATAAGGGTGGGAGACCGGGTGTGGTTGTCAACCCAAGGTCTACCGTTCAAAGGGGGGAGTAAGAAGTTGAGACCCAAAAGATTGGGACCCTTTGAGGTCATACAGCAGGTCAATCCAGTAGCATTCAAACTCAGACTGCCCAGTCACATGAAATTACATCCAGTATTTCACAGGTCATTACTGTCGCCGTACCGAGAGGGACGGGAGTGGGGGGAGCGTGAGAGAGAGGCCACCCAAGCGCCCGTGATAGAAGAGAGAGAACGCGACATGAACGTGGCAGGAATCATTGATTCCAGGTGGAAGGGGAATCAGGTGGAATATCTGGTAGAATGGGAGGGGGAAGTAGAGTCGGAAAACACTTGGGTACCAGCAGAGGTAGTCAAGGACGAGGTTTTAATAGAAACATTTCACCAGCGTTTTCCAAAAAAACCGCAACCCGTGGCACGATTTAGAAGGGAACACTTTGGGACCACCGATGAGGAAAGAGAGTTTGAAGGGTTCCCAGAGTCAGGGGTGGGTGAGGAAGCCGACTCCGACGAAGAAGAGGAAGACGGGGAGAGAGACGGTACGCCATGGTTAGAAGTGTTTGAATCCTCGGACGACGAGGAGAGCTCCTTCAGGGGCTTTCCGCCCTCACCGCCAGTGGGAGAGGAGGTAGGGGGGTGTGAAGGGGGCCCTGGGGGGGAGGTGGATGTCAGGGAACTGTCATCCGAGGAAAAAGTGGTGGACAGGCTCCAGCAGAATAGGAGAGACTCTGCAGCAGCGGAGGGAACCAGCAGGGGGAGTGCCAGAGTCACTGCGGAGGAAGGGCTCTGGGACACTTCCAGTGGAAACAGTGAAGAGGTTACTAGACCTCCCTTAGGAACTCCATCCCTTCGCCGGAAACTGTCACGCAGAGAGTCACGAAGGCGCATGTCTGTCAAACAACTTTTATGTTGGCGTAAGTTCCGTAGCCGCCCACTGTCAGATTCTACCAGCGACTAGCGGAGTCATGCTTTGGGGGAGCTCCGTTAGTGCCTGGGTTTGGATGACCAGCCAAACCCCAGCGGGATCCAGCTTTTACGCGCAAGCAGCTCATTATCCCATCATAAGCAATTAAGGAAGCAAAGATAGGAAAGCCACCAGGGCCAGATGGCCTACCGGCAATATATTATAAAAAAATTGAGGAATTACTGTCTGACCCATTAAGAAGTATCTTAAAAGACGGAACCATGCCGGATTCTTGGAAAGACAGCCTTATTGCATTAATTCCAAAACAGGGAATGGACAATCTACTTATTAACAACTATAGGCCTATCGCACTTCTAAATAACGATTATAAATTATAGGCAAATATTTTAGCCGAAAGATCAACAAAAGTCTTCCAGATGATGATACACAATGACCAAGCTGGCTTTTTGCCCGGGAGGCACATTTATAGCAACACTAGAAACATTATAAACTTATTAGCGTATTTAGACTTAAGAATAGAAAAGAAGGCTGTCTTAATGGCTATAGATGCAGAAAAGGCTTTTGACAGGGTATTCTGGAAATTTATGAAAGGTCTATTACACCATATGTATTTTGGTATACAGTACAGTATATAAAAGGGATTGAAGCAATATAATCAAAACAAAAAGCTAAAATCATAATCAATGGAAATTTATCACAGGAGTGTGAAATCAGTAAAGGGGTCAGTCAAGATTGCCCACTATCCCCCTTAATTTTCATATTAACATTGGAAGTTTTATGTAAACAAATTAGGGAAGAAAAAGAAATAAAAGGGATTATGCTGGGAAATAGAAGTTACAAAATGAGGGCATTTGCTGACGATTTAATTATAACTACGGAGCAACCAAAACAGAGTTTAAGAAAGGCGTTGGAAAGAATATATGGCTACGGTAAAGTTGCGGGGTTCAAAATGAATTTAAACAAGACAAAACTATTAGTTAAAAATATGTTGCCAGATGAAAAAGCAGAATTAGAACAAATAATACGCATTAAAATCTACCCCCAAATCAAGTATTTAGGATTATGGATAACACCAAAGAATATTAACTTATATGAAGATAATTATACCAATTGTTGGAAAGATATCAAAAGACAGTTGGAGACATGGACAAGGTTAAATTTATCATTCCTGGGCCGTATTTCGGTAATTAAAATGATAGTTTTACCGAAGCTACTCTTTCTATTCCAAACGATTCCAATTACAGGAAAGACCAGCAGTATCAACAAGTGGCAAAAAGAAATTTCTAAATTTTTGTGGAAGGGTAAAAGACCAAGAGTAAAGCTTAAGATATTAATAGATACTGTAGAAAGAGGTGGCTACGGGTTACCGGATTTGAAGCTATATTACGAAGCCTCATGTCTTCTCTGGTTGAAAGATTGGTATTTATTAAAAAAATTGGGATATTTTAGATCTAGAAGGTCATGACACCCGTTTTGGGTGGCATGGCTATCTTAATTATGGGAAAATAAAGACGCATAGGAGTTTTTCAAATCATATAATAAGAAATGCTATATATAAGGTATGGGGAAAATACAAAAGATATTTGGAACAGAAAACCCCAAGATGGAACTCTCCACTAGAAGCAATCGCTGTTTAAAAAAGGAACAAAATCAAAGAGAACTGGATAATCTATAACACAATATTAAGGGGGGAGGAGGAGGTGAATTACTTCCAGGTTGCTTCCAGGTGAATGAAGTGTTCAGACAGGATAAGCAGATAGGTTTTGAAAAGGAGCCTTCAAGATTTGATAGAGAACTACTGAATAGTAAAACCAAAATAATCGCAAAAATCTATAGACTTCTTTTAGACTACGAAGTAATGGATGAGGAGGTTAAGGCTTCAATGATAAAGTGGGCCCAAGATGTGGGCCGTCCAATTATGCTAAAAGATGGGGAAAACTGATGGAATGGAAATTTGAAATTTACAGCCAGCTATAATATAAGAGAGAACATGATGAAAATGGCTCGTAGGTGGTACCTCACTCCTTCCAGATGATCAAGAATGTATAAAAATTTGGCGAATGCTTGTTGGAGATGTGGAGGAAGTAACGGTGACATGAGTATTTTAGATAAAGAGATCCCAAAAAAATCTAAGAGAGGATTATTGTTTTGTGTACATTGCATTGTAAGAATGGAAACAGAGCCAGAGCCACAGCCACAGCCTAAGTCTGAAACAGTCCTTGATAGAGTGCCAGAGCCAGAGCCAGAGCCAGAGCGAGACCCTGAATCAGGGCCAGAGCCAAGCCCTCATTCAGAACCAGAGCCTAAGAAAGAGCCAGAGCCAGAACCAGAGCAATAGCCACAGCCTGAAACAGCCCTTGATAGAGAGCAGTCTGAAACAGCCCTTGATAGAGAGCCAGAATCAAAGAATCAGAATCAGAGTCAGAACCAGATCTTCGGTAAAGACGTGGTCTGGTCTTAGCGCAACTGCTCCTCCCACCCGCGATAACAGAGATTGGGTGTTCCAGTACATACCCCCGTAGGGAACCTGCCCCAGCCATTCTGTTGGCTGAGGACCCCTCCCAGGCAGCCCTGACCCTTTCCCCTTGAAAAGCAAAATACAAACTATACAATAACCTAAAAAAATAGTAAAAGAAAAACAAACCAAGAAACAATTATGCTAAACCGCCCCAACTAAACATTTGTCCCACCCCAGAAAGAAACTAACAACAACAACAACAAACCACCGTTTTTGGCGCAACAGAGACACAGCCAGAGACAGAGTGAGACCCTGAATCAGTGCCATAACCAAGCCCTCATTCAGAAACAGAGCCTGAAAAAGAGCCACAGCCCGAACCAGAGCAACAGCCACAGCCTAGAGCCACAGCCTGAGTCTGCAACAGTACTTGATACAGTGCCAGAGCCAGAGCCAGAGAGAGACCCTGAATCAGAGCGAGACCCTGAATCAGAGCCAGAGCCAGAGCCAGAGCCAGAGGCGGGTCAACCTTGTGTCGGAACCAGTGACCTTCCCAATGCCCAGAATTGATGACATTTTGAGCAGGGTAAGGAAGGGGAAGGTTTTTACCAAGCTGGACCTTCGGGGGGAGTACAATTTGATAAGGATGAGGGAGGGGGATGAATGGAAAACCACCATGTTCACCCCTCTGGGGGCCTTTGAGTACTTAGTTATGCCCTTCGGATTACAATCAGGCTCGGCCTGCTTTCAAGCTTTCATGCACCACGTGTTGGGGTCCCTGCTGTACAAGAATTGCGTGGCTTTCCTAGATGACGTGTTAATCTACTCGGAGAACGAGGAGCAGCATGTTAAGGACGTCAGGGAAGTGCTGAAAAGGCTGCAGGTTTGAATGGACAGAAGAGGCACAGCAGTCCTTTGAAAGGCTAAAGAGGGCGTTCGCTTCGGAAGAGCAGCTCTTACACGTGGATCTGCAGAAGCCTATGAGGCTGGAGACCGACGCGTCAGACAGAGCGGTGGGGGCCGTACTGCTTCAGACGGGAAATCAGTCCGAGTGGAGGCCGTGCGCTTTTTTTTCAAGGAAGCTGAACAAGTCAGAACAGAACTACATGGTGTATGACCGGGAACTGCTTGCAATTCATGAAGCTTTTCGACGCTGGAGACATTTTTTTTAAAAAATTATTTTTTATTGCTTTTTAACATACATATCATACATATCACAAACATACTTACACAGCCAAGAAAAAAGGAAAAAAGAAAAAAAAGAAAAACGAAACATGTAATACATAAAAACATAGGCAACTCAACTTACATTGACAAACACTCATCGACTTCCCTTTATCTCGATTTCGGAATAAAGTTATCATATTTTTTATCTGCAGTGTCTCATTTTTCAAGCAATTTTTACGTAGTAAGCGTTATCTCATACCTACTGTGAATTTTTCAAATATATATTTGTTTTTTATCAACATTTTTATTTTCCTTTTATTTCTGATTCCATATATAACTTAAATTTATCCCATTCATTATTAAATTTTGTACTTTTTTTATTTCTTATTTTCTGTGTCAATTTTGCCAGTTCTAAATAGTCAAATAGTTTAGATTGCCACTCTATTATCGTTGGGATTTTAGACGTCTTCCAATACTGTGCTATGAGGGTTCTGGCAGCCACTGCTGCATATTGAAAAAATGTTTTATCTTCCTTTTTAATTTCTTCGCCAATTATCCCCAGGAGGAAAGCTTCAGGTTTTTTGCTAAAGGTGTATTTGAGGACTTTTTAAAATTCATTATAGATAGATTCCCAAAATTTTTAAAGTGTCTCACATGACCACCACATATGTATAAAGTCGCCCTCCTTACTCTTGCATTTCCAACACATTTTATCACCTGTTTTATAAATTTTATCCAATTTTACCGGCGTCATGTACCATCTGTACATCATCTTATACATGTTCTCCTTGAGTGTTGTACATGCCGTGAAGTTCATACCTTTACACCATAAAGCCTTCCATTTGTCAAATTCTATATTATAACCCAAGTCCACTGCCCACTTCACCATCACCTCCTTCACTTCCTCATCTTTGGTGTCCCACTCAAGTAACTGGTTATACATTTTTGATAATAATTTTGTTCTTCCTTCTATTATTTCAATCTGAAATCTAGATTTCTTCTCATTTATCCCAATCTTTTTATCTTCCGTCCACATGGAGTTAATTTGGTGATATTGAATCCAGCCAGTCAACTTGTTTTTTATTTCTTCATATGGTCTGATTCTCCACCCGGATTCATTTCTAACTAATAGATCTTCATATGTCCATCTTTTCCCTTCAGTGTTTATTTTCTTTTTTGTCAGTATATCGATTGGTGATAACCACCAGGGGGTTTTCTGTTCCAATAATTTTTTATTCCTTTCCCACACTTCTAACAGTGGCCCTCTAATAATATGGTTAGAAAAATCTTTATGTTTCTTTCCATTATCCTGCCACAGATAGTCATGCCATCCAAATCTTAAGTTAAAACCCTCTAGATCTAACAAATCTTTATTTTTAATGACAATCCATTCTTTTACCCAACAAAGGCATGCTGCTTCATAATATAACTGTAAATTTGGGACAGCAAATCCCCCCCTGTCTTTTTGGTCTGTGAGCAATTTGAATTTAATCCTTGGTCTTTTTCCTTGCCAAATAAATTTAGAAAGTAGTCTCTGCCAATCTTTAAATAGTGAAACTCCCCTAATTATCGGTAAATTTTGGAATAAAAAGAGTAATTTTGGTAATAGATTCATTTTGATCGCAGCCATTCTCCCCAACCAAGAGAGGTGTATTCTGTTCCAAGTATCCAAGTCCTTTGTTATTTCTTTCCATGTGTTCTTGTAGTTATTTTCAATCAGATTTATGTTCTGCCTCTAGGTCCCAGCTCACAGAGGGCTGCCTCTAGGTCCCAGCTCACAGAGGACCAACGCTAGTCAGTAATAACGTACAAAAGTCTTTATTGACGATTAGTTTCCACTTCCAAACCGCAGCGTGCAGCTCTACGTCTAGAAGCTAGACCGGCGAAGCTCCATCTGAGTCTCCGCCCCCTGTACACCAGTTTAAGACTCTAGCCTTACTCCACCTCTTCCGTTGCTCTTTCCTCCTCTGGGTCCTTCTGCCCCCTGGGGTTTCCTCCTTTCTGGACTCTTCTGACGCTGACCCCCCTGATTCTTGCCCCCCCTTTCGGTGGGCTTTAGGACCTGGCTCCCTATCCGGCCTATCTGCTGTGCCGCTCGCCTGTACATTTGAACTTGGCGCGCGCGCCCAGCCGGCAACCTTCCTCTCGACCGTTTCCCCGCTCTCCGATGGAGGCGTGGTCAATCCTGACTCATCTCCTCTCGCTGGTGGTGGGAACACTGGTCCCGATGCCTGGGATTCCTCCCCCCCACTGCGCTCTGGTGGGGAAGCTGGTCCTGATTTCCAACTGCTGCTCTGGGAGTCCCCGCTGGCCCCTTCCTTCTGGGGTGTCCCCCTTGGCACCCCCCTTGCCCTGGCCATTGGCGCTCCCTTCTGCGAGTCTTCCGATCGGCGCCAGCGTTAATGGCGGTCCTTGCTTCAAGCTCTGAAGCAGGACTGCTCCGTGAGTTCGGGTCTGACCCGCTACGGCGAGCGGGGGACCCCTAAAATCACAGGTGCTGAAGCCTGTGAGCAAGGAGATTCGGTGGGCACCTTTGCGCCCCCCGGTATCGCGAAAGAGCCTTTTTAAAGGCTCCGGAGCGGCATCGGGTGTGAGCGCGGTGCTGAGGATCGCAACCCAGCCCACGGAGCGAAGCCGCGTCGCCATTGACGGAGAGCGCCGATTCCTTCCTGAAACTACCGATTGGCAACAACACCCGTGAGTAAGATCGACAAATAAAGTGAACGGGACTTTAAAAATTAAGAAGATTAGGCTGAAAACGGGTCAGGCAAAAATTAAGGAAGTCTGCCTCCCGGAACTGCATGACTGACTGAGCAACGAAAGGAGTAAGCTGTGTTTAAAGGGAACGTATTTATGCTGTTTAATTTCGTTAACCTGACATCGAAAGAGGACCTCCCCCCTATTGAGCAGGAGAGGGGGGAAGAAAACTGATTTGATTTTATCTGCTCGAAGAAAGGAGTTTAGAAACGGAAACTTTCCACTGTCTACACCTCTGGCCAGGCTGCCGGGGCAGTGAGCGCCTGGGAGTGAACTGTCAAACTAGCTGGTGGATACAAAGTAAGATTTATCTGAGATAAAATAACGGGACTTTAGTGGACACAAACTGTAACATCTGAAATTGCAACAAAGTAGGGTCTTTACTTGGACTTTCACTTTTGGAACTTTGCATGGCTACGTCTTGCCCTGTTTCTTTGTTCTTGTATTGGATACAATGTACTCCCTCTAGAGGTCTAAAAGAGAGACTGTCGTATTGAGGCAGAAATAGTGGGATTTTCCACTTGCAGCTGTTCCTGTGGGAACGACCTTGAGATATGAGCGGTCCACTGGATGAAATATCAACAAGATCCAAAGCAAAGCAAGCTCAAAAGAAAAGAGGCTCCACATCAGGAGCATCAGCTGCACAGGAAAGAGCAACAACAGTATCAATGGATTCCATGACACAGGCCTTACTCAGGATAAATGAATCCTTAGAAGCACTCACCAAGCAGTCCACAGAGAATTCTAAAAAATTGACAGAACTGACAACAAGACTGGATTTGAACACAACGACAATATCGTCTAACACAGATTCTATAAATCGTCTAATCCAGGAAAGTACAGAAACAAGGAGAATAGCCGAGAGCGCTAAGAGCACGGCCGAGGAAACTAAAGGGAAATTTGTTCCCATTGCAAAGAAAGTATATGAACATGATGCAGCCTTGGCTCTTATGGAACTGGAGAGGAAAGGCAAGAATTTGAAATTGAGATTGGTACCCGAGGAGGAAGAGGACAAGCTTGGGGAATTTCTTACAGACAAGTTCCAAGAATTTTGGAGTGATGAGTTAGAGGGAGAGGAAGAGGACTTCGCAATAACTACAGCCTTCCGGATTGGCAGAAAGCAAGGCAAGAAACCAAGGGATTGCTTAATTACCCTTAGATCCAAGGAAGAAAGAGACAAAATATTGAACCTACACTTCCAGAAGGCACTGGTTATTAAAAATTCCCAAATACAGATCTTTAAAGATATTCCCAGATATTTTTTAGAGGTGAGAACACAATTTAAAGACTTAGTTGACCTACTGAAACAAAACAACATTCAATTCAGGTGGGAATTCCCACAAGGGCTGTCCTTCAACTTCAAAGGGAAGAAAATCAAAATAAAAACAATTCAAGACAAAGAACATTTTTTGGAGAGAAACTTTGAGGACTTTCAGAAAGGAACCGTGAGAGAGAGGGAAATACCGGACATTGCAAACCTATCGTTTGGATTGAACCCAGCACCGACTGACGAGGAACAAGAACTTGGAGCAGTGGGTGGGGAAAATACCCAATAACAAAAATGTCCCTGCAACTTCTGAGTTGGAACTGTAATGGTCTAAACCATCCCCGAAAACGAGATCAAGTCTTTCATATATTAAAGAAAGAACAGCTAGACATAATTTGTTTGCAAGAAACCCATATTGCCAGGATACACAGGAAACTTTTGATAAATAAGAGATTAGGACTGGAATTTGTTTCCTCAGACAAAGTTAAGAAAAGAGGGGTGGTGATCTACGCCAAGGAAAAATGGGAACCAAAAATGATCTTTAAAGATGATGAAGGAAGATACCTGGCAGTAGAAATTCAAATTCAAGGAGAAAAGATTTTAATTGTTGGAGTGTATGCACCCAATGAGGGGAAGGCAGAGTTTTTCAAGAAGTTGCATGAGACTTTAATGGACTTTATGGACTTTAAAATTATATTGATGGGCGATTTCAACGGAGTTGTCTCCACAAATATGGACAAAGCACAAAGACAAGTAATATCTAAGGACGGGAGACTACCAAAGACTTTCTTTGAACTGACTGACACCATGGACCTGATCGATATTTGGAGAACAAGGAACCCTCTGGAAAGAGAGGGGACCTTCTTCTCTGAAGCAAAAATGACCTGGACTAGAATTGATCAAATTTGGATTTCTAGCAATCTGGCACCAAGAGTGAAAAAAACAGAAATCTGCACAAAAACCTGTTCCGACCATAATGCAGTTAAGATGGAAATGAAATTAACAACGGCTGGAACCTTTAGATGGAGAATGAATGACACCCTATTTAGAGATGAAGAAATCTACCAAAAGGCCCCAAAAATATTGAAGGACTACTTTGAGATAAATTTGAGAACGGAGGTGGAAAAAAGAATAGTATGGGACGCAAGTAAGGCCGTGATGCGTGGATTCCTAATTCAGCAGAATTCTATAAAGAGGAAGAAACAAAATGAGAGGAAGGAAAAGATTTTGAACCAGATAAAAGAAGGAGAGAAGAAATTGAGATCTAAACCAAAGTCTCATGAGATTTTAAGAGAAATAAAATATTATCAGACGCAATACATGGAATTGATGAATCAAGAAATAGAATGGAAGATAAAGCAAATGAGGCAAAAGACATTTGAATCGGCAGATAAATGTGGAAAACTGCTGTCATGGCAACTGAAAAAGAGACAAAAGCTAAACACTGTGACATCCTTGGAAATAGATGGGAAACTTATTAACAAACCAAATGAAATAAGTAACTGCTTTCAAAGTTTCTTTAAAAAAATGTATGCACAAGGGCCTACAAACGAACAAGAAATAGAGGAATTCGTCAAAAAATATGGATTATCAAAGATTTCAGAACAAAACAAAAGGATTTTGAATGAAAAAATTACAGAACAAGAAATAGAGGGTGCCATCCAGAATAGGAAATTGGGGAAATCACCAGGACCAGACGGTCTGACTGCGAAATACTACAAAGCTCTTAAGGAATGGTTAATACAACCATTGAAGGAAGTATGCAATCAAATATTAGAGGGGGAAAAGGCTCCTGAATCGTGGAAAGAAGCATTCATCTCACTTATACCGAAGACAGAAACTGAGAAACATCAAGTTAAGAACTACCGCCCTATATCACTCTTGAACGTGGACTATAAAATCTTTGCAGACGTTTTGGCGAAAAGATTTAAGAGAGTTTTGGTGGAGGAGATTCATAAGAATCAAACAGGCTTTCTCCCAGGGAGACACATGTCAGATAATGTGAGGAACATTATAGACATTTTGGAGTTGCTGGAGGTGGACATTAACAGAAAGGCAGTTTTAATATTTGTGGACGCGGAGAAAGCCTTTGACAACATTTCTTGGAATTTCATGAAGAAGAATCTCCATGGGATGGGGGTAGGCCAAGGGTTTGAAAATGGTATAGGTGCAGTATACTCTGAACAAAGAGCTAAACTAATTGTGAACAATGTGGTAATGGATGAAATACCAATAGAGAAAGGGACACGACAGGGATGCCCTATATCTCCTCTACTTTTTATATCTGTCCTGGAGGTTTTGTTAAATATGATAAGAAAGGACCAGCTGGTTAAAGGAATACAGGTCGGAGCCAAACAATACAAATTAAGGGCATTTGCAGATGATTTAGTGTTAACTTTGCAACAGCCAGAAGCTAGTACCAAAAGAGTCTTAGAATTAATTGAGATATTCGGCCAGGTAGCAGGATTTAAACTAAATAAACAGAAAACAAAGGTGCTGGAAAAAAATTTAACAAATGAAGAAAAAGATAGGTTTCAAAGTGAAACTGGGTTGGAAATAGCAAAAAAGGTTAAATACCTGGGGGTAAATTTAACATCTAAAAATGTGAACTTATTTAAAGATAACTATGAAAAATGTTGGTCAGAAGTAAAAAAGGATCTAGATATATGGTCTAGGCTGAAACTTTCCTTGTTAGGCCGAATTGCTGTTATCAAGATGAATGTATTGCCGAGAATGCTGTTTTTGTTCCAGACGTTGCAGATCCTAGACAAAATGGACTGCTTCAAGAAGTGGCAGAAGGATATATCTAAATTTGTCTGGCAGGGCAAAAAGCCCAGGATAAAATTTAAGATTTTAACTGATGCGAAAGATAGAGGGGGCTTTGCCCTGCCAGACTTAAGACTTTATTATGAATCAGCAGCATTTTGCTGGCTGAAGCAATGGCTACTTCTGGAGGATGCAGACATTTTGGACTTGGAAGGATATGACAATAGTTTTGGTTGGCATGCATATTTGTGGTATGACAAGGCAAAGGTGTATAAAAGTTTCAAAAACCATATTGTAAGGAAAGCACTGTATAATGTTTGGAATAGATATAAGGATTTATTGGAAAGTAGAACCCCCAGGTGGTTGTCACCAATGGAAGCAAAGGCAGTGAAAAAACTTAACATGGACTCTAATTGGCCCAAATACTGTGAAATCTTAGAACAAGATGGTGAAAAGTTGAAGCTTCAAAGTTTTGAGAAGCTAAAGCATAAAGTTCGAGATTGGTTACATTATCGTCAGATAAATGAGACATTTAAGCAGGACAGGAAACTTGGCTTTCAGAAGGAGAGGTCAAAGTTAGAAACAGAATTGCTAGAATCCAATACTAAGAATCTATCTAAAATGTATAATTTGCTGCTGAAATGGAATACACAGGATGAAACGGTGAAATCAGCTATGATTAAATGGGCACAGGATATTGGTCATGATATTATGTTTGCTGACTGGGAACAGTTATGGACCACTGGAATTAAATTTACGGCATGTACTGCCTTGAAAGAGAATATAATGAAAATGATCTATAGGTGGTACATGACCCCAGTCAAGCTTGCAAAGATCTACCATTTGCCCAATAACAAATGTTGGAAGTGTAATGAGACTGAAGGCACTTTTTACCATCTTTGGTGGACCTGCCCAAAGATTAAGGCCTACTGGGAAATGATATATAATGAAATTAAGAAAATCCTTAAGTGGACATTTGTAAAGAAACCAGAGGCTTTCCTCTTGGGCATGGCCGGCCAATTGGTACCAAAGAAAGATAGGACATTCTTTATGTATGCAACTACAGCAGCAAGAATCCTGTTGGCAAAGTATTGGAAGACGCAAGAACTACCCTCTCTGGAAGAATGGCAGACGAAGGTGACTGAATACATGGGACTGGCAGAGATGACCGGCAGAATCCGTGACCAGAGGAAAGAGACAGTGGAAGAGGACTGGAGAAAATTTAAAATATATCTTAAAAACTATTGTAAAATTGTGGACTGATAAGATGTCAAGGGGTGAGAAACCAAGAATTACAGCTGTAAATGCTAAATCTTAAGTAAATTTAAAAGAGACCTGAATAAAATTGACTGAAGGGTTGCTTGAAAATATGATAAAATAAGGATGTGGTGAAAGGAAGGCATGGGGAAGTCAATTTTTGTTGTATGTTTAGATGTGTGTGTTTTGTTTTGTATTGTCTTTTATTTGTGTAAAAAACTAATAAAAATATTTTTTTTTTAAAAAAAGGAAGACTCCCAAGAACCGGAAGGACGTGCAGAGGTTCCTGGGGTTTGGGAACTTCTATAGGAAGTTTATCAAGAACTTCGCCCACTTAACTGCACCCATCACCGATTGTCTCAGCAGCAAAAAGAAGTTTGAATGGACAGAAGAGGCACAGCAGTCCTTTGAAAGGCTAAAGAGGGCGTTCGCTTCGGAAGAGCAGCTCTTACACGTGGATCTGCAGAAGCCTATGAGGCTGGAGACCGACGCGTCAGACAGAGCGGTGGGGGCCGTACTGCTTCAGACGGGAAATCAGTCCGAGTGGAGGCCGTGCGCTTTTTTTTCAAGGAAGCTGAACAAGTCAGAACAGAACTACACGGTGTATGACCGGGAACTGCTTGCAATTCATGAAGCTTTTCGACGCTGGAGACATTTTTTTTAAAAAATTATTTTTTATTGCTTTTTAACATACATATCATACATATCACAAACATACTTACACAGCCAAGAAAAAAGGAAAAAAGAAAAAAAAGAAAAACGAAACATGTAATACATAAAAACATAGGCAACTCAACTTACATTGACAAACATTCATCGACTTCCCTTTATCTCGATTTCGGAATAAAGTTATCATATTTTTTATCTGCAGTGTCTCATTTTTCAAGCAATTTTTATGTAGTAAGCGTTATCTCATACCTACTGTGAATTTTTCAAATATATATTTGTTTTTTATCAACATTTTTATTTTCCTTTTATTTCTGATTCCATATATAACTTAAATTTATCCCATTCATTATTAAATTTTGTACTTTTTTATTTCTTATTTTCTGTGTCAATTTTGCCAGTTCTAAATAGTCAAATAGTTTAGATTGCCACTCTATTATCGTTGGGATTTTAGACGTCTTCCAATACTGTGCTATGAGGGTTCTGGCAGCCACTGTTGCGTATTGAAAAAATGTTTTATCTTCCTTTTTAATTTCTTCGCCAATTATCCCCAGGAGGAAAGCTTCAGGTTTTTTGCTAAAGGTGTATTTGAGGACTTTTTAAAATTCATTATAGATAGATTCCCAAAATTTTTAAAGTGTCTCACATGACCACCACATATGTATAAAGTCGCCCTCCTTACTCTTGCATTTCCAACACATTTTATCACCTGTTTTATAAATTTTATCCAATTTTACCGGCGTCATGTACCATCTGTACATCATCTTATACATGTTCTCCTTGAGTGTTGTACATGCCGTGAAGTTCATACCTTTACACCATAAAGCCTTCCATTTGTCAAATTCTATATTATAACCCAAGTCCACTGCCCACTTCACCATCACCTCCTTCACTTCCTCATCTTTGGTGTCCCACTCAAGTAACTGGTTATACATTTTTGATAATAATTTTGTTCTTCCTTCTATTATTTCAATCTGAAATCTAGATTTCTTCTCATTTATCCCAATCTTTTTATCTTCCGTCCACATGGAGTTAATTTGGTGATATTGAATCCAGCCAGTCAACTTGTTTTTTATTTCTTCATATGGTCTGATTCTCCACCCGGATTCATTTCTAACTAATAGATCTTCATATGTCCATCTTTCCCCTTCAGTGTTTATTTTCTTTTTTGTCAGTATATCGATTGGTGATAACCACCAGGGGGTTTTCTGTTCCAATAATTTTTTATTCCTTTCCCACACTTCTAACAGTGGCCCTCTAATAATATGGTTAGAAAAATCTTTATGTTTCTTTCCATTATCCTGCCACAGATAGTCATGCCATCCAAATCTTAAGTTAAAACCCTCTAGATCTAACAAATCTTTATTTTTAATGACAATCCATTCTTTTACCCAACAAAGGCATGCTGCTTCATAATATAACTGTAAATTTGGGACAGCAAATCCCCCCCTGTCTTTTTGGTCTGTGAGCAATTTGAATTTAATCCTTGGTCTTTTTCCTTGCCAAATAAATTTAGAAAGTAGTCTCTGCCAATCTTTAAATAGTGAAACTCCCCTAATTATCGGTAAATTTTGGAATAAAAAGAGTAATTTTGGTAATAGATTCATTTTGATCGCAGCCATTCTCCCCAACCAAGAGAGGTGTATTCTGTTCCAAGTATCCAAGTCCTTTGTTATTTCTTTCCATGTGTTCTTGTAGTTATTTTCAATCAGATTTATGTTCTGCCTCTAGGTCCCAGCTCACAGAGGGCTGCCTCTAGGTCCCAGCTCACAGAGGACCAACGCTAGTCAGTAATAACGTACAAAAGTCTTTATTGACGATTAGTTTCCACTTCCAAACCGCAGCGTGCAGCTCTACGTCTAGAAGCTAGACCGGCGAAGCTCCATCTGAGTCTCCGCCCCCTGTACACCAGTTTAAGACTCTAGCCTTACTCCACCTCTTCCGTTGCTCTTTCCTCCTCTGGGTCCTTCTGCCCCCTGGGGTTTCCTCCTTTCTGGACTCTTCTGACGCTGACCCCCCTGATTCTTGCCCCTCCTTTCGGCGGGCTTTAGGACCTGGCTCCCTATCCGGCCTATCTGCTGTGCCGCTCGCCTGTACATTTGAACTTGGCGCGCGCGCCCAGCCGGCAACCTTCCTCTCGACCGTTTCCCCGCTCTCCGATGGAGGCGTGGTCAATCCTGACTCATCTCCTCTCGCTGGTGGTGGGAACACTGGTCCCGATGCCTGGGATTCCTCCCCCCCACTGCGCTCTGGTGGGGAAGCTGGTCCTGATTTCCAACTGCTGCTCTGGGAGTCCCCGCTGGCCCCTTCCTTCTGAGGTGTCCCCCTTGGCACCCCCCTTGCCCTGGCCATCGGCGCTCCCTTCTGCGAGTCTTCCGATTCGCTGGACAGACTCCAGGAATCCCTCGGGCCACTGTCACCCCCTACACTGCCCTCGGATTCCTCCCCCTCGCTCTCCATTTCCTCCCTCTCCTGTGCCTCTGCTCCTGAGCCCCTGACAACCAGATTCCGAGATATTTTACTTTTTTGGCAATTTTAATCCCTGTTTGAGTTTCAAGATCATTTTTTGTCTTTTCTTCCAGATTTTTGGTCATTATTTTGGTTTTTGCTCTGTTCAATTTAAAACCGGATAGTTTTCCAAATTCCTCTAGTAGTCCCACTACTTTACCAACACTCTTTTTTGGGTCTTCCAGCGACAACATAAGATCATCAGCATATGATTTCAATTTGTGTTCTTTCACTCCTATTTTTATACCCCGAATATCTTGAGTTTTCCTTATCTTATTTGTAATTATCTCTAGCACCATAATGAACAGTAACGGGGACAGAGGGCACCCCTGTCGGGTACCTTTCGCTATCTTTAACGGATCTGTCAAATTGTTATTTATGATTAGTCTAGCACTTTGTTGTGTATAAATCGCTTTAATTCCTTCCAGGAATGTGCCCTCTATCCCCGACCTTTCCAAACATTTTATCATGAAAACCCAAGACACATTATCAAATGCCTTTTCGGCGTCAACGAACATTAAAACTGCTGGAATTTCATTATGACATTCTAGATATTCAATGATGTCTATTGTATGTCTTATGTTGTCTTTAATTTGTCTATTGGGTAGAAAACCGGCCTGGTCAGTATGGATGAGATTACTCAGACACTTTTTAAGTCGGTGTGCCATTATATCGGCAAAGATCTTATAATCATTATTCAATAATGAGATCGGTCTGTAGTTCTTGATGTTAAGTTTGTCTGAATCTGGTTTCGGAATCAACGTGATGTATGCTTCTTTCCAAGATATTGGTGTTTTTCCTCCTCTTAAAATCTCATTCATTACATCACATAATACCGGTGTTATATATTCTTCTAGGGTCTTGTAATACTTAGCAGATAACCCGTCTGGGCCTGGGGCTTTCCCCAGTTTCATCCTCTTAATTGCCTCTCTAATTTCCTCTACTTTTATAGGTTTATTTAAATCGTTTCTTTCCTCTTCTGATATGTTATTTGGGCTGTTTTCTTCTAAATATTTTTCTATACTTGTTAAGTCTTCTTCCTCTATTTTATATAACTTTTCATAGAATTTAAGGAAGTTCTTTTTTATTTCGTTGGGGTCCTCTAGCACTTGCTCTTCCACTTTTATTTTGTTGATAAGACTGAGTTTTCTCCTTTTTCTCAATTGCCACGCCAGGAACCTTCCAGTTTTGTTTGCAGATTCAAAAAACTTTTGTTTCATTAACTTGATTCCCCATTCCACTTCTTGATTTATTAATATTGAGTATTGTGTTTGGAGCATCTTATATTCTTGTTTATAACCATTGTTGTTCGAATTTTTTATCATGTTTTTCTCACATATTCTCATTTTATTAATTACTTCTTCTTTTTTCTGTTCTTTGGCCTTTTTTCTTTGAATATTTTGCTGTATCAGGAGGCCTCTTAACACTGCCTTGCTAGCGTCCCACACTACATCTATGTCTGTCCCTTTATTCATATTTAGGTCAAAATAGTCTTTTATAGTAGTTTTTGCTTTTTCAATCACTTCTTCTGTTTCAAATAAGTAGTCATTCATTCTCCATCTGTATAGCCCCTGGGTGTTCCACTTTAGTTGTAAGTGTTATTGGGTTATGGTCCGACAGAGTTCTGGGTTGGATCTCACAATTCACCACTCTTGTTGTTAATTCTCTTGAGATCCAGATCTGATCCAACCTACTCCAGCTCTGGTGTGGTTCAGAGAAGTGGGTGAATTGTTTTGTCGTAGGGTTTTTGTATCTCCATATATCTATTAGATCTAAATTTTCCTCAAGGTCATTGAAGGATTTTGGTAATTTCCCTTGATTTAACTTCTTTTTTCTTACACTTCTATCTAGTTCTGGTGTCGGTACTCCATTTAAATCTCCAAGTAAGACCAATTTGTTGTTATCTAAGTCTAATAAGATTTGCTCCAATTTTTTAAAAAACTCCAGTCTATTTGAGTTTGGGGCATAAACTGTAACCACATTTATTTTTTCTCCCTGGTATTTAATTTGTACTCCTAGGATTCTTCCTTCCTCATCCTTACATATTTGCTTGGGTTCTAATTTTTCTTTCACATAAATTGCTACCCCTCTTTTCTTTTTTGAGTCTGAGTTGATAAATTCTATTCCAAGCTTCTTATTTATTAAAATATGCTTGTGTTTTTTGGCAACATGAGTTTCTTGGCAACAAATGACATCAATATTTTTTTTCTTTATAATTTTTTCAAATTTATTCCTCTTGGACTTATTGTTAAAGCCATTCACATTCCACAATATAAACTTAATGGTCATTTCAAGTTATGACTAAGTACACTTTATCCTACTTTCTGATTTAAAGTCTGGTGCTTCCCTTTCTGTTGAACTCTCTGTCTTCTCCCTCCTCCTCTTCCTCCGATCTAAAATCCTCCGTTTCCTCCTCTGACTCCCCCCCTCCTCGACTCCACCCCCTCCACTCCCCCCTGTGACCAAGTCGCCTCCTCGCTGTCCTACTTCTTCTTTACCCAGGTCTTTCTCGTATCTTCTCACGAACTTTTCTGCTTCATGAATATCTGTCAGCTTGAATTTTTTATTTTTATGATAGAAAGAAACCCCCTCTGGAAATTCCCATTTGTATTGTATTGCGTTCCTCTTCCAAACACTTGTTAACTGTCTGTATCCTTCCCTTTTGCGCAGGATCCTAATTGGAATTTCTTTAAAGATGGTGATTGGACGGTCTCCAATCATCAACTTTCTTTTAAAACTATTTCTTAATATTATATTTTTCATTTCAATGGAGTTGAATATTACTAAACAGTCTCCGGGGATTCTTTTGGACTTAAATTGTTGTGGTTTTCCTCTTATTCTAAACGCGTTCTCTATTGTATATGCTATTTGTTCTTCTTTCATCTCCAACCATTTTGCAAGTTCCTGAACTATTTTTCCTCTTATGTTTTCATTTGCTTCTTCGGCGATCCCTTTAAATTTTAAATTAAGATTTTTTTGACGCATTTCTGTCATAGCTAAATTGTCCAATAATTGGTCTTGTGTTTTATTTATTTTTTTTATTTCTTCCTTCAGCTTTTCTGTTTCCTTCTTTTGGTCCCTCAAATCTTTTTGTGTTTTTTTTATTGGAGTTTTCAATTATTTTTGATTTAACTGTCAAATCTTGTATCTTTTTCGAGAGTTCGCCTACAGCACTTTCTATTTTCCTATCAATTTGCTCCTGTATTTCTCCTAGTTTGTTTTCCATGTGTGTTTCCCTTTGCTTAAATTCCTCTTTAATCTTAAACCACAAAAAGTCTAAGTCTTTAATTTCCTCTTGTCGAGATGCTTTTCTTTCTCCCGGGGTCCCTCCAGCTTTTTTACCATTTTTCCCCGACATCCTGTGGTTTATATTTCTCTCCCCTAGAGGGCTCACAATCTGTTTTCCCCCCTTTTTATGTTTTCCAAACCATAAACACCTTAAACTGTATTAGTTTAAAACTCTTGCCCTCCTGACCTCCTATCCTCTTTTGTTTTCTTAATATCAAGGGGGCTTCCAATACCTTATTTCAGTTTACTTACATCAATTATTCACACAATATTAACCAGTCCCACTTATATTTCCAGAAACTTTTTGTTGTTAAATATTTGCTTTGTATTAGTATATTAGTATAATTGTTTCAGAGACAGAGGGGGGATGAGCAAAAAATAAGAAAGCGTAAACAAAAATCGGTGTCTTTCTGTTATATTCCAGGGGGAAAAAAGAAGAAGTTGTATAGTCTCTATATATTCAGTAGTTTCAGCCACTTGTATAATCCTGTAATTTTCAGCCACTTATTTATTTAGTCCAGTTCGCGGGGGCTGTGCAAAGTTTTATTGCACTCTGGGGGCTGTGCGAAGTTTCATTGCACTCTGGAATTTCCAGTTCCAAATTCCAATGCGTCTCTTTGTTCGGTCTTGGTGAGGTGTAGTTATATCCAGGAAACCACACTGGGTGCCTCAGATGTTAGCTGTTATCCCATTGGTTGTGTTTTCAGGAGATAAGGGATCATCCTAAATTAAATGTTATGATTCCGATGATTTAGAGTTCCTCCAAAAATTGGTGAGTAGAAAATAGGTTGGATAAGTTGTTAGTTATGTTATTAAAATAAAGAGGAAAGAGAAACAGACAGTAAAACAGAGTTGGAGGGGAGGGAGGAGGGAGAGAGGGGGCAGGAGAGGGGAAGGAAAAAAATATAGAGTAACCAATTTATTTTTTGACTTAACGCAAAAATGTAAATGTCATAAATGGTATAACAGAACGTGGGATAGAAGGGGGGACCAGGGGAGGGGAAAAGAATGATAATCACGAACTTATGAGCATGGTATATGTACAGTTTTGACAGAGGTAGGCTGGAGGAATATATTTTAGCTTCGTATGGTTTTTAGTTTCAGTCGTAGAGGCCTTGAGCAAACCTCCAGCGTGTCCACGAGAGCCAACAAGTTAGGGAGAGTTCTTTTTATTAATATTTCCGACGGTTTTCTCGAGCCGTTTTTTCTGTGCCCTTCTACATAGAGTTCCTTAGGCAGCTCTTCTCTCCTGATCTGCAAAGCTCCATTTCAAACTGCTCTGCAGCCGTCCGTTATTTACTCTCTCTTTTTAGATTTTAGATTTAAGCCGCTCCTCTCCAAAGAGGCTGGCTGTCCAGGGTTGAGGAATGTTTCAAATTTTTACGTTCGTTACATTAGAAGTCCAAGACAGTTACTTAGTAACTCACACAGTCGGGCGGAAAGAAAAAAAACTTCCTGTCGACGCTGGAGACATTTTCTAATAGGCGCACAACACAAGATCCAGGTGTGCACGGACCATAAGAACCTGGAATATTGGAGGACTGCACGAGTCCTCAACCAAAGACAGGTGCGATGGGCACAGGAGTTTTCCAAGTTCTTTTTTTGAAATTCGCTACGTGCCGGGGAAGGAAAACGTCAGAGCAGACGCCCTCTCCCGGAAACCGGAGTACTTGGAAGGAGAGGGAGTGCCGGAACTACCACATGTGATACCGGAGGACCGATGAGTAGTGGTAGAGTGACGAGAACTAGCCGGGTTGACAAGGAATGACGAGTACGCCCAAACAAAAATCAGGGAGATCAGAGACGCAGAAGAAAATCAGGGGGGTTTTGAGGAAAAGGAAGGGGCACTGTACTATAGGGGAGCATTGTACATACCAGAAGGGGACTTGAGGAGAAGAGTACTCAAACAACTACATGACAACCCCACGGCGGGGCATTTTGGTCAACACAAAACCATGTTGCTTGTCACCAGGCAGTTCTGGTGGCCAAGGGTGAGGGAAGATGTGCGGGAATACGTACGGGGGTGCGAACGCTGCCAGCGGGCAAAAGGGGAGAAGGCAGCACCCGCAGGGTTACTGGAACCCTTACCCACCCCGGAAAGACCATGGGAGGTGGTATCCATAGATTTTATGACCGATTTACCCAAGTCCAGGGGGAAAACAGCAGTCATGGTGGTAGTTGACTTGTTGACCAAAATGTGCCATTTCATTGCTTGCTCGCATGCAGTGACGGCAGAGGAAACAGCTAGGCTGTTTGTAGATCACGTCTTCAGGTTGCATGGCGCCCCCTTGAGGGTTTTGTCCGACAGAGAAAGGCAATTTACTTCCAGATTCTGGAGGAAGCTCGTGAGCCTGCTGGACGTCGAGGTGAGCTGCTCGACGGCCAGACACCCGGAGACCAACGGACAAGCAGAAAGAGCTAATAGCATACTCCAACAGTACCTACGCTGCTACGTCAACGAAAGGGAGAACGATTGGGTGGAAAAACTAGCGCTGGCCGAATTTGCATACAATAACGCTGAACATGTGTCCACGGGGATGAGTCCGTTCATGGCCAATTACGCGTGCCACCCCAGGGCCTTCCGAGGGGAGGGGGAGTGTGCCGGCGGCCGAGCAGTTTGTGGAAGAAATGGAGGCTTTACACCAACAACTTAAGGTTAACCTGGAGAGGGCGAAGGAAGCGTACAAGAGGCAGGCAGACAAGCACCACAGAGAAGGGGAGAGAATAAGGGTTGGGGACCGGGTGTGGTTGTCAACCCAAGGGCTACCGTTCAAAGGGGGTTGTAAGAAATTACGGCCAAGGCGACTGGAACCTTTCGAGGTAACACAACAGGTGAATCCTGTGGCCTTTAGACTCAACTTGCCCACCAACATGAAACTGCACCCGGTGTTCCACAGGTCATTACTCTCACCGTACTGGGAAGGGAGGGAATTTCTGGGGCGAGAAAGAGAAATCCCCATGCACCCACAGGTGGAGGAAAGGGAACTCCGTGGTCAAGCCGCGGAAATTCTCGATTCAAGGTGGAGAGGGAGACGGGTGGAATATTTGGTGTCTTGGGAGGGGGAGCCCGAGTCGGAAAACACTTGGGTTCCTGCAGAAGAGATCAAGGATGAGTATCTGCAGGAGGAGTTTCATCGCAGGTTCCCAAGGAAGCCGAAACCACTAGGGAGGTTCTGGGAGGAGCAATTTGGCACCACGGATGATGAAGAAGAGTTTATGGGATTTCCAGCCTCCGAAGATGAGGAAGGGGGGGTATCCGAGGGAGAGGAATCCGACTGGGGAGATTGGGCAGCGGAAAGAGACAGCAGCAGGTGGAGAGCGGTGTTTGAATCATCTGAGGAAGGGGATAGTTCCTTCCAGGGATTCCCCGCATCACCATCCAAGGAACGGACGGGGGGAGAGGAGGGCCCTGGGGGGGAGGTGGATGTCAGGGAACTGCCATCGGAGCCAAGAGGAGAGGTAAGGCTCCCCAATGATGCCGGAGAGGGAACTAGCAAGGAGAGAGGGAGAGCTTCCGCTGGGGAAGGAAATCAAGGTGACACCAGGAAGAAAGGGGAGGCTGAGAGTACTTCGGAGGGAAGGCTCCGAGACTCTTCCAGTGAGATCAGCGGGGAGAGCACGGTGTTGGAATTCTGCCTGGGTCAGAGGAATGTGCCACAGCGTAGGCACCGGCAGATATTCCTTGTCGACCTCCCTGCTGCGCCACTCTGCTGATAAGCAGGCGAGGTCTCGGCGATTCATCTCAGATGTGTGAGAGGAACACACCGTTCTTCCTCTCTCCCCTTTGGTGTCCCCCAGGGAGGGGAAAGATTCAGACAGAAATCTATTTACATCCTTTATTTCTGTCTCTTTACATCAGTACAGAGAAACATGTCTGCACTCCACAGCAGTAAGAATAAACTCCACCCATGCACTTCCAGTACGGGTCATCTGACACACACACTGAGCTAACATCCGGTGCTCAGTACAGAATGGACTGCCCCTTTGTTCCCATGGCAACAGTCACAAACATCCTGTTTGGCTTTCCAGCCACAAGCAGCTGACTGAGCTGCTAGAGCCTTTGCTTGCTGCAGCTTTGGTGCTTTATGGTAACATACTCCCCCTAAAGTATCAATGCGTGCTGCGAGCAAAGCGTCATCCAGAGAAGAAAACAAACAGTTGTTATACTTATAACATTCCCCTGTTTTTTCAGTTCCACCCTTGGAACTACCCACCACTGGTTTTACCAATGTACCTCTCTGGTTGTGTGACTTCCAAGGAATGAGTGCTTCTGCATTACCTTGGTTAACAACTTTCTGTTGTGCCTTTGTCTCTGACTCAGACACAGCTTCAATTTGTCCTTGGTCGTTTACAACAGCAACACATGCAATAGCTAGGTTGGCAAATTCCTTTGAATACCTCTTGGGTGGTACACCATTCGTTGCTCTCTCAGACCTACGTAAGAGTTGCTGCTCTTCTTTGCTTTCTGGTTCAACCTTTGAACTCTCTGGAGAACCAGTACTAAGCTTAATCAGTGGTTCATCCTCCTCTTCTGAGGGTCTTGCCATTATGTGAGATTTCCTCTCAATGACTGTGTCAACTGAGCTCCCTGAGCTATCGCTGTCATCATCAGTACTACTGAACTCAATAAGATCAAACTCATCATCATCATCAGAATCATCTGCAGTGAGAAATGTGTGATCAATCACTCTCTCCTGTTCAGGAGCACTCTCTAGAAATTTTGTGAGAATCACCTGACCAGATTCAGACAAAATTACTCTGTAGAGACCCTTTTTATAACCCACAAAAATGCCTCTGGCATTCTTTACCCCACCTGGAGTTTCTGTTCTCACATGAGACCCAAAAACCTTGAAATGGGCAACTGAAGGTTTTCTATGGAACAGTTTCTCAAACGGAGAACATCCCAACTCTTTTGAAACCTTTCTCAACCACGGGTGCAGAATGCCGCAGCGAGACTCCTTACGGGGTCTTCGCTTAGAGATCACATTCATCCGGTGCTATACCAGCTGCACTGGCTCCCGGTGGAGTACAGGATCAGGTTTAAGGTGCTGGTTTTAACCTTCAAAGCCCTATACGGCCTAGGGCCCTCGTACCTACGGGACCGCCTCTCCTGGTATGCCCCACAGAGGAACTTACGGTCTTCAAACAAAAACACCTTGAAGGTCCCAGGCCACAGAGAGGTTAGGCTGGCCTCAACTAGAGCCAGGGCCTTTTCGGCTGCGGCTCCAACCTGGTGGAATGCTCTGTCACAAGAGACAAGGGCCCTGCAGGACTTGACATCTTTCCGTAGGGCCTGCAAGACAGAGCTGTTCCGCCAGGCCTTTGGTTAGGGCGCAGCCTGACGCCCTCCTTTGGCAACCTTTACAAAACTTTATGGCTGCCATCAATCTTGATTTTAATTAATTTTTATAATGTTTTTATAATGTCGCACTATTTTGGTGTAGTTAGCCGCCCTGAGCCCGGCTTCGGCTGGGGAGGGCGGGATATAAATAAAATTTATTATTATTATTATTATTATTATTATTATTATAACAAAATGACATTAGCGACTCCGCCCAGAATTCATTTGGCAGATGCGAACTAAGCAATTGCGCATGCATTCCCTTTTGCAATTCTTTGTTCACCCTAACACAGACACATCTTTTCCAAGATTCTTCGGAACTAGCAATTTTGTGTCTTATCCCTTTCTTCTTCAGGAACCTCTGGAAATCCTGTGAAAGAAAAATTGGCATCTTATCTGTGCAAAGACAATCTATGTCAGCATCATGCATATTTTTAACTTTGTCACAAAACTCTTTAAACCTTTCTAAGGCTTCTTTAGGTCTCTTCAAAACATAAATCCAGACATAATTTGTGAAAGAATCCACACACACAAGGTAATATTTTGCATTGCCTCTAGATGGTGCTAGAGGACCAATCACATCAGCATACACCCGCTGAAATTCTCTGTCGACCCTCGAGGTCACCTTCTTGGTGTTCTTCTTGGTCAGACCTGCAAAAGAGATCATGTTAGAATCACAAGAATTACATTCCATGTAATCACTTTGATCAAAAGTCAACAAATATAGTCCATCTTTCTCTTTGGCAGAAAGATACAACTCTCCATCTTTGTAGATCTCGCAGTTCTCATCATCATAGGACAGTTTTAGTCCCTTCTTGGCAATCTGCGAAACGCTGAGCAGATTGAACTTCAACTCTGGAACCAAGTAAACATCGCTTATAGTCAAGTTCAGACTTTCAAGGTACACAGTTCCAATCCCCGTCGCTTCCAACTTCTGACCGTTGGCTTGTTGCACAGCGAAGCTTTGCTTCTTAAACGTCGAAAATAGCTGTCTGTTCGGGGACATATGAACCGTGGCGCCCGTGTCTATGACAAAAGCGTTCTCCACTTTTGGCGTGGTTCCTTTCGACATCAAAGCCTTTGCAGTCTTTGCCTTTGGGATGGTATGACCTTTGCCTGACGCCTCAGACTTTGTAGAGCTCGCCTTGGCTCCTTTGTGCTGACGTGGCTTCTTGCAGTACCGCTGAAGATGCCCAGTCTGGCCACAATTGTAACATCGGACAACGTTTAAAGCTACAGCATTTTCTCCAGTAGCAACAGCAGTGGGGGCGTTAGAACTCCGTTCTTCCCTCCCCCTGTCCTTGACCTCCAGGGCAGCAAGTCTGTAATGTTCATTCAGAACCACAGCAAAGACCCTCTCCGAAGTTAACTGCGCCGCCGGTAGCGAACCAAGCTGACTGGCAACGGATTTGTAAGTCCGATTCAGGCTGTTTATCACCATGAAGCAAAACACTTCCTCCTGCAGACGGAAATTACGTTCCACCATCTGTTGACGCAGATATTTCATTTCCGTCAGGTGCGCTTGAACATCTCCATCAGGCGCAAGCCTCAGATTGGTCAGCTTCTCAAAATACAGCAACGCTGAAGAACCTGCATCTCTCTGATGTGTCCTTCTCAGCGTGTCCCAAACCTCTTTCGCGTGCTCTAAATCCTGAATATGCACAAGCTGCGAGTCTGACACACACAGAATTATAGCCGTTCTGGCCTTCACATTCTGTGACTCCCAAGCACGTGTTGGTGCTGCAGGGATGGGGTTCTCAATCACCTGAAACAGTCTCTGATTC
This sequence comes from Podarcis melisellensis, assembly GCF_964234715.1. NCBI lineage: Eukaryota > Metazoa > Chordata > Lepidosauria > Squamata > Lacertidae > Podarcis > Podarcis melisellensis. The sequence goes on along the minus strand of NC_138535.1, from coordinate 34,813,861 downwards.
TGCAACAGGGCCTTCATCTTAATAGACCAAGATGCATAATTGTCATTGGTCAGGAGGGGTGGAGAAGGCAAGCCTCCGCCCTTCTTAGCATCCATTTTTGAGTCCTTGCATTAACTCTCAAACACAAGCCTCTAAAATCCAAAAGCTTGTTTGTTTGCACTCTTGTGCACCTGGCAGCTCTTAATGCTAGCTGCTTTGGAAAGTCCCTTTCCAAAGGGACTTCATGAGAGCCTAGTCACAACAAACTTTGTTTTTGCCTCTCTGAGGCATAGCCTGACTGTCCAGCCCTCTCGAGTAACTTTCCACTTGACTGGCGGGCGTTGCTTAGCAACAGTGCATTTCTTCCCTTGTACAGGAAACCACAAGAATCTCTGGAATGCAAGCCTCTTCCCACTCGGAGCTGTTTTTCCTAAACGCTGCTCCCCGTGAAGCAGAGAATAACTCAATCTGCGTTCACTCTTTTAAGCCCGAAAATCTCATACCTTGGGCTCCGTGGCTTTGGCTGTCAGCTTCTTCTGGTCAGCTTCTGGCTGCAGAGGATCAGCTTTCTCACCTCAGGCTTCCATGGAGTGATGAAAACAGCAGCTCTGCTACTCTTTTTGCAGACTTCCATGGATCGAGGAAACCAGCAACCGGCATCTGCTACCACTGTTGGAATTCTGCCTGGGTCAGAGGAATGTGCCACAACGTAGGCACCGGCAGATATTCCTTGTCGACCTCCCCGCTGCGCCACTCTGCTGATAAGCAGGCGAGGTCTCGGCGATTCATCTCAGATGTGTGAGAGGAACACACCGTTCTTCCTCTCTCCCCTTTGGTGTCCCCCAGGGAGGGGAAAGATTCAGACAGAAATCTATTTACATCCTTTATTTCTGTCTCTTTACATCAGTACAGAGAAACATGTCTGCACTCCACAGCAGTAAGAATAAACTCCACCCATGTACTTCCAGTACGGGTCATCTGACACACACACTGAGCTAACATCCGGTGCTCAGTACAGAATGGACTGCCCCTTTGTTCCCATGGCAACAGTCACAAACATCCTGTTTGGCTTTCCAGCCACAAGCAGCTGACTGAGCTGCTAGAGCCTTTGCTTGCTGCAGCTTTGGTGCTTTATGGTAACACAGAGGACCTCCGCTTGGCACGCCTACGCTGCGCAGAAAGCTTCCGCGCAGAGACTAGGCGGACTTGGAGTCAAGGAATTTTTATGTTGGAAGAAATTCAGGAAACGCCCACTGACGGATTCTGCCAGTGACTGAGACAGTCGCGTTGTAAGGGCTGTCAAGCCAGGGAAAGGTTTAGCCATACAACCAGCTTGGAGCAGTTTGTGGCTTACGCACAAGCAACCCCGATTCCCATTACAATAAGGTATGGGGAAAATACAAAAGATATTTGGAACAGAAAACCCCAAGATGGAACTCTCCACTAGAAGCAATCGCTGTTAAAAAAAGGAACAACATCAAAGAGAACTGGATAACGTATAACACAATATTAAGGGGGGAGGAGGAGGGTCAACTAATATTGATAAGTTATGAGAAAATATAAGATCACTTCTCTAGTTGGCTAGATTACGTCCAGGTGAATGAAGTGTTCAGACAGGATAAGCAGATAGGTTTTGAAAAGGAGCCTTCAAGATTTGATAGAGAACTACTGAATAGTAAAACCAAAATAATCGCAAAAATCTATAGACTTCTTTTAGACTACGAAGTAATGGATGAGGAGGTTAAGGCTTCAATGATAAAGTGGGCCCAAGATGTGGGCCGTCCAATTATGCTAAAAGATGGGGAAAACTGATGGAATGTAAATTTCAAATTTACAGCCAGCTATAATATAAGAGAGAACATGATGAAAATGCCTCCTTCCAGATAGAGAGCCAGAATCAGAGAATCAGAATCAGAGTCAGAACCAGATCTTCGGTAAAGATGTGGTCTGGTCTTAGCGCAACTGCTCCTCCCACCCGCGATAACAGAGATTGGGTGTTCCAATACATCCCCCCGTAGGGAACCTGCCCCAGCCATTCTGTTGGCTGAGGCCCCCTCCCAGGCAGCCCTGACCCTTCCCCTTAAAAAGCAAAATACAAACTATACAAATACAAAATACAAATAATCCCCGCCCCAACTAAACATTTGTCCCACCCCAGAAAGAAAATAACAACAACAACAACAAACCACCGTTTGTGGTGCAACAGAGACACAGCCAGAGACAGAGCGAGACCCTGAATCAGTGCCATAGCCAAGCCCTCATTCAGAACCAGAGCCTGAAAAAGAGCCACAGCCCGAACCAGAGCAACAGCCACAGCCACAGCCTAGAGCCACAGCCTGAGTCTACAACAGTACTTGATACAGTGCCGGAGCTGGAGCCAGAGCCAGAGACACAGCCAGAGCCAGAGCAAAACCCTAATTCAGAACCAGAGCCTGAAAAAGAGCCAGACCCTGAAATATAGCTGGGTCAGAGGCAGAGGAAGAGCCATCATGAGACCCTGAATCAGAGTCAGAACCAGATCTTCATTCAGAACCAGACCCTGAAAGAGAGCCAGAGCCACAGCCAGAGCCACAGACGGAGCCTAGAGCCACAGCCGAGATCCACAGCCTGAGTCTGAAATAGTGCTTGATAGAGTGCTGGATCCTGAAACAGAGACACTGTCTGAAACTGAGCCTGACGCTTAAACGTAGCCAGGGGCAGAGGTTCAGCAACTTCTACCGGAAGTTCATCAGGAACTTCGCCCACTTGACAGCGCCTATCACAGATTGTCTCAGTAGCAAAAAGAAGTTCGTCTGGACAGAAAGTGCCCAGCAATCCTTCGAAAGGCTGAAGAAGGCGTTCGCTTCGGAAGAGCAGCTCCTGCACGTGGATCTGCAGAAGCCAATGAGGCTGGAGACCGACGCGTCAGACCGGGCCATCGGAGCGGTACTGTTACAGCCGGGGCCCCAGCAGAGCTGGAGGCCGTGCGCCTTTTTCTCGAGGAAGCTGAGCAAGTCGGAGCAAAACTACACGGTGTATGACCACAAACTGCTTGCAATTTATGCAGCATTTTGACGATGGAGACATCTGCTAATAGGGGCGCAGCACGAGATCCAGGTGTGTACGGATCACAAGAACTTGGAATACTGGAGGACTGCGCGAGTACTCAACCAGAGACAGATTCGATGGGCACAGGAGTTCTCCAAGTTTTTCTTCGAGATCCGGTACGTGCCGGGGGAGGAGAACGTAAGAGCAGATGCTCTCTCCCGGAAGCCGGAGTACATGGAAGGAGAGAGACCGCCGGAAGTCAGACACGTGTTCCCCGAGAACCTTTGGGTGTGGGTTGGGAAACGAGAACTAGCCGGGCTTACTAGAAACGACGAATTCGCTCAAACAAAAATCAGGGAACTCTGGAACGGAAGGGAAAACCAGGGAGGGTTTGAGGAAAAGGAAGGGGTACTGTACTACAAGGGAGCGCTGTACGTACCGGGGGAGACCTTGAGGGGAAGGGTACTCAAACAACTCCACCACAACCCAACAGCGGGACATTTTGGTCAACACAAAACCATGTTGCTTGTCACCAGGCAGTTCTGGTGGCCAAGGGTAAGGGAAGATGTACGGGAATATGTACGGGGGTGCGACCGCTGCCAGAGGGCAAAGGGGGAGAGGGCTGCACCCGCAGGGTTACTGTAACCCTTACCCACGCCGGGAAGACCCTGGGAGGTGGTATCAATAGATTTTATGACAGATTTGCCCAAATCAAGGGGGAAGACAGCAGTCATGGTAGTAGTCGATCTGCTAACAAAAATGTGCCATTTCATAGCTTGCTCGCATGCGGTAACGGCAGAGGAAACAGCCAGGTTGTTTGTAGATCACATCTTCAGACTGCATGGGGCTCCCTCGAGGGTCATCTCAGATCGCGGGAAACAATTTACTTCCCGGTTCTCGAGGAAGCTCATGGGCTTGCTACAGGTCGAGGTGGGCTTCCACGGGAATGAGCCTGTTCATGGCCAATTATGGGTGTCACCCCAGGGCCTTCCCGGGGAGGGGGGAGGAAGGGGGGAGCGTACCTGCGGCAGAGCAGTTTGTGGAAGAAATGGAGGCCTTGCACCAGCAACTTAAGATGAACTTGGAACGGGCCAAGGAAATTTACAAGAGGCAGGTAGACAAGCACCGTCGGGAAGGGGAGACCATAAGGGTGGGAGACCGGGTGTGGTTGTCAACCCAAGGGTTACCCTTTTAGGGGGGGTGTAAGAAGTTGCAGCCAAGGCGGCTGGGACGTTTTGAGGTAACACAGCAGGTGAACCCCGTGGCATTCAAGCTCAAGTTGCCTGACAGCATGAAAATACACCCAGTGTTCCATAGGTCCCTACTCTCACCGTACAGGGACGGGCGGGAATTCCCGGGGCGAGAGGGAGAAGTCACCACACACCCGCAGGTAGAGGAGAGGGAACACCACAACCAAGCCACGGAAATACTCGATTCAAGATGGTGAGGGCGCCAGGTGGAGTACTTGGTAGCTTGGGAGGGAGAACCCGAGTCAGAAAACACGTGGGTTCCAGCGGAGGCTATCAATGATGGGTATCTTGCGGAGGAGTTCCACAGCCTGTTCCCAGATAAACCTAAACCACTAGCGAGATTCTGGGAGGAGCAATTTGGAACCACAGATGATGAAGAGGATTTTGTGGGTTTTCCTGCCTCCGAAGAGGAGGGAGGAGAGGCGTCAGAGGAATCGGACTGGGAGGGCCACCCGGCGGGAAGAGATCGGAGCGGGTGGGAAGCGGAGTTTGAATCATCAGGGGATGGCGACAGCTCCTTCCAGGGATTCCCCGCAACGTCGGCTGAGGAAAAGGACGTAGTTGGGTCAAAAGGTCCTGCCGGGGGTGGAGGGAGTCCTGGGGAGGGTGGATGTCAGTGAACTGACATCGGAGCCAGAAGTGGAGGCAGGGCTCCCAAGCGCAACCCCATATAACCATTAAACACAATATTAAGGGGGGAGGAGGAGGGTCAACTAATATTGATAAGTTATGAGAAAATAAAAGATAACTTTTCTAGTAGGCTAGATTACTTCCAGGTGAATGAAGTGTTCAGACAGGATAAGCAGATAGGTTTTGAAAAGGAGCCTTCAAGATTTGAAAGAGAACTACTGAATAGTAAAACCAAAATAATCGCAAGAATGTATAGACTTCTTTTAGACTACGAAGTAATCTAAGAGCAGAGTCAGAGTGAGACCATGAGCCAGAGCCAGAGCCAGAGCCAGAGCCAGAGCCAGAGCCAGGGCTTGATACAGAATCAGAATCAGAATCAGGGCCAGGGCCAGGGCCAGATACAGGGCTTGATACAGGGCCAGGGCCAGATACAGGGCTTGATACAGGGCCGGAGCGCAAAACATAGCTGCAGCCACAGCCTAGAGCCACAGCCTGAGTCTGCAACAGTACTTGATACAGTGCCGGAGCTGGAGCTGGAGCCAGAGCCAGAGACACAGCCAGAGCCAGAACAAAACCCTAATTCAGAACCAGAGCCTGAAAGAGAGCCAGACCCTGAAACAGTGCTTGATAGAGTGCCAGAGCCTGAAACAGAGGCAGAGGCAGATACAGGGCTTGAAACAGCGTCGGAGACTGAGACAAAGCCTAATAAAGAGCAGAAGCCTGAGCCTGAGCCTGAAACAGTGCTTGATACAGTGCCAGAGCCTGAAACAGAACCAGAGCCACAGCTACAGCCATAGCGCCACAGTCTGAGTCTACAACAGTGGTTGATACAGCGCCAGAGCCTGAAACAGAGACACAGCCTGAAACAGAACCTGAGCCTGGTTATTAGCATGGCAATTAAAGCAGAAAGAGGCAGAAAGGCTTATAAATAGAGTTAAGTGCGAAGGAAAAATAATAAACAACCCTAAAGAAATAGAGAAACGATTTCTCGAATTCTTTAGAGAAGAAGGAAAGAAATGAAACAACAGAAGAAGTTAAACAACATTTAGAACAGAACTGTCTTCCGAAACTTACTAAAGAACAAAAAGAACTGTTGAATGCCCCTATTCAGTGGCGTAGCGTGGGGGTGCAGGGGGGGCCGGCCGCACCGGGCACAACACCTGGGGGTTAGGGTTAGGGGGCGCAAATCCACGGGTTAGGGGGCGCAAATTACTTGCCTTGCCCCGGGTGCTGACAACCCACGCTACGCCACTGCCCCTATTACATTGTACGAAATTTGAAACCACAGATGATGAAGAGGATTTTGTGGGTTTTCCTGCCTCCGAAGAGGAGGGAGGAGAGGCGTCAGAGGAATCGGACTGGGAGGGCCACCCCGCGGAAAGAGATCAGAGCGGGTGGGAAGCGGAGTTTGATTCCTCAGAGGACGGCGACAGCTCCTTCCGGGGATTCCCCGCATCGTCGGCTGAGGAAAAGGACGTAGTTGGGTCAAAAGGTCGGGCCGGGGGTGGAGGGGGTCCTGGGGGGGTGGATGTCAGTGAACTGACATCGGAGCCAGAAGTGGAGGCAGGGCTCCCAAGCGATGCCGGAGAAGGGACAAGCAGGGAGAGAGGGGACTCAGCAGCTGGGGAAGGAAATCAGTGTAACACCAGGGATAAAGGGGGGCGGATGGGGGAATCGGAGAGAGGGCTCCAGGACTCTTCGCTGGAGACCAGCGGGGAGAGCACAGGTCCTCCGCTATCCACACCCACCCTGCGCAGAAGACTTCCGCGCAGGGAAAGTAGGCGGAGACTTTGCGTCAAAGAACTTCTTTGCTGGAAGAAGTTCAAGAAACGCCCACTGACGGATTCTGCTAGCGACTGAACAGCCACGAAGTGAAGGGCTGTACAGCCAAGAAAAGTTTAACCAGGCTACCTAGCCAGGAGTGGTGGCATCTTACGCACAAGCAACCCCATATAACCATTACACACAATATTAAGGGGGGAGGAGGAGGGTCAACTAATATTGATAAGTACATCCCCCCGTAGGGAACCTGCCCCAGCCATTCTGTTGGCTGCGGACCCCTCCCAGGCAGCCCTGACCCTTTCCCCTTAAAAAGCAAAATACAAACTATACAATAACCTAAAGAAATAGTAAAAGAAAAACAAACCAAGAAACAATTATGCTAAACTTAAAATAATCCCCGCCCCAACTAAACATTTGTCCCACCCCAGAAAGAAAATAGCAACAACAACAACAACAACAACAACAAACCACCGTTTGAGGTGCAACTGAGACACAGCCAAAGACAGAGCGAGACCCTGAATCAGTGCCATAACCAAGCCCTCATTCACAACCAGAGCCTGAAAAAGAGCCACAGCCCGAACCAGAGCAACAGCCACAGCCTAGAGCCACAGCCTGAGTCTGCAACAGTACTTGATACAGTGCCAGAGCTGGAGCTGGAGCCAGAGCCAGAGACACAGCCAGAGCCAGAGCCAGAACAAAACCCAAATTCAGAACCAGAGCCTGAAAGAGAGCCAGAGGCAGAAACAGTGCTTGATAGAGTGCCAGAGCCTGAAACAGAGGCAGATACAGGGCTTGACACAGCGTCAGAGCCTGAAACAGAGAAACAGCGTGAAACAGAGACAAAGGCTGAGACACAGGCCGAGCCTGAAATAGAGCTAGAATAAGTGCTAGAGTCAAAGACTGAGACAAAGCCTAATAAAGAGCAGAAGCTTGAGGCTGAGCCTGAGCCTGAAACAGTGTTTGATACAGTGCCAGAGCCTGAAACAGAACCAGAGCCACACCTACAGCCATAGCGCCACAGCCTGAGTCTGCAACAGTGGTTGATACAGCGCCGGAGCCTGAAACAGAGACACAGCCTGAAACAGAACCTGAGCCTGGTTATTAGCATGGCAATTAAAGAAGAGAGAGGCAGAAAGGCTTATAAATAGAGTTAAGTGTGAAGGCAAAATAATAAACAACCCTAGAGAAATAGAGAACTGTCTTCCGAAACTTACTAAAGAACAAAAAGAACTGTTGAATGCCCCTATCACATCGTACGAAATTCAAAGAGCAATTAAGGAAGCAAAGATAGGAAAGCCACCAGGGCCAGACGGCCTACCGGCAATATATTGTAAAAAATTGAGGACTTACTGTCTGACCCATTAAGAAGTATCTTAAAAGACGGAACCATGCCGGATTCTTGGAAAGACAGCCTTATTGCATTAATTCCAAAACAGGGAACGGACAATCTACTTATTAACAACTATAGGCCTATCGCACTTCTAAATAAAGATTATAAATTATATGCTAATATTTTAGCCGAAAGATCAAAAAAAGTCTTCCAGATGATGATACACAATGACCAAGCTGGCTTTTTGCCTGGGAGGCACATTTATAGCTGTGATGGCCTGGGAATCCGATTTAGAGGCTCAACCGGAGGAATCCCAGCCTGCACAGGAGTCCCCGCCTCCAGGGCCGGCTGAACTGGGGCAGGGCCTTGGATCTGAAGAGCCTGCACCTGTGCCGGATCCTCAGGAGCAGGCACCAGGTGATTCCACTCTAGCTCCAGAGGTGATTAAGGACACAGTGCCTACAGGTGCGCCTCTCCCGGCCCTGCCAGAGGAAGGAGAGTCTCCCCCTGGGTCCAGTAACTCCCCAGCCTCACCTGAACTGCAGAGGCTTAGGGCAGAGAGGCGGAGGGAACTGGTTTCTCCCAGGAGGTGTGCTCGCCTTAAGGCCAAGAGAGGCGGGTCTCCTGGGGGCCGGGGCCGCCCCTGGCCTCAGAGAAGATAAAGGCCAGTCAGCCCGGTCCCAGGTTGTGGGAGCAACGTCGTTGAGTACCTGCTCCTGCCCGGACCCAGACCTGACCCTCCAGTGTTCCTGTCCCCGCCCGGCTTCCTGCTTCGGACTTGCTCCTTGTGAACTGTTTCCAGGCTAGTCACCCAGGACCGGACTTTGACTACGCCAACGGTAACCTTCCCCCGGGACCAGCACAAAAGCAACACTAGAAACATTATAAACCTATTAGCGTATTTAGACTTAAGAATAGAAAAGAAGGCAGTCTTAATGGCTATAGATGCAGAAAAAGCTTTCGACAGGGTATCCTGGAAATTTATGAAAGGTCTATTACACCATATGGATTTTGGTGTACAGTATATAAAAGGGACTGAAGCAATATAATCAAAACAAAAAGCTAAAATCATAATGGAAATTTATCACAGGAGTGTGAAATCAGTAAAGGGGTCAGACAAGGTTGCCCACTATCCCCCTTAATTTTCATATTAACATTGGAAGTTTTAGGTAAACAAATTAGGGAAGAAAAAGAAATAAAAGGGATTATGCTGGGAAATAGAAGTTACAAAATGAGGGCATTTGCTGACGATTTAATTATAACTACGGAGCAACCAAAACAGAGTTTAAGAAAGGCGTTGGAAAGAATATATGGCTACGGTAAAGTTGCGGGGTTCAAAATGAATTTAAACAAGACAAAACTATTAGTTAAAAATATGTTGCCAGATGAAAAAGCAGAATTAGAACAAATAATAGGCATTAAAATCTACCCCCAAATCAAGTATTTAGGATTATGGATAACACCAAAGAATATTAACTTATATGAAGATAATTATACCAATTGTTGGAAAGATTATCAAAAGACAGTTGGAGACATGGACAAGGTTAAATTTATCATTCCTGGGCCGTATTTCGGTAATTAAAATGATAGTTTTACCGAAGCTACTCTTTCTATTCCAAACGATTCCAATTACAGGAAAGACCAGCAGTATCAACAAGTGGCAAAAAGAAATTTCTAAATTTTTGTGGAAGGGTAAAAGACCAAGAGTAAAGCATAAGATATTAATAGATACTGTAGAAAGAGGTGGCTACGGGTTACCGGATTTGAAGCTATATTACGAAGCCTCATGTCTTCTCTGGTTGAAAGATTGGTATTTATTAAAAAATTGGGATATTTTAGATCTAGAAGGTCATGACACCCGTTTTGGGTGGCATGGCTATCTTAATTATGGGAAAATAAAGACGCATAGGAGTTTTTCAAATCATATAATAAGAAATGCTATATATAAGGTATAGGGAAAATACAAAAGATATTTGGAACAGAAAACCCCAAGATGGAACTCTCCACTAGAAGCAATCGCTGTTAAAAAAAGGAACAACATCAAAGAGAACTGGATAACGTATAACACAATATTAAGGGGGGATGAGGAGGGTCAACTAATATTGATAAGTTATGAGAAAATAAAAGATCACTTTTCTAGTTGGCTAGATTACTTCCAGGTGAATGAAGTGTTCAGACACGATAAGCAGATAGGTTTTGAAAAGGAGCCTTCAAGATTTGAAAGAGAACTACTGAATAGTAAAACCAAATTAATTGCAAAAATCTATAGACTTCTTTTAGACTACGAAGTAATGCATGAGGAGGTTAAGGCTTCAATGATAAAGTGGGCCCAAGATGTGGGCCGTCCAATTATGCTAAAAGATGGGGAAAACTGATGGAATGTAAATTTGAAATTTACAGCCAGCTATAATATAAGAGAGAACATGATGAAAATGGCTCATAGGTGGTACCTCACTCCTTCAAGAATGTATAAAAATTTAGCGTATGCTTGTTGGAGCTGTGGAGGAAATAACGGTGACATGAGCCACATGTGGTGGACGTGTGAAAAGATTAAGATTTGGGGGGGGGGGATATACGATGAATTAAAAAAGATGTTGGGGATAACATTTACGAAAAAAACGGAGGCATTTCTATGAAGTATATTCCATTGTGTACATTCCATTGTAGGAATGGAAACAGAGCCAGAGCCACAGCCACAGCCTAAGTCTGAAACAGTCCTGGATAGAGTGCCAGAGCCAGAGCCAGAGCCAGAGCGAGACCCTGAATCAGGGCCAGAACCAAGCCCTCATTCAGAACCAGAGCCTGAGAAAGAGCCAGAGCCACAGCCAGAGCCAGAGCCACAGCCAGAGCAACAGCCACAGCCACAGCCTGAGTCTGAAACAGCCCTTGATAGAGAGCCAGAATCAGAGAATCAGAATCAGAGTCAGAACCAGATCTTCGGTAAAGACGTGGTCTGGTCTTAGCGCAACTGCTCCTCCCACCCGCAATAACAGAGATTGGGTGTTCCAATACATCCCCCCGTAGGGAACCTACCCCAGCCATTCTGTTGGCTGAGGCCCCCTCCCAGGAAGCCCTGACCCTTTCCCCTTAAAAAGCAAAATACAAACTATACAATAACCTAAAAAAATAGTAAAAGAAAAACAAAGCAAGAAACAGTTATGCTAAACTTAAAATAATCCCCGCCCCAACTAAACATTTGTCTCACCCCAGAAAGAAAATAACAAGAACAACAACCCACCGTTTGTGGTGCAACAGAGACACAGCCAGAGACAGAGCGAGACCCTGAATCAGTGCCATAACCAAGCCCTCATTCAGAACCAGACCCTGAAAAAGAGCCACAGCCCAAACCAGAGCAACAGCCACAGCCTGAGTCTGCAACAGTACTTGATACAGTGCCGGAGCCTGAAACAGAGACACAGCCTCAAACAGAGCCTGAGCCTGAAACAGAGGCAGAGCCACAGCCAGAGACTGAGTCTGAAACAGTCCTTGATAGAGTGCCAGAGCCAGAGCCAGAGAGAGACCCTGAATCAGAGTCAGAGTGAGACCAAGAGCCAGACCAAGAGCCAGAGCCAGAGCCAGAGCCAGAGCCAGAGCCAGAGCCAGAGCCAGAGCCAGAGCCAGAGCCAGAGCCAGAGCCAGAAATAGGGCTTGATACAGGGCCGGAGCGCAAAACATAGCTGCAGCCACAGCCTAGAGCCACAGCCTGAGTCTGCAACAGTACTTGATACAGTTCCGGAGCTGGAGCCGGAGCCAGAGCCAGAGACACAGCCAGAGCCAGAACAAAACCCTAATTCAGAACCAGAGCCTGAAAGAGAGCCAGACCCTGAAATATAGCTGGGTCAGAGGCAGAGGAGGAGCCATCATGAGACCCTGAATCAGAGTCAGAACCAGATCTTCATTCAGAACCACACCCTGAAAGAGAGCCAGAGCCACAGACGGAGCCTAGAGCCACAGCCTTGATAGAAGACTCCTATGGCTTATAAGTCAGCTCCACGAAGGTAACCTTGCTAGAGTGAGACTTACTCCTGCGGGCGACCTCACTAATCCGATACCAATAAACAAGGGAGTGCGCCAAGGATGTATATTGGCTCCCTGTCTATTCAACCTATTCATCAGCGACATGCGAGCATCCCTAGTTAACTCATCTCCAAGTACACACGCGCCTAGACTTGCGGACTACCGCTGCCCTCTCCTTTTATATGCGGACGACGCGGTAATTCTATCTTATACACGTGTTGGACTAACCAGAGCTTTGAAGATCTTTGCCACGTATTGTCAACTCAACCAATTAACCATCAACCATGCTAAATCCAAGATTCTGATTTTCTCCAGAAGCCGGAGATTATACAAATGGAAGCTTGGCGGAGCAAAAATTGAGCAAGTCCTAAAATTTCAATACCTAGGAGTTATTTTTCAACACAATTTGGGGTGGAAAGCTCAAATTCAACACCTACTTAACAAGGCCAAAACTCTGTCATATGCGCTCCTCCGATTCTTTTTTTCGGATGGAGCTTTGCATGTTCCCTCGGCCCTAAAGGTGTTCAAGGCAAAAGTGGTTGCCGTGCTTGCCTATGCTGCCCCGCTTTGGGCCGTGATGACAGACCCTGCTCCTCTTGAGACACTGCAAAATCAATTCCTGCGTCGGCTCCTAATGCTCCCCCTGTGCGTAAGCAACGCAGCCATGCGACTAGAACTGAAGATCGCATCCTTAGAAACTTGCCTGTGGAAGCAAGTCTTCAATTATTGGTTATCATTGTGGCATAGATTACCAAACCACTACCTTGTCCAATGCTTATGGCGAGATGAATTCTCTAGCCTTTGGACTAGTAGAATTCATGCCAAACTCCTGAGTTACGGAATCTCTCCTTCAGATTCCCTAAAACTAGACCAAATTACTGCTCAAAGACTGATCTGCCAAAGACTGGATGACATCGATCTACAGCGAAACTATATGCTGGGGGGAGGTGTTTGTTCGCCCCAGAACATTGGTATCACTTTAACTTACTGCCTTCCATCATACCTCTCCTCCCTTTCGACTGTTGCCCATAGACTGGCCTTCACCAAAGCGAGGTTCAACGTTTTTCCCTCCAACGTCCTGAGACATAGATTCTCAAAGGGCCAAGCCCCCGCCACGTGCGAATGTGATAAGGAGACGCCGGAGTCACTCCAGCACATCATGTTCACTTGCCCCCTGCTCAATGTGCCACGGGCAAATTTGTTGGGATCAATCATACAGAAACTAGAGGGTACCCCACCAAAATTCCACCTTGCCCAAATCTTGCAGGATAAGGATACTCATACGACCCTGAAAGTGGCAAGGTTCCTGGTCGCTGTCCTTACCCAAAAGCGACGCCAAGGAGCACTACAAGCTAACTAAGGCGTAGTATGCCATTCTATTTTATAGTATTTTAGTGTTATTGTGGTGTTTTAGCGGCTGTTGTTTTTTTTTCTTCCCACGTACACAAGCTGTTATTTATGTGTTGTTTTTACTTGTATGGGCCTATGGCCGTAATAAATATTGTTGTTGTTGTTGTTGTTGTTGTTGAGCCACAGCCGAGATCCACAGCCTGAGTCTGAAATAGTGCTTGATAGAGTGCTGGATCCTGAAACAGAGACACTGTCTGAAACTGAGCCTGACGCTTAAACGTAGCCAGCGGCAGAGGGAGAGGCAGAGCCTGATACAGTGCTTGATACAGCGTAGGAGCCTGAAGCAGAGACACAGCCAGATCCAGAGACACAGAACCAGAGCCTGAAAGAGAGCCAGAGCCAGAAACAGAGGCAGAGGCAGATACAGGGCTTGAAACAACCCCCAAGAAGTGCTTCCTCTGCCAACGGCCAGGACATTTTGCCAGGGTCTGCCCTCAAAGAAAGGCATGGTAAGGGATGGTGGGAGCCGCTGGCTGTGAGGAGGAGGGGGAAAATCCCTCGAGGGTCATCTCGGATCGCGGGAAACAATTTACTTCCCGGTTCTGGAGGAAGCTCATGGGCTTGCTACAGGTCGAGGTGGGCTTCCACGGGAATGAGCCCGTTCATGGCCAATTATGGGTGTCACCCCCATATAGTTTGCAAAATACAAACTATACAATAACCTAAAGAAATAGTAAAAGAAAAACAAAGCAAGAAACAATTATGCTAAACTTAAAATAATCCTGGCCCCAACTAAACATTTGTCCAACCCCAGAAAGAAAATAGCAACAACAACAACAACAACAACAACAACAACAACAAACCACCGTTTGAGGTGCAACTGAGACACAGCCAAAGACAGAGCGAGACCCTGAATCAGTGCCATAACCAAGCCCTCATTATAATAATAATAATAATAAATTTTATTTATATCCCGCCCTCCCCAGCCGGAGCTGGGCTCAGGGCGGCTAACAATCAAATAATCCGACATTCTAAAAACATTCAGAGCCTGAAAAAGAGCCACAGCCCAAACCAGAGCAACAGCCACAGCCACAGCCTAGAGCCACAGCCTGAGTCTACAACAGTACTTGATACAGTGCCGGAGCTGGAGCTGGAGCCAGAGCCAGAGACACAGCCAGAGCCAGAACAAAACCCTAATTCAGAACCAGAGCCTGAAAGAGAGCCAGACCCTGAAATATAGCTGGGTCAGAGGCAGAGGAAGAGCCATCATGAGACCCTGAATCAGAGTCAGAACCAGATCTTCATTCAGAACCAGATCCTGAAAGAGAGCCAGATCCACAGAGAGAGCCACAGAAGGAGCCTAGAGCCACAGCCGAGATCCACAGCCACAGCCGAGATCCACAGCCTGAGTCTGCAACAGTACTTGATACATTGCCAGAGCCTGAAACAGAGACACAGCCTCAAACAGAGCCTGAGCCTGAAACAGAGGCAGAGCCACAGCCAGAGCCTGAGTCTGAAACAGTCCTTGATAGAGTGCCAGAGCCAGAGCCAGAGAGAGACCCTGAATCAGAGTCAGAGTGAGACCATGAGCCAGAGCCAGAGCCACAGCCAGAGCCACAGCCTGAGTCTACAACAGTACTTGATACAGTGCCGGAGCTGGAGCTGGAGCCAGAGCCAGAGACACAGCCAGAGCCAGAACAAAACCCTAATTCAGAACCAGAGCCTGAAAGAGAGCCAGACCCTGAAACATAGCTGGGTCAGAGGAAGAGCCATCATGAGACCCTGAATCAGAGTCAGAACCAGATCTTCATTCAGAACTAGACCCTGAAAGAGAGCCAGAGCCACAGCCAGAGCCACAGATGGAGCCTAGAGCCACAGCCGAGATCCACAGCCTGAGTCTGAAATAGTGCTTGATAGAGTGTTGGATCCTGAAACACAGACACTGTCTGAAATTGAGCCTGATGCTTAAACGTAGCCAGGGGCAGAGGGAGAGGCAGAGCCTGATACAGTGCTTGATACAGCCTAGGAGCCTGAAGCAGAGACACAGCCAGAGCCAGAACAAAACCCTAATTCAGAACCAGAGCCTGAAAGAGAGCTAGAGCCAGAGCCAGAGCCAGAAACAGTGCTTGATAGAGTGCCAGAGCCTGAAACAGAGGCAGAGGCAGATACAGGGCTTGATACAGCGTCAGAGCCCGAAACAGAGAAACAGCGTGAAACAGAGACAAAGGCTGAGACACAGGCCGAGCCTGAAATAGAGCTAGAATAAGTGCTAGAGCCAAAGACTGAGACAAAGCCTAATAAAGAGCAGAAGCTTGAGCCTGAGCCTGAGCCTGAAACAGTGCTTGATACAGTGCCAGAGCCTGAAACAGAACCAGAGCCACAGCTACAGCCATAGCGCCACAGCCCGAGTCTGCAACAGTGGTTGATACAGCGGCGGAGCCTGAAACAGTGACACAGCCTGAAACAGAACCTGAGCCTGGTTATTAGCATGGCAATTAAAGAAGAGAGAGGCAGAATGGCTTATTAATAGACTTAAGTGCGAAGGCAAAATAATAAACAACCCTAAAGAAATAGAGAAACGATTTCTCGAATTCTTTAGAGAAGAAGGAAGGAAATGAAACAACAGAAGAAGTTAACATTTAGAACAGAACTGTCTTCCGAAACTTACTAAAGAACAAAAAGAACTGTTGAATGCCCCTGTCACATCGTACGAAATTCAAAGAGCAGTTAACGAAGCAAAGATAGGAAAGCCACCAGGGCCAGACGGCCTACCGGCAATATATTATAAAAAATTGAGGACTTACTGTCTGGCCCATTAAGAACTATCTTAAAAGGACTTCCTGGCGTGGTGCGCTCAGCGTCGGGTCAGGGAAAGCGCTCTGCTGCAGTAAGAACACTCCCAATCACGGCTACGGGATAAAAAAGCGGGGAAGCGAGGGCGACGCAAACCCTGAAGAGGTCTGAGAGGAGGTCCCAGACTGAATTCAGAATTCAGTTAGAATTCAAGCCCAGTCAGAGGTATGTGCCTATCTGTTCAGGCACCGGCTGAATTCCTTAGACCTCCCTCCGGCGACTCCCGGCTGGATAAAACATACGAGGTCCGTTCCGGCGATTTTCCTCAGGCTGTGAGGAAAACACACCAACTGCTTCTCCTCCTTTTCCTCCTCCCTGCATATCCCCAGGGAGGGGAATCAGACACAGACAGAAACGTATCTACATGTCTTTATTTGTGTCTTTTAGCAGTCATACAGTAAAGATGTCTGCTCTCTTCAACAAACAGAGAGAAACTCAAACCTCAAAACTCCACCCATGTACATCCTGTACAGGTCATATGACAAACCCACTGAGCTAACATCCGGTGCTCAGTACAGAATGGACTGCCCCTTTGTTCCCATGGCAACAGTCACAAACTTCCTGTTTGGCTTTCCAGCCACAAGCAGCAGACTTGGCTGCTATAGCCTTTGCTTGCTGCAGCATTGGTGCTTTAGAATAACATACTCCCCCTAAAGTATCAATGCGTGCTGCAAGCAAAGCGTCATCCAGAGAAGAAAACAAACAGTTGTTATACTTATAACATTCCCCTGTTGTTTCAGTTCCACCCTTGGAACTACCCGCCACTGGTTTTACCAATGTACCTCTCTGGTTGTGTGACTTCCAAGGAATGAGTGCAACTGCATTACCTTGGTTAGCAACTCTCTGTTGTGCCTTTGTCTCTGACTCAGACACAGCTTCAATCTGACCTTGGTCGTTTACAACAGCAACAGCTATGTTAGCAAACTCTTGTGAATACCTCTTGGGTGGTACACCCTTCGTTGCTCTCTCAGACCTACGTAAGAGGTGCTGCTCTTCTCTACTTTCTGGTTCAGCCTTTGGACTCTCTGGAGATCCAGTACTAAGCTTAATCAGTGGTTCATCCTCCTCTTCTGAGGATCTAGTCATTATCTGAGATTTCCTCTCAATGACTGTGACAACTGAGCTGTCTGAGCTATCGCTGTCATCTTCAGTAGTACTGAACTCAATAAGATCAAACTCATCATCATCATCATCAGAATCATCATCACCTGTGGGAAATGTGTGAACAATCACTCTCTCCTGTTCAGGAGCACTCTCTAGAAATTTTGTGAGAATCACCTTTCCAGATTCAGACAAAATTACTCTGTAGAGACCCTTTTCATAACCCACAAAAATGCCTCTGGCATTCTTTACTCCACCTGGAGCTTCTGTTCTCACATGAGACCCAAAAACCTTGAAATGGGCAACAGAAGGTTTTCTGTGGAACAGTTTCTCAAAAGGAGAACATCCCAACCCCTTTGAAAACTTTCTCAACCACGTGTAACAATATGACATTAGCGACTCAGCCCAGTACTCATGTGGCAGATGTGAACTAAGCAATTGCGCTTCCATTCCCTTTTGCAATTCTTTGTTCACCCTAACACAAACACATCTGTTCCAAGCTTCTTCGGAACTAGCAATTTTGTGTCTTATCCCTTTCTTCTTCAGGAACCTCTGGAAAACCTGTAAAAGAAAAATTGGCTTCTCATCTGTGCAAAGACAATCTATGTCAGCATCATGCATATTTTTAACTTTGTCACAAAACTCTTTAAACCTTTCTAAGGCTTCTTTCGGTCTCTCCAAAAGATAAATCCAGACAAAACCTGTAAAAGAATCAACACATATTAGGTAATACTTTGCATTGCCTCTAGATGGTGCTAAAGGACCAATCACATCAGCATACACCCGCTGAAATGCCCTGTTGACCCTCGAGGTCACCTGCTTGGCGTTTTTCTTGGCTACACCTGCAAAAGAAATCATGTTAGAATCACAAGAATTACATTCCATGTAATCACTTTGATCAAAAGTCAACAAATACAGTCCATCTTTCTCTTTGGCAGAAAGATACAACTCTCCATCTTTGTAGATCTCGCAGTTCTCATCATTATAGGACAGTTTTAGTCCCTTCTTGGCAATCTGCGAAACGCTGAGCAGATTATACTTTAACTCTGGAACCAAATAAACATTGTTTATAGTCAAGTTCAGACTTTTAAGATGCACAGTCCCAATTCCAGTGGCTTCCAGCTCTTGACCGTTGGCTAGTTGCACAGCGAAGCTTTGCTTCTTAAACGTAGAAAATAGTCCTCTGTGTCCTGTCATGTGAACTGTGGCTCCCGTGTCTAGGACAAAGAAATTCCCCGCTTCTGGTGTGGCTTTTAGCGACATCAAAGCCTTTGCAGTCTTTGCCTTTGGGATGGTATGACCTTTGTCTGACGCCTCAGACTTTGCGGAGCTCGCCTTGGCTCCTCTGTTCTGACGTGGCTTCTTGCAGTACCGCTGAAGATGCCCAGTCTGGTCACAATTGTAACATCGGACAACGTTCAAAGCTTCGGCGCTTTCTCCAGTAGCAACAGCAGTAGGGGCGTTAGAACTCCGTTCTTGGCTCCCCCTGTCCTTGACTTCCAGGGCGGCAAGTCTGTCATGTTCACAAAGAACCACGGCAAAGACCCTGTCCGACGTTAGATCCGCTGCTGGGAGAGACCCCAGCTGACTGGCAACCGTTTTGTAAGTCCGATTCAGGCTGTTGATTACCATGAAGCAAAACACTTCCTCCTGCAGACGGAAATTGCGTTCCACCATCTGTTGACGCAGAAATTTCATTTCCGTCAGGTGCGCTTGAACATCTCCATCAGGCGCAAGCCTCAGGTTGGTCAGCTTCTCAAAATACAGCAACGCTGAAGAACCTGCATCTCTCTGATGTGTCCTTCTCAGCGTGTCCCAAACATCTTTCGCGTGGTCTAAATCTTGTATGTGGATCAGCTGCGAATCTGACACGCACAGAATTATAGCAGTTCTGGCCTTCACATCCTGTGACTCCCAAGCACGCGTTGGTGCTGCTGGGATGGGGTTCTCAATCACTTCAAACAGTCTCTGATTCTGCAGCAGGGCCTTCATCTTAATAGTCCAAGATGCATAATTGTCACTGGTCAGAAGGGGCAGAGAAGGCAAACTGCCCTTCTTTGCATCCATCTTGAGTCCTTGCATTGACTCTCAAACACAAGCCTCTAAAATCCAATAGCTGGCTTGTTTACACTCTGTGCCACCTGGCAGCTCTGAACGCTAGCTGCTTTGGAAAGTCCCTTTCCAACAGTTCGTTTTGGGCCTAAGTCATAACAAAACCTTGTTTTTGCCTCTCCGAGGCAAAAGCCTGACTTGTCCAGCCCTCTCGTGAAACTGGCCTTCGTTGCTAAGCAACAGCATTCCTTTTCCTTGAACAGGAAACCACAGGAATGTTTGGAATGCAGAGCTATTGTCTCTCGGAGCTGTTTTTCCCAAACGTTTCTCCCTCGAAGCAGAGAATGAATCAATCTGCATTCACACTTCTAAGCCCGAAAATCTCATACCTGGGCTCCGTTGCTTGGCTTTCAGATTCTTCTGGTCAGCGTCTGGCTGCAGAGAATCAGCCTTCTCACCTCAGGCTTCCATGGAGGCCATTTCTTCTGCAGAGGTCGATGAAAACAGCAACCATCCTCTGCTACCACTGTTAGAATTCAAGCCCAGTCAGAGGTATGTGCCTATCTGTTCAGGCACCGGCTGAATTCCTTAGACCTCCCTCCGGCGACTCCCGGCTGGATAAAACATACGAGGTCCGTTCCGGCGATTTTCCTCAGGCTGTGAGGAAAACACACCAACTGCTTCTCCTCCTTCTCCTCCTCCCTGCATATCCCCAGGGAGGGGAATCAGACACAGACAGAAACGTATCTACATGTCTTTATTTGTGTCTTTTAGCAGTCATACAGTAAAGATGTCTGCTCTCTTCAACAAACAGAGAGAAACTCAAACCTCAAAACTCCACCCATGTACATCCTGTACAGGTCATATGACAAACCCACTGAGCTAACATCCGGTGCTCAGTACAGAATGGACTGCCCCTTTGTTCCCATGGCAACAGTCACAAACTTCCTGTTTGGCTTTCCAGCCACAAGCAGCAGACTTGGCTGCTATAGCCTTTGCTTGCTGCAGCATTGGTGCTTTAGAATAACAGAAAACAGATCCAAGCAGCGCATAAAGGGGTTTTCTGCCGTCCCAGCACAAAAAGTGCAGGGAGGTGGAAGAACTTCAGCGCAGAAAAGATCGCACACCCGACCGTGAGACGCCCCTGAGACCCGAATGAGAAAGCACCAGGCTGCTCCAAACTAAAACTGCAAAATCAAGAGTACTCCTGAAGGAACAAGGTAATAATGCTGGCTTAAATTAAAATAAAAGGAGTACGGACTAACTTAATATTATAAAGGACAGTAAAGCTAATGGAGAGAGGAGCTTCAGCGTTCTGAGACTTATCAAGTTGTGGAAAATAAGCCTTGTAAAGAGGCAGAAAATAAAAACTGAGACATACTGAGTACCTGCTTCTACAGGGGGACGCTCTGTTGAGAGAGACAAGGAGCTGAAATAGCAAGCAGCAGAAGCAGCAGCAGCGGTGACAACAAAGCAGCGGCCATTAAGAAGGAGATCAGCGTAAAACAAAGGGGTGAGTGGAAAAGAAAAAGGAGGGGGAGAAACGTGGAGGATACAGTGGAAAAAGAGAAGGAATAGAAAAGATTTGAAGACCAGGCAGCGGTGGGAAGATAAAGATTAAGATAAAGAAGTGAAAGGGAAGAGGAAGAGGAAGAGATATACAAAGGGAGAGAAAGAAGGAGGAAAAGACTGGAATAGGGAAGAAAGCAGCTGGCGAAAATGGCGCTGGGAGGGGAAGAGTGAGTCATCGCCCTCAGAAGGGAAAAAGCCGGAAGAAGAATAGTGGCGGAAACCGTCACTGCAACAAAGAGAGGCTAGAGAAACAAAACAAGAAGGACCACCTCACAAGTAAATTGGAAAATTGCGCCACCTAGTGGCGGAAAATAAACTTACTCCCATAATTTAAAAAACGCTGCTAAGACACAGGCTTGAAGTACAACCATAAAGAAAACTAGCTATACACGAAAGGACATTTGAAATACCAAGTTCAGCTTCTGGAAAATAAGTTCTTAAGACGGATGTTAAGTACTTCGAAGGATTTTTTCTCTGATCATTGCCAAAGTAATTTAAAATTGCCAAAGTAATTAAAAAGACTTAACTATTTTTTTAAAAAAACTTGGACTTTTTTTTAAAAAATTAAATATTTGAGATGAACTGATAACAACATAGGGTAAAACCACCGGAATCTTAACTGACTTTCAATCCCATCAGGCAAAAGGACCAAATTATAGACTATAAACAGAGCATTTTCAAAGTTTAGGAATATATATATTCTTGGTTTGAAATAAAGACATCTAGATCAGAACCAAAAGGAAGAATGACAAATATGGGTTCTAAAAAATACCAAACTACACTGACATCTGGGTCAGGTCTACAAGTGAGAAGACAATCAACAGCTGAAACAGACCCCAATGCTGACATAAAAGACCCTATAATGGGGATGGAAAAGAGCCTAAATGATAAGTTGGACATACTAACTGGCAACATCCAACAAAACTCAAAGCTAATAATAGACCTAACAACACAAATAAGTGACCTCTCACTTAAAAACAAAGAACTGGATAAATCTGTACAAGAACTTAAGAGTAAATCTACCAAACAAGAGGAAATGACGAAGAAATTGCAGATGGAAAATAAGGACATTAAAAAATCACAAGACTCAACGAAGGAAGAAATAAACGACCTAAAGAGAGCCCATGAAGAGCTGCTAGATGATATATCATTGATGGAGATGCGTCAGAAGGAGATGGTCCTTTGCTTCCGAGGCGTCCCACAAACTCATGATGAACAAATTCAAGAGAAACTATCACAGGAGATTGCAAACTGGTTGGGAGTAGAGGTAGAAGAGATGCTATTGGATATTGATAAAATTTTCAGGATCAAATCAGAAAGATCGGACACTTATAAAGGGCCAGGAGATTGCTTAATTTTTTTCAACTCAAGACTTTTAAAGGACAAAATATTACATCAAAAAGGACAAGTGAAGTTAGTAATAGATGATAGGCCTATCAAAATATTTAAGGAAATTCCAAAAAGAATTCTGAAGAAAAGGCAGAATTATAAGACAGTAACAGAAGCACTCAAGAAGAATTCAATTAGATTCCGGTGGGAATTTCCCGAGGGTATCACCTTCACATATAAGGACAGAAGAAAAACTTTTAAATCAGTAGATGAGCTGGGAAAATTCTGGAGGAAGTACAAAAAAGAATTAACTGGAGAGCCAACATTGGAGCGAGAGGAAACAACGCAGACAACCACAAGAAGCATAGAGAGACAAGCGCGTATTAAGGGGGGGGGGAGTGGAAGAAGCAGATTATCAAAATCCTAAAATTTCTGAGTTTTTTCTCTTTTTTTCTTTTCTTTTTTTTACTTACCCAACGAAACTACTGTAGATAATAAATAAAAATTAATGAATCTAAAAATTATATCTTGGAATGTTAACGGTCTAAATGATAAGAGGAAGAGAAATAAAATAGAACATGTATTGAGGAAAGAACAATGGGATATTATATGCTTGCAGGAGACCCATGTGACTAGAAACCATAGAAGGGTTTTAGAAAATAAGAGATTGGGTCAAGAATTTATATCCTCAGATGTAAAAACGAAAAGGGGAATTGTGATCTATGTGAACCCTAAACTAGACGCAAAAAAAATCTTCAAGGATGATGAGGGTAGAATACTAGGGGTAAAAATAACAAAAGGTAAAGAACATTTAATTATAGTAGGAGTTTATGCACCGAATGGTAACAAAACAGAATTTTTCAGAAAAGTAGAAGCTAATTTACTGGAATTTATAGAAGAGGGAATGATTTTGACGGGAGACCTAAATGGTGTCACATCAATAGAATTGTCACATCAATAGACAGAGAGAGAAAGAAAATCCAAAAAAGGCAGACTCCCAGACACCTTCTTTCAGATGGTAGAAAACTTAAATTTGATTGATACATGGAGATATAAAAACCCAGGAGAAAGACAGTATACACATTTCTCGGAAGTTAAAAAATCAGCCGGCAGAATTGACAGCATATGGGTATCAAATAACTTAACAACTAAAATTAAAAAAGCAGAAATACAGACCAAAATTATTACAGATCACAACCCAGTCACATTAGAATTAAAGGAACACAAGAAAACTAATACAAGATGGAGACTTGATGAAAGATTATTAAATGACGAAAAGATTGTGAAAAAAGCACAAGAACTATTGAAAGAATTTTTTGAATTAAATAAAGAACAGGATACAGACTTCAGGACAATATGGGATGCAAGTAAAGCTTTCATAAGAGGCTTTTACATACAACAAAGTGCAATAAGGAAAAGAAACAGAGCAAAAACTGGAACAAATAAGGAAGGAAATAGGAATAAATGAAAAATTATTAGCAAAACAACCAAAAAATGAATTAATAAACCAAAAACTAAAAATATTACAAACTCAGGCTTCAGCAATATTAAATAGTGAAATTGAGGACAATATTAAATGGATGAAACAAAGGTCGTTCGAATTTGCAAATAAACCCGGAAAGAGGCTAGCCTGGCAACTGAAAAAGAGACAAAAGGAAAAACTGATTGATAAAATAGTGGAAGAGGGGAGAACTTTAGATAACCCTGAGGAAATTAAAAAGTGTTTTACAAAATATTATAACAAGCTATATGAAGCAGGAAATGAGACAGAGGTTGAAATAAGAGAGTATTTATGTGGAAAGGATATACCTAAAATTAAGAAAGAAAAGATTCAAGAGCTAAACTCCCCAATAACCACGACAGAGCTTCATCAAGCGATAATTAAGATGAAACTGGGAAAATCCCCAGGCCCAGATAGTCTTACCGCAATACATTACAAAAAATTAGAGGAACCATTATTATCACCTATGAAGACACTCTTAAATAAAATATTAGAAGACGGGAAGATTCCCAACACCTGGAAACAGGCGCACATAGTAGTAATCCCAAAACAAGGACGAAATAAAGAGTTTATAACCAATTATAGACCAATATCATTACTAAATAATGATTACAAGATCTATGCACAAATATTGGCAACAAGATTAAAGACAGTTTTGCAGGATTGTATAAATAAAGAGCAGGCAGGGTTCTTGCCGGGCAGGAAAATGAGTGACAATATAAGAACAGTGATTGATATGATCAAGTATTTAGACATGAAACCAAGTAAGAAGGTAGCCTTTGTTTTTGTGGACGCGGAAAAGGCGTTTGACAAAGTATCATGGAAATTTCTAAAAATATTATTAGACCAGATGGACATGGGAGACCAAATCACAAGAGGGTTAAAAGCAATTTATGAACAACAAGAAGCAAATATAATAATAATGACACGACTGATTATTTTAAAATACAGAAGGGCACCAGGCAAGGGTGCCCACTTTCACCTTTGTTATTCATTTTGGTTTTGGAAATATTAAATCAAGAAATCAGATTGGATCAAGAAATAAATGGAATATCCCTAGGAGAGAAAATATACAAAATAAGGGCATTTGCAGATGATTTAGTTTTAATGGTGGAAAATCCACAGGAAAGCATAGCAAAGGCTCTAGAAAAAATGGAAAACTTTGGATGGGTATCAGGTTTTGCCTTGAATAAAGAAAAAACGAAACTAATGGTAAAAAACATGGGAGATCAAGAGAAAAAGGAACTGGTAGAAAAATTTGGATTACAAATTGTAAAAAAAGTGAAATATTCAGGTATACAAATAACAATGAAAAATATAAATTTGTTTGAAGATAATTATAAAAAAATTTGGGAAGTAACAAAAAGAGAAATGGAAACTTGGACAATATTGAAATTAACACTCTGGGGTAGAATTTCGGCTATTAAAATGAATATCTTACCAAAACTTCTGTTCCTTTTTCAAATGATTCCCATAATAGGTAAAGATGATTGTTTTAAAAAATGGAAAATGGACCTAACAAAGTTTATATGGCAAGGCAAAAAGCCACGGATCAAACATGGAACTGTTGGAATCAAGCCTTGTCAGAGGAATGTGCCACTCTTCAGGCACCCGGCTGATTTCCTTGTTGACCTCCCCGTCTGCGACTCCCGGCAGGAAACAGGCGAGGTCTCTAATCGGCGATCCTTCTCAAACGTGAGAAGAACACACCACTCCTTCACTCTCCTCCCTGCTATCCCCAGGGAGGGGAAAGAGACAGACAGAAATGTATTTACATGCCTTTATTTCTGTCTTTTGCAGCAGTACAGAGAAACATGTCTGCACTCTCTTAACATCAACAGCAGAGAGAGATTAGACTCCACCCATGTACTTCCAGTACAGGTCAGATGACACACTGAGCTAACATCCGGTGCTCAGTACAGTGAATGGACTGCCCCTGTCTTCCCATGGTAACAGTCACAAACATCAACATCCTGTTTGGCTTTCCAGCCAGCTGCTGAAGCTGCTGCTCGCTGCTGCATTGCTCCTTTTTGGTAACAGGAACAACAGATATGGTTGGCATGCCTATCTAATTTATAACAAAGTGGCAGTCCATAAAGAATTTCTAAGCCACGTAATTAGAAATGCATTATACAAGGTCTGGGTGAGACATAGAAGGTTGTTAGAACCAAAAACCCCATGGTGGGTCTCACCGCTAGAAGTAATATCGGTTAAAAAGAAAAATACTATAGGAAGAATGGCAACTTACCAGCAGCTCCTAAAGGAAGAACAGGGCCAATTAAAACTGAGACCATACGATGAGGTGACCCAATACTGTACCACATGGTTACAATATCACCAAATTGCACAAATATTCAACCAGGATAAAGTAATAGGATTTGAAAAAGAAGAATCAAAATTACAAAAAGTATTATTACAAAACTCAAAAAAATATATATCCAAAATGTATAATTTATTATTAGAATGGGAATTAAAGGATGAAGAAGTAAAAGAAGTTATGATCAAATGGGCATGTGATATAGGATATGTAATTCGGCTGGACCAATGGGAGAAATTATGGAAATATGACATTAAATTCACGGCATGTTATACAATAAGAGAAAATTTTATGAAAATGGTGTACCAATGGTACTTAAGTCCAGTAAAATTGGCTAAAATTCACAAATTAAAATCGAATACCTGTTGGAGATGTAAAAAAGAAATAGGAACAATGTTTCACATGTGGTGGGAATGCCGACCTATTAAACAATTCTGGAATGAAATCTATGAAGAACTCAAAAAGATGTTTAAAATATCTTTTAGTAAAAAACCGGAGGCATTCCTTTTAGGTTTAATTACAAATGATATCCCCGAAAATCAAAGGAAAGTATTCCTTTATGCAACAACAGCTGCCAGGATGCTTATAGCTAAAAACTGGAAAGGCAGAAAAATTCCATCAGTGAAAGATCCGCAAATTAAATTTTGTGAATACATAAATCTGACAAGACTCACAGCTTACATAAGGGGACAATTGGACCAGAAATTATTAAAAGAATGGGGTTGTGCTAAAGAGTATATGAAAAAACATTGTTCTGGAGTTAGTATATTGGTATGTAATGAATGATGCTTTACAGGGTTAAAGAATAAGAAAACCTTCCCCCCGGGA
Organism: Podarcis melisellensis; assembly: GCF_964234715.1. Classification (NCBI taxonomy): domain Eukaryota; kingdom Metazoa; phylum Chordata; class Lepidosauria; order Squamata; family Lacertidae; genus Podarcis; species Podarcis melisellensis. The sequence continues at coordinate 34,786,943 of NC_138535.1, read as the reverse complement.
CCAGCACAATAGCAACACTAGAAACATTATAAACCTATTAGCGTATTTAGACTTAAGAATAGAAAAGAAGGCAGTCTTAATGGCTATAGATGCAGAAAAAGCTTTCGACAGGGTATCCTGGAAATTTATGAAAGGTCTATTACACCATATGGATTTTGGTGTACAGTATATAAAAGGGACTGACGCAATATAATCAAAACAAAAAGCTAAAATCATAATGGAAATTTATCACAGGAGTGTGAAATCAGTAAAGGGGTCAGACAAGGTTGCCCACTATCCCCCTTAATTTTCATATTAACATTGGAAGTTTTAGGTAAACAAATTAGGGAAGAAAAAGAAATAAAAGGGATTATGCAGGCAAATAGAAGTTACAAAATGAGGGCATTTGCTGACGATTTAATTATAACTACGGAGCAACCAAAACAGAGTTTAAGAAAGACGTTGGAAATAATATATGGCTACGGTAAAGTTGCGGGGTTCAAAATGAATTTAAACAAGACAAAACTATTAGTTAAAAATATGTTGCCAGATGAAAAAGCAGAATTAGAACAAATAATAGGCATTAAAATCTACCCCCAAATCAAGTATTTAGGATTATGGATAACACCAAAGAATATTAACTTATATGAAGATAATTATACCAATTGTTGGAAAGATTATCAAAAGACAGTTGGAGACATGGACAAGGTTAAATTTATCATTCCTGGGCCGTATTTCGGTAATTAAAATGATAGTTTTACCGAAGCTACTCTTTCTATTCCAAACGATTCCAATTACAGGAAAGACCAGCAGTATCAACAAGTGGCAAAAAGAAATTTCTAAATTTTTGTGGAAGGGTAAAAGACCAAGAGTAAAGCATAAGATATTAATAGATACTGTAGAAAGAGGTGGCCACAGGTTACCGGATTTGAAGCTATATTACGAAGCCTCATGTCTTCTCTGGTTTAAAGATTGGTATTTATTAAAAAATTGGGATATTTTAGATCTAGAAGGTCATGACACCCGTTTTGGGTGGCATGGCTATCTTAATTATGGGAAAATAAAGACGCATAGGAGTTTTTCAAATCATATAATAAGAAATGCTATATATAAGGTATAGGGAAAATACAAAAGATATTTGGAACAGAAAACCCCAAGAGGGAACTCTCCACTAGAAGCAATCGCTGTTAAAAAAAGGAACAACATCAAAGAGAACTGGATAACGTATAACACAATATTAAGGGGGGAGGAGGAGGGTCAACTAATATTGATAAGTTATGAGAAAATAAAAGATCACTTTTCTAGTTGGCTAGATTACTTCCAGGTGAATGAAGTGTTCAGACACGATAAGCAGATAGGTTTTGAAAAGGAGCCTTCAAGATTTGAAAGAGAACTACTGAATAGTAAAACCAAATTAATTGCAAAAATCTATAGACTTATGCTAAAAGATGGGGAAAACTGATGGAATGGAAATTTGAAATTTACAGCCAGTTATAATATAAGAGAGAACATGATGAAAATGGCTCGTAGGTGGTACCTCACTCCTTCCAGATGATCAAGAATGTATAAAAATTTGACGAATGCTTGTTGGAGATGTGGAGGAAATGACGGTGACATGAGCCACATGTTGTGGACATGTGAAAAGATTAAGATTTGGGGGGGGGGGAATATACGATGAATTAAAAAAGATGATGGGGATAACTTTTATGAAAAAAACGGAGGCATTTCTATAAAGTATTTTAGATAAAGAGATCCCAAAAAATCTAAGAGAGGATTATTGTTTTGTGTACATTCCATTGTAAGAATGGAAACAGAGCCAGAGCCACAGCCACAGCCTAAGTCTGAAACAGTCCTTGATAGAGTGCCAGAGCCAGAGCCAGAGCGAGACCCTGATTCAGAACCAGAGCAACAGCCATAGCCACAGCCTGAGTCTGAAACAGCTCTTGATAGAGAGCCAGAATCAGAGAATCAGAATCAGAGTCAGAACCAGGTCTTCGGTAAAGACATGGTCTGGTCTTAGCGCAACTGCTCCTCCCACCCGCGATAACAGAGATTGGGTGTTCCAATACATCCCCCCGTAGGGAACCTGCCCCAGCCATTCTGTTGGCTGAGGCCCCCTCCCAGGCAGCCCTGACCCTTTCCCCTTAAAAAGCAAAATACAAATTATACAATAACCTAAAAAAAAATAGTAAAAGAAAAAGAAAGCAAGAAACAATTATGCTAAACTTAAAATAATCCCCGCCCCAACTAAACATTTGTCCCTGTGGAGTTTGGAACAGACAGGGTTAAAACTCCGTGGTGTCCTGTATCTGGGAGGAGCTTGACGAAGAGAAGTGCGTCACAGTCTGTGAGCAGACTTGCTTTTGCTTCTGCCTGAGAAACACAGCTCAGCTCCGAGGCTGCAGGCTGTGTGTGCTTTTGGCACAGAGAAATGCCGGAAAGCTCTGATGGAAAGAGACTGATTTATGGCTTGTAAATAAACGCTACTAGAGATAAGAACCGAACTGTCTCTGGACTTGATTTATCCCTTTTTCTCACACGGACGCAGGACCGCTGCTACTCTGCTATCCTGCTAGGCCAGCTTCGGAGACACAGAGGCTGCGCAGGGAAGCCTGGCTGGACGCAGGATTTATATTCACACGAACAGGTTATGGAAGTTCCGTGTTTCCTGACAAGTGTGAGAAGGGAGGAAGACTGCCAGCTTTGAGTTGCTGTGATCTCCTGCCAGGAAGGGCAGTGGGAGATGCTGGTGATCGGAGCCAAGAGCCAAGAGAGACGGCTGCTTCGGAGGTCCAGCTTGCTGGCAGAGTTAGTACGCTTTAAGCCCTGGTGGGTGGAAGATGGCTGCTCAGGCACAGCAGGGCCATGAGAGTTTCAATATCCCCCTCGAAAGATTAAATGGGGCCAATTGGGAGGCCTGGTCAAGAAGAGCCAGGGGGTGGTTTGTGGCCACAGGGCTCTGGAGTCCAGTCCAGAAGGAGCCGGCCCCACCCACGCTAGCTACTGCTCTGCTGAAGGAGAGAGAGCAGAGGCAGCTTTGCATGTTGCAAGCATCTCTGGACGCTTTGCTGTTGCCTCATCTGGAGTGCATTAAATTGGCCCAGGCTGCCTGGCAGGCGCTGAGGAGTCTGTGTGAAAGCTCAGCGGGAGCCAGACCAGAAGGGGATGGAAGCCCAGGAGGGGCTGAAGGATGCCCAGAAAGCCCAGTGGGGGCTGGCACTATGTTGGGAAGCTGTTGCAATGCTTCAACACGTCTGTGTGATGGACTGTGTACAGGAGAAAGGCTGAGAGCTGAAAAGAGGAAAGCAGTGGCAAGCTGTTCCTCAGGCAACAGTGCACCCAAGAGTGGGGGTGCAGGCCGATCCAAGAGCTCTGAGAAAGCGAAAGTCTCCGAAAGTTGTTTGTGCTTTGCTGCGACCTCCAACAGCGCTGGGAAGCATCCACTTGAAGCCCAGGCTGCCAAGGACACCAGCTGGAGTGGAATGTCAACAAAGCAGTTTCCCAAGGCCAGTTCTCAGCAGCGACGTGGGAAAGCGGCAGGCCAGGAGAAAAACAAAGACAAGGCATCTTATCACCTCACAGCTGCGACGGCGTCTCTGGGAAAAGGCAAAAGCCTTGGTCGGGGGGAGGCTGTGTCCATGGCAACCGGTGGGGGTGCGAGCAACGCCATGGCAGCTTTGGAAAACAGCCAGAGAGACACTTTATCTCTTATTATCGACTCTGGAGCTTCTCACAGTCTAGTGCCATCTAGAGAGTTCCTGAGGAACTGCAAGACAGTTAAAACTGAACGCTATGTCAAATTAGCAGATGGGTCTCAGAGACCATTGACTGAATCTGGGTTTTTATATTGTTCTTTCTTGGATCATTGGGTGCAGGCTTTTGTGGTCCCAGAGCTTGCACACTCTCTTTTAAGTGTGCCAGCACTAAATGATGATGGGTTCGATGTTCTGTTCTCTAACAATTTGTGCTCCTTTTACAGGGATGGGAAGAAGGTCTACAGTGTTGAGCGAAAAGACAGGCTCTTTCTGGTGCAAATGCCTGTTGAAAATGGGACTGGTGGAAAAATGGGGCTGGTGGAAAATGGGGCTAGTGGAGAGTCCATTGAAGATGCCCATGTGCAGTGTGCAAACGTCCCACCACACAATTATTGTATACACATGTGGCACCAAAATTTTGGGCACGCTGGGTGGTCGCTTGTGCGAAAAGCTGCAGAAAACACCATTGGTTGTAGGTTCAAGGCTTGTGACAAATACCTAGATTGTCAAGCCTGTAAGCAGTCGAAGGTCACAACATGCACATATCCCAGGTCAGAGAGGAGAACCAGCAAACACTTTAAACTTGTGCGTGCAGATTTGTCAGGTCCCATGCCAACACCTTCTTTAGCTGGGTCAAAATGGATTCTGGTTCTGATTGACGATTTTTCAAAATTTTCTTGGGTTTTTGCGCTTAAATGTAAGTCAGAAGCAGCTGCGCTGATCAGGGATTGGATCACAGCGATAGAGCTGCAGTTCACTACCAGGGTGATTTCCTTTCAATCTGATCGGGGGGGTGGAGTTCACAGGTTCTGCGCTGCAATCGTTTTTCAGGCAGAAGGGCATCAGTCATCGACTGACGACCCCCCACTCTCCGCAACAGAATGGGGTTGCAGAGAGAAAGTTTCTCACACTACAGGAATCTGCAAACGCTATGCTGGCAGACTCGGGTTTACCACAGCGCTTTTGGGCTGAGAGTTATAAGACAGTATGTTTTTTGCAAAACGGGGTGTACAATTCCAGTGTAGGCAACACACCGTATTTCTTGTTGCATCAGAAGAAGCCGAAAGTACACAACTTTCATGTCTTTGGTTCTCAGGCTTGGGTTCTCATTCCAAAGGCCATGCGCAGAAAGGGTGAGCCAAGGTCCAGGAAGATGATCTTTGTAGGCTATGAGCCGGGTTCAAAGGCGTGGCATTTTGCATACCCTACTGGCAACCAGTCTAAGCTGCTTATTAGTGGCAGTGCTGAGTTTTGTGAGCAGAGTGGGTGGAAACGTCTTCATGGGAACCCGGATGTTCTGTTAGACTCAGGTGAGGAAGAGGAGGAGGACGGGGCTGAACCTGTTGCTGAGATGCACGGTCCACAGCCACAGAGTCCAGAGCAGGGATCTCCAAGGGGGAGGCTCCGTATCGCTCCAAAAGGGAGTCCCAGGACCCCTCCACAGGTTTCTGTCAAGTCTGAGCTAAGGAGTGAACCATCCTCGCCAGCAGAACCAGCTGTACGCCCGAAACGGCGCAGCAAGTCAGAGGGGGATGTTTCAGACACAGAGGATAGTAGGGCTGATCCAGGTGAATCAGGCGCAGTTCCAGAATTCACGCTGAGGAGGTCAGCAAGATCAACCAAGGGAAAGCCACCTGAAAGGTATGAAGCCACTGTTGTTGATAAGCAGTGTCCAGTGCACAGCGGAATGATGAAAAGTATGAGCCAACATGCTCTATACTACTTTATTTACAGTTCAAAGCTGGTAAGTTACAGAAAAACATTTTCCCTCTGCCGGAGCAGAGAAAGCGTCATCTCTCCTCAAAAGCACAGAGAGAATCACAAACAGAGACTGCAAAGAGCAGTGAAAAACAGGAAACCAGTGTACGTCATATCCAGTCTCCTGTTCCCGTGGGAAAACCTCCAACAGTACAGACTCTGTGGAATGTAAACAACCTGTCTCATGACAAGCACTTCGCTGCACAGAGAAGAAAGCAGAAACCAACATCCTCCCCCTTTCTGTGAACATCTCTGGGCAGCGTGTTCGTACAATATCAGTACAAACCCAACTTCTGCACATAGGTACAGTGTTGATCCCTTGATACAATCTTGGACAATACATCAGCAGGAATTTCATTACCTGGCATATAGGACACCGTTACGAGTCCCTTCTGAATACGTTCCCTAGCATGTTGCAACTTCAATTGCAAGTGCTTCGTGCTTTGCTTACAACCTTCAGAATTCAGCAAAGCCAAACATGCTTTGTTGTCCTGGTAAACCTGGATTGGACATTTGACAGGAATTTTCATGTCTTTGCACAATTGTAACAGCCATTCACAATCCTTAAGTGAATAAGACAGTGCATTCAGTTCAGCTTCACAAGTACTTAAGCTAATTGTTGTTTGCTTCTTGCATGACCAATCAAAAAGACCCTGATTGTACTTATAGCAAACTCCAGACGTACTTTTCCTGTCTGTAGTGTCACTTCCAAAACTTGCATCTGCAAATATCTCAAGACCACCAGACTTCTGATTGTTAAATCTCAGTCTGTAATGCATAGTGCCTTTCAAATACCGCGCTATGCGTTTCAGAGCTTTCCAATCCTTAACAGTAGGATTGTTGACTTGTCTGCTTAGCAAATTACAGCTTACAGCAATGTCTGGTCTTGAACATCTGGCAATGAAGTTTAGCTTGCCTAGCACACTTCTGTACAGTGTAGTGTCAGAAAATGCTTCTTCAGTGTCATCTACCTGATAACCTGTTATCATCGGTGTGTCTACAGGGTTAGCATCCATCAGGTTTAGTTTGCTTAACACATCAGCAATTTTCCGCGACTGGTGTACTAGAATGTTACCATCTTGATCTCTCTCTATTTCCAGAGATAGGTAGTTGTTTACCTCACCAAGATCTTTCATGTCAAAGTGCTCTTTCAGTTGAGCTAGGGCGTTATTGTACATTGTGACATCTTTCCAAAAGAATAAAAGATCATCAACATAAAACAAACAATACAGTTTCTTTTGCCCCTCCTCTTTGACAAACACACATGGATCAGCTTTCCCTTGCTTAAAACCTAGAGAAAACAATACTTCAGTGAGTTTTGTGTGCCAACACCGTGCACTTTGTTTGAGACCATAAATTGACTTTTTCAGAGCACAAACAAATCCCTGTTTTACCTGTACGCCATCAGGTGGAAGCATATAAAGTGATTCATTTAGAGATCCGTACAGAAAAGCTGTATTCACATCATGGTGACTAATGTGTAGATTTTCCTCTGCAGCTAGCTTGAGCATAAGCCTAATGCTCTCATACCTCACTGTAGGTGAGTAGGTTTCGTGATAGTCTTCACCTGGTACTTGTGCAAATCCTCTGGCTACCAATCTGGCTTTGTGTCTGACTATCTTGCCATTTTGATCAGTCTTCGCTTTGAAGACCCATTTGCTTCCAAGCAGTTTCATTCCTGGAACTACTGGAACTAGCTCCCATGTTTTGTTCCTTTCCAAGGAATCAAGCTCAGCCTTCATGGCATTTAACCATGGCTCAGCTTCCTTTGAATCCAAATCCTGGATTTCTTGGAAACTTGAAGGTTCAAAAACCTTCTTGGAGCTTTTAACAGCTGTTACTGCTATCTTAGCAAACTCATCAGCAAATCTCTTTGGAGGTCTGCCTTTTGTGGCTCTCTGTGACCTGCGAATTAGCCTTAAGTCTTCAACACTCTCCTCTTCCTTCTTGGGAGAAAGGCGACCTATTGTGAACAATGGTTCCTCCAATTCTTGATCAGAGCTTTCAGAGGGTCGCATAGAGGCTTTCGCACTCTTGAAATCCTCTGAATCATCCGATTCAGTTTCAGTTTCAGAATCAGAACCTTCATCAGTGGGTGTGGGTTGTTGTGGTTGCTTTTGACTATCCTCAGTCTCATCACTGTCATTAGGATAACATTGGAAAATTCCCACATTCTCCCCCCACTTGGCATTGTACTCAACACTTCTTGTGAGCTTAATCTCCTTAGAGTCAGTCATCATTATTCTGTAAGACCCTTTCTGATAACCTAGAAAGATACCATGCAATCCACGCTTGTCTAACTTGGAGTTTTGTGGTGAGTGAACCCACATGTCCGAACCAAAAATTTTCATGTGTTTGATGTATGGCTTCTTGCCAAACATCTTCTCATAGGGGGTACAACCAATCGCTGAAGATAACCTGCGATTGTAACTGTAAGTGAAACATGAGAGAGCTTCGGCCCAATAACTCTCTGGAAGATTTGCATCATGCAGCAAGGTTTTTAACCCTTGAAGCAATGTCTGATTTGCTCGTTCCGCAAGTCCATTCTGCCATGGCGAGCGAGGACTAGACAAATCGTGTTGAATTCCTTTCTCAGCCAGAAAAGCTTCAAACTGCTGAGAAGTGAACTCTCCCCCCCGGTCGGTGAAAAGAATCTTAATCTTCTTACCATGCACATTTCCCAACCAAGCACAGAATTCCTTGAACCTAGGAAAAGCCTCTGATTTCTGCTTGAGATTGTACACATAAATATATCTGGAAAATGCATCAATGAGAACCATGAAGTACCTATTTCCACCCAAAGAGGGCGCTAGTGGTCCAACCAAATCAGCATGAACAACCTGGTATGGTTCTGTAGCTTGCCTACTAGACACCTTACCTTTCGCAGCCATTTTAACCTTGTTTGCTGCGCATGCCTTGCACTTCATGTGGTACCTGCAGGGTTTAATAGTCATACCTTCAACCAAGGCAGGCATTTTAGATACTGCCTCAAAATGCAAATGTCCAAATTTTCTGTGAAAAGCATGAATACAATCTGCATGCAAACTTTTGTTAGAACCTGCAATGCAACAAGTGTCATCCTGCACAACATCATCATAATACAAAAGAAACAAACGATCAACAAATTCAGCGTACAATTGATAATCATTTCTCTTGGTGATGATGCACTTATTGTTCGTAAAGGAAACGTCTATTTTCCGCTCCATCAGCTGTCCAACGCTAAGCAGATTATGTTTCGCGTCCGGCACATAAAGCACATCCTGTATCGATAAGTCCAAACTGTGAAGAACAACAGTACCGTAGCCTTTACTGGGGATCGTGTGGTCATCCGCCTGGTGAATCGCACCTTCCTGCGGTGTAAAAGACACGAACAGTCGCTTATCGTTGCACATGTGGTGGGTCGCCGCTGAATCAACAACGAAGAAAAATCTAGACGTCTTCTGGACCTCTGCAACCTCTGCAACTTCTGCAACCTTTGGAGCGTAGCGTGAGACCATTGCCTTGTGCTGCGTCGTCCTGGACACCGGACCTTTGCCTTTGCTCTGGCCTTTTCCACGCGATGAGCTTCCACTGCGCTGCTCTGTCTTGGCCCTGGGATATTTGCATTCCCTCTTCATATGGCCTAGACGTCCACACGAGTAGCATTTCACTGCCTTGAAAGCTTTGGCGCCATCTGGTGGTTCCACTGCACTATGGGATGATGATTGTGAAGTCTCCCCCTTTCCCATGCAGCCAGCACCCCGCCGATCTGCTTCATTCTGAATCATGGCAGTATCACAAGCTACTGTGCGTTGAGCATTTGGCTGATCAGTGGTATCAAATTCCCCACTTGCTTCATCCAGCCTTCTGCAGCTAGCCATCATGACTGCTTTAAATCAAGCTGCTTTAATCCAAAGGCAATTTCAAAACAGCCTCTGCCTTGCCTGAGCCTCTTTGCTTATCTGCAGCTGCTTCAAACTGCATTCCCAAAGGCAAGTTCAATAGCGAAAGTCCCCAAGTGCTTTCTCTACTGCCCTTTAATTCTTGCTGCGTCACATCTGCAGCTGCTGTACTACAACAGCATTTGTAAAAGTTACTTTCACTTTCCCAGCCATCCAAGCCACTACGCTTGTGCCGTGGAAAACGGCTTTAAAAGTTCAAAGTCCAGCCATAAAGCCATTAATTAGAAGCTGGCAGGCTGCCCGGAGCAGTAGCACATACCTTCATCAATCATTTTGACGCGCAGAGCAGATACCTTGCGTTCCGTCTCTCTGCCGCTGTTCCGATGCTTTGCCGGCACTTCGTCTCTAGCTCCTTTGTTCCTTTGCCAGGAGCCCGACTTCTGGAGTGCATCCTCAAAACACTGCATTTTTCTGGGCCCGAAACCAAATGTTGTTGATAAGCAGTGTCCAGTGCACAGCGGAATGATGAAAAGTATGAGCCAACATGCTCTATACTACTTTATTTACAGTTCAAAGCTGGTAAGTTACAGAAAAACATTTTCCCTCTGCCGGAGCAGAGAAAGCGTCATCTCTCCTCAAAAGCACAGAGAGAATCACAAACAGAGACTGCAAAGAGCAGTGAAAAACAGGAAACCAGTGTACGTCATATCCAGTCTCCTGTTCCCGTGGGAAAACCTCCAACAGTACAGACTCTGTGGAATGTAAACAACCTGTCTCATGACAAGCACTTCGCTGCACAGAGAAGAAAGCAGAAACCAACAGCCACTAGAGTCTGGGTTGGTGTGGCTAGATGTGAACCTGAATCCTTTGAGGATGTTCAAAAGTTGCCTCAGGAAGAAGCCAGCAAATGGCGTGAGGCGATGCAGAAGGAGATGAACTCAATGGAGTCTCTTGGTGTGTTCTCACTCACTCAGCTGCCGGCTAACCAGAGAGCTGTTAGTTGCAGGTGGGTTTACCGTTTGAAACCCACAGAAGCGGGAGAACCACAGTATAAAGTGAGATTAGTGGCCCGAGGATTCACACAGAAAAAGGGTGTCCACTTCACGGAGGTGTATTCGCCAACGTCACGAGCGGAGACTCTAAGAACGCTTTTGGCGATAGCAGCACAGAGAGGTTGGAAGGTGAACCATTTTGATGTAGATGTCGCCTACCTGAACTCAGATCTCAAGGAGGAGTTGTACATGCTTCCTCCTCCAGGGTTTGAAGTCAGTGAGCCAGGCATCGTGTGGCGGTTGCACAAATCCATCTATGGATTACGCCAATCTGCCAGGAATTGGAATATGTGCCTACATGAAGCCTTAGAAGAGCTAGGTTTTAAGAGATCTCTTGCAGACAGTTGTCTTTACATTAGAGGTTCAGGCGTAAAACAGCAAGTGGTGCAGGTGTTTGTTGATGATATCTTAGTCATGACACAGACAGGTGAACAGGTGGAGAAGTTTGCTAAAGAGCTTGGAAAGCGGTTCAAGCTAAAGCAGCTTGGAGATGTCAAGTCCTATTTAGGCGTGCAGATCACAAAAGCAAGTGATGGCAGCTTCTTGCTTTGCCAGAAAGGTAAGATTGAACAGTTGCTTGAGAAGTTCAGAATGTCTGATTGTGCAGGTGCCAGATCACCCATGGAGACTGGATACGTGAAGGAGTGTCAGCAAGTAGAACGCGTGGTGTTCGAAAATACTGAACTCTTTCAGTCAGCTCTGGGTAGTCTGTTGTATCTGTCACAGTGGAGCAGGCCAGACATTGCATTTGCTGTCAATCTGCTCAGTAGAGAGGCTTCAAGTCCTAGTGTGCAGGTCTGGAACGGTATAAAGCGGGTGCTGCATTACCTGCAAGATACCAAAGATTTTTGTCTTAGGTTGCCAGCCCAAGGAGAAGTCAAACTGACTTGCTTTGTGGACACAGATTAGGGTAACTCTGAGGACTGCAGATCAGTGTCAGGCCTAGTGGTGAAGTTTGGGGACTCAGTGATTGGGTGGAGGTCCCGGAAGCAAAATCTCATAGCGCTTTCGTCTACTGAAGCTGAGTTCAGTGCGCTATCAGATGCTTGCAGAGAGCTGGAGTTCTATGTGTGTTTGGTTGAGGAAATCTGTGGAGAGAATTGTCTGCCCGTTGTGGTGCATGAAGACAATCAACCGTGCCTTAAATTGGCTGAGACGGGGCAATTAAAGGTGAGGACCAAACATTTGGACATACGTTTTCAAAATGTGTGTCAGAGCGTTCGTGAGGGGCTAGTTGCTCTGAAATACTGTCCCTCAACAAAGAACCTCGCTGATGGTTTCACAAAACCATTAACCTTCCAGAAGCACGAGGAGTTCTGTGAGGGTCTGTGTATGGGGAAAGCATTGTTGGCTATTGTCCCCAGATGCAATACAAGAGGGGGTGTGGAGTTTGGAACAGACAGGGTTAAAACTCCGTGGTGTCCTGTATCTGGGAGGAGCTTGACGCAGAGAAGTGCGTCACAGTCTGTGAGCAGACTTGTTTTCGCTTCTGCCTGAGAGACACAGCTCAGCTCCAAGGCTGCAGGCTGTGTGTGCTTTTGGCACAGAGAAATGCCGGAAAGCTCTGATGGAAAGAGACTGATTTATGGCTTGTAAATAAACGCTACTAGAGATAAGAACCGAACTGTCTCTGGACTTGATTTATCCCTTTTTCTCACACGGACGCAGGACCGCTGCTACTCGGCTATCCTGCTAGGCCAGCTTCGGAGACACAGAGGCTGCGCAGGGAAGCCTGGCTGGATGCAGGATTTATATTCACACGAACAGTCCCACCCCAGAAAGAAAATAACAACAACAACAAACCACCGTTTGAGGTGCAACAGAGACACAGCCAGAGACAGAGCGAGACCCTGAATCAGTGCCATAACCAAGCCCTCATTCAGAACCAGAGCCTGAAAAAGAGCCACAGCCCGAACCAGAGCAACAGCCACAGCCTAGAGCCACAGCCTGAGTCTGCAACAGGACTTGATACAGTGCCGGAGCTGGAGAATCAACAGTCTCTGATTCTGCAACAGGGCCTTCATCTTAATAGACCAAGATGCATAATTGTCATTGGTCAGGAGGGGTGGAGAAGGCAAGCCTCCGCCCTTCTTAGCATCCATTTTTGAGTCCTTGCATTAACTCTCAAACACAAGCCTCTAAAATCCAAAAGTTTGTTTGTTTGCACTCTTGTGCACCTGGCAGCTCTTAACGCTAGCTGCTTTGGAAAGTCCCTTTCCAAAGGGACTTCATGAGAGCCTAGTCACAACAAACTTTGTTTTTGCCTCTCTGAGGCATAGCCTGACTGTCCAGCCCTCTCGAGTAACTTTCCACTTGACTGGCGGGCGTTGCTTAGCAACAGTGCATTTCTTCCCTTGTACAGGAAACCACAAGAATCTCTGCAATGCAAGCCTCTTCCCACTCGGAGCTGTTTTTCCCAAACGCTGCTCCCCGTGAAGCAGAGAATAACTCAATCTGCGTTCACTCTTTTAAGCCCGAAAATCTCATACCTTGGGCTCCGTGGCTTTGGCTGTCAGCTTCTTCTGGTCAGCTTCTGGCTGCAGAGGATCAGCTTTCTCACCTCAGGCTTCCATGGAGTGATGAAAACAGCAGCTCTGCTACTCTTTTTGCAGACTTCCATGGATCGAGGAAACCAGCAACCGGCATCTGCTACCACTGTTGGAATTCTGCCTGGGTCAGAGGAATGTGCCACAACGTAGGCACCGGCAGATATTCCTTGTCGACCTCCCCGCTGCGCCACTCTGCTGATAAGCAGGCGAGGTCTCGGCGATTCATCTCAGATGTGTGAGAGGAACACACCGTTCTTCCTCTCTCCCCTTTGGTGTCCCCCAGGGAGGGGAAAGATTCAGACAGAAATCTATTTACATCCTTTATTTCTGTCTCTTTACATCAGTACAGAGAAACATGCCTGCACTCCGCAGCAGTAAGAATAAACTCCACCCATGCACTTCCAGTACGGGTCATCTGACACACACACTGAGCTAACATCCGGTGCTCAGTACAGAATGGACTGCCCCTTTGTTCCCATGGCAACAGTCACAAACATCCTGTTTGGCTTTCCAGCCACAAGCAGCTGACTGAGCTGCTAGAGCCTTTGCTTGCTGCAGCTTTGGTGCTTTATGGTAACACACAGGACCTCCGCTTGGCACGCCTACGCTGCGCAGAAAGCTTCCGCGCAGAGACTAGGCGGACTTGGAGTCAAGGAATTTTTATGTTGGAAGAAATTCAGGAAATGCCCACTGACGGATTCTGCCAGTGACTGAGACAGTCGCGTTGTAACGGCTGTCAAGCCAGGGAAAGGTTTAGCCATACAACCAGCTTGGAGCAGTTTGTGGCTTACGCACAAGCAACCCCAATTCCCATTACAATAAGGTATGGGGAAAATACAAAAGATATTTGGAACAGAAAACCCCAAGATGGAACTCTCCACTAGAAGCAATCGCTGTTAAAAAAAGGAACAACATCAAAGAGAACTGGATAACGTATAACACAATATTAAGGGGGGAGGAGGAGGGTCAACTAATATTGATAAGTTATGAGAAAATAAAAGATCACTTTTCTAGTTGGCTAGATTACGTCCAGGTGAATGAAGTGTTCAGACAGGATAAGCAGATAGGTTTTGAAAAGGAGCCTTCAAGATTTGATAGAGAACTACTGAATAGTAAAACCAAAATAATCGCAAAAATCTATAGACTTCTTTTAGACTACGAAGTAATGGATGAGGAGGTTAAGGCTTCGATGATAAAGTGGGCCCAAGATGTGGGCCGTCCAATTATGCTAAAAGATGGGGAAAACTGATGGAATGTAAATTTCAAATTTACAGCCAGCTATAATATAAGAGAGAACATGATGAAAATGGCTCCTTCCAGATAGAGAGCCGGAATCAGAGAATCAGAGTCAGAACCAGATCTTCGGTAAAGATGTGGTCTGGTCTTAGCGCAACTGTTCCTCCCACCCGCGATAACAGAGATTGGGTGTTCCAATACATCCCCCCGTAGGGAACCTGCCCCAGCCATTCTGTTGGCTGAGGCCCCCTCCCAGGCAGCCCTGACCCTTTCCCCTTAAAAAGCAAAATACAAACTATACAATAACCTAAAAAAATAGTAAAAGAAAAACAAAGCAAGAAACAATTATGCTAAACTTAAAATGATCCCCGCCCCAACTAAACATTTGTCCCACCCCAGAAAGAAAATAACAACAACAACAAACCACTGTTTGTGGTGCAACAGAGACACAGCCAGAGACAGAGCGAGACCCTGAATCAGTGCCATAACCAAGCCCTCATTCAGAACCAGAGCCTGAAAAAGAGCCACAGCCCGAACCAGAGCAACAGCCACAGCCACAGCCTAGAGCCACAGCCTGAGTCTACAACAGTACTTGATACAGTGCCGGAGCTGGAGCCAGAGCCAGAGACACAGCCAGAGCCAGAGCAAAACCCTAATTCAGAACCAGAGCCTGAAAAAGAGCCAGACCCTGAAATATAGCTGGGTCAGAGGCAGAGGAAGAGCCATCATGAGACCCTGAATCAGAGTCAGAACCAGATCTTCATTCAGAACCAGACCCTGAAAGAGAGCCAGAGCCACAGCCAGAGCCACAGACGGAGCCTAGAGCCACAGCCGAGATCCACAGCCTGAGTCTGAAATAGTGCTTGATAGAGTGCTGGATCCTGAAACAGAGACACTGTCTGAAACTGAGCCTGACGCTTAAACGTAGCCAGGGGCAGAGGTTCAGCAACTTCTACCGGAAGTTCATCAGGAACTTCGCCCACTTGACAGCGCCTATCACAGATTGTCTCAGTAGCAAAAAGAAGTTCGTCTGGACAGAAAGTGCCCAGCAATCCTTCGAAAGGCTGAAGAAGGCGTTCGCTTCGGAAGAGCAGCTCCTGCACGTGGATCTGCAGAAGCCAATGAGGCTGGAGACCGACGCGTCAGACCGGGCCATCGGAGCGGTACTGTTACAGCCGGGGCCCCAGCAGAGCTGGAGGCCGTGCGCCTTTTTCTCGAGGAAGCTGAGCAAGTCGGAGCAAAACTACACGGTGTATGACCACAAACTGCTTGCAATTTATGCAGCATTTTGACGATGGAGACATCTGCTAATAGGGGCGCAGCACGAGATCCAGGTGTGTACGGATCACAAGAACTTGGAATACTGGAGGACTGCGCGAGTACTCAACCAGAGACAGATTCGATGGGCACAGGAGTTCTCCAGGTTTTTCTTCGAGATCCGGTACGTGCCGGGGGAGGAGAACGTAAGAGCAGATGCTCTCTCCCGGAAGCCGGAGTACATGGAAGGAGAGAGACCGCCGGAAGTCAGACACGTGTTCCCCGAGAACCTTTGGGTGTGGGTTGGGAAACGAGAACTAGCCGGGCTTACTAGAAACGACGAATTCGCTCAAACAAAAATCAGGGAACTCCGGAACGGAAGGGAAAACCAGGGAGGGTTTGAGGAAAAGGAAGGGGTACTGTACTACAAGGGAGCGCTGTACGTACCAGGGGAGACCTTGAGGGGAAGGGTACTCAAACAACTCCACGACAGTCCAACAGCGGGACATTTTGGTCAACACAAAACCATGTTGCTTGTCACCAGGCAGTTCTGGTGGCCAAGGGTAAGGGAAGATGTACGGGAATATGTACGGGGGTGCGACCGCTGCCAGAGGGCAAAGGGGGAGAGGGCTGCACCCGCAGGGATACTGGAACCCTTACCCACGCCGGGAAGACCCTGGGAGGTGGTATCCATAGATTTTATGACAGATTTGCCCAAATCAAGGGGGAAGACAGCAGTCATGGTAGTAGTCGATCTGCTAACAAAAATGTGCCATTTCATAGCTTGCTCGCATGTGGTAACGGCAGAGGAAACAGCCAGGTTGTTTGTAGATCACATCTTCAGGCTGCATGGGGCTCCCTTGAGGGTCATCTCGGATCGCGAGAAACAATTTACTTCCCGGTTCTGGAGGAAGCTCATGGGCTTGCTACAGGTCGAGGCGGGCTTCCACGGGAATGAGCCCGTTCATGGCCAATTATGGGTGTTACCCCAGGGCCTTCCCGGGGAGGGGGGAGGAAGGGGGGAGCGTACCTGCGGCAGAGCAGTTTGTGGAATAAATGGAGGCCTTGCACCAGGAACTTAAGATGAACTTGGGAACACCACAACCAAGCCACAGAAATACTCGATTCAAGATGGTGAGGGCACCAGGTGGAGTACTTGGTAGCTTGGGAGGGAGAACCCGAGTCAGAAAACACATGGGTTCCAGCGGAGGCTATCAATGATGGGTATCTTGCGGAGGAGTTCCACAGCCTGTTCCCAGATAAACCTAAACCACTAGCGAGATTCTGGGAGGAGCAATTTGGAACCACAGATGAATAATAATAATAATAATAATAATAATAATAATAATAATAATAATAAAATTTATTTATATCCCGCCCTCCCCAGCCAAAGCCGGGCTCAGGGCGGCTAACAACAATAAAACAGTACAAAAGTACAGCACAAACAACACTCTAAAATCATTCATTATAAAATTGGTTCAAATCAAGCCACTGGCAACCATTGTGCCAGAGCTCCATGAAGATTGCCGAGGGAGGGAGTCAGGCTGTGCCCTGGCCAAAGGCCTTGTGGAACAGCTCTGTCTTGCAGGCCCTGCGGAAAGATGACAAGTCCCGCAGGGCCCTAGTCTCTAGTGACAGAGCGTTCCACAAGATCGGAGCCACAGCCGAAAAAGCCCTGGCTCTAGTTGAGGCCAGCCTAACTTCTCTGTGGCCTGGGACCTTCAAGATGTTTTTATTTGAAGACCGTAAGTTTCTCTGTGGGGCATACCAGGAGAGGCGGTCCCGTAGGTACGAGGGTCCTAGGCCGTATAGGGCTTTAAAGGTTAAAACCAGCACCTTAAACCTGATCCTGTACGTCACCGGGAGCCAGTGCAGCTGGTATAGCACCGGGTGAATGTGGTCTCGCAGCGAAGACCCCGTAAGGAGTCTCGCTGCAGCATTCTGCACCTGCTGGAGTTTCTGGGTCAGTCTCAAGGGCAGCCCCACGTAGAGCGAGTTACAATAATCCAGGCTGGAGGTGACCGTCGCATGGATCACAGTGGCTAGGTCAGGGCGAGAGAGGTAAGGAGCCAACTGCTTAGCTTGGCGGAGATGAAAAAATGCTGCCTTTGTTATAGCTGCAGTCTGCACCTCCATGGAAAGGGAGGTGTCGAAGATTACACCCAAACTCTTAACGGATGGTGCTGGCACTAAGTGCACCCCCGCAAGAGATGGGAGTTGCCCCCCCCCCCAATCCCATATCGTCCCGTCCCAGCCACAGGACCTCTGTCTTCGAAGGATTTAGCTTCAACCGGCTCCCTCGTAACCATCCAGCCACAGCTTCCAAACATCTGGTCAGTGTGTCTGGGGCCGAGTCAGGATGGCCATCCATCAACAGATAGAGTTGGGTGTCATCAGCATACTGATGGCAACCCAGCCCAAAACTCCGGACAAGCTGGGCGAGGGGGTGCATAAAGATGTTGAAAAGCATCGGGGAGAGTATTGCACTCTGAGGTACTCCACACACCAAGGAGTGGCGCGATGACAATTCCCCCCCAAGCGCCACCCTCTGTCCCCGACCAGAGAGAAACGAGCGCAGCCATTGAAGGACTGTGCCCTGAATCCCCACGTCGGCAAGGCGGTGGTCCAGGAGTTCGTGATCGCCCATGTCGAAAGCTGCTGACAGATCTAGAAGAATCAGCAGCCCTGACCTGCCTCGATCCAGCTGTCTACGAAGATCATCTGTTAGGGCAACCAGAGCCGTCTCGGTCCCATGACCCGCGCGGAAGCCGGACTGGAATGGATCCAGAGCCGATGTTTCATCCAGAAACCTACCAAGCTGTTCGGCAACCGCTCTCTCAATCACCTTACCCAGGAACGGAAGATTTGAAACCGGGCGGTAATTGGATAGATCTAAAGGATCTAATGATGTTTTCTTTAAGAGCGGGCGCACCACTGCCTCCTTCAGTTCTGCAGGGAATGTCCCCGTGCCAAGGGACAAATTGATGATATCCCCCAGGAGGGCCCGCACCTCGTCTGGACACGCTCTAATCGGCCAAGACGGGCACGAGTCGAGAGGACAGGTGGTGGCCTTTCCAGCTCGGAGGAGTCTGTCCACATCGGCTGGGGATATCCGGTCGAAGTGGTCCAATACTGGACCCGAGGACAGTCGAGGGGCCTCCAGTTCCTTTATTGTATCCAAATTGGCAGGGAGGTCATGGCGGAGCACCAAGACCTTCTCCGCAAAAAAGCTCGCAAATGCCTCCCAGCTATGTGCCAAATTATTATTTAAATTTGGCTGTCCCTCAAGGGACGTTAAAGACCTGATTATACTAAATAATTGTGCCGGGCGAGAGCTAGCGGATGCAATGGAGGCCGAGAAGTAAGACTTCTTAGCAGCCTTCACCGCCATCTCATAGGTTTTCATAAAAGCCCTATAAGATGTTCTTGAGGCTCCGTCACGGGCACCCCGGCATACTCGCTCTAGCCGTCTGAGGTCCCGCTTCATTTTCCGGAGCTCTTCGGTAAACCAGGGAGCCCGGCTTCTGCGGGGTCGCAGAGGGCGCTTAGGTGCGATCTCATCAATGGCTGCCAGGAGCTGGATATTCCAGCCCTCAACAAGCTCAGTCAATGAGTCGCCAGGGGGAGCAAGGTCCTGCAAGGCTTGACGGAATCTATCAGGGTCCATCAGCCTCTGCGGGCGAGCCCAAATTGGCTCGCCACCTAAGCAGGGTGGGGGTGGAAAGTCAATCCTGGCTTTCAGAGCGTAGTGATCAGGCCATGGCACTTTCATCGAAGGAGACATGATCACATCTATACCTACGCCAAAGATCAAATCCAGCGTGTGGCCTGCTTGATGTGTGGGGCCCGAAACAAACTGGGAGAACCCTAGTGTTGCCATGGAAGACACCAGGTCAAGAGCATGTGAGGAGGGAGTGGCATCAGCATGGATGTTGAAGTCCCCCAATACCAATAGGTTAGGGAACTCCAAGGCCCAGCCAGCCACCGCCTCCAATAGGCCTGGCAGGGTGGCTGCTGGTGCGCTAGGTGGCCGGTACACCAGCCAAACAGCCAAGCTCTCCTCGGAGCCCCACACTAGGCCAACACATTCAATGCCGGGGATCGATGGCGATGGTAGAGCCCTGAAAGGACAATCTTGAAGAGGATTTTGTGGGTTTTCCTGCCTCCGAAGAGGAGGGAGGAGAGGCGTCAGAGGAAGAGGAATCGGACTGGGAGGGCCACCCCGCGGGAAGATATCGGAGCGGGTCACTTTTCTAGTTGACTAGATTACTTCCAGGTGAATGAAGTGTTCAGACAGGATAAGCAGATAGGTTTTGAAAAGGAGCCTTCAAGATTTGAAAGAGAACTACTGAATAGTAAAACCAAAATACAACAACAACAACAATATTTATTACGGCCATAGGCCCATACAAGTAAAAACAACACATAAATAACAGCTTGTGTACGTGGGAAGAAAAAAAAAAGCCGCTAGAACACCACAATAACAATAAAATACTATAAAATAGAATGGCATACTACGCCTTAGTTAGCTTGTAGTGCTCCTTGGCGTCGCTTTTGGGTAAGGACAGCGACCAGGAACCTTGCCACTTTCAGGGTCGTATGAGTATCCTTATCCTGCAAGATTTGGGCAAGGTGGAATTTTGGTGGGGTACCCTCTAGTTTCTGTATGATTGATCCCAACAAATTTGCCCGTGGCACATTGAACAGGGGGCAAGTGAACATGATGTGCTGGAGCGACTCCGGCGTCTCCTTATCACAAAACCAAAATAATCGCAAAAATGTATAGACTTCTTTTAGACTACGAAGTAATCTAAGAGCAGAGTCAGAGTGAGACCATGAGCCTGAGCCTGAGCCAGAGCCAGAGCCAGAGCCAGAAAAAGGGCTTGATACAAAGCCGGAGCGCAAAACATAGCTGCAGCCACAGCCTGAGTCTGCAACAGTACTTGATACAGTGCCGGAGCTGGAGCCAGAGCCAGAGACACAGCCAGAGCCAGAACAAAACCCTAATTCAGAACCAGAGCCTGAAAGAGAGCCAGAGCCAGAAACAGTGCTTGATACAGTGCCAGAGCCTGAAACAGAACCAGAGCCACAGCTACAGCCATAGCGCCACAGCCTGAGTCTGCAACAGTGGTTGATACAGCGCCGGAGCCTGAAACAGAGACACAGCCTGAAACAGAACCTGAGCCTGGTTATTAGCATGGCAATTAAAGAAGAGAGAGGCAGAAAGGCTTATAAATAGAGTTAAGTGCGAAGGCAAAATAATAAACAACCCTAAAGAAATAGAGAAACGATTTCTCGAATTCTTTAGAGAAGAAGGAAAGAAATGAAACAACATTTCATTTCGGCGCCAGCGCTTAATGGCGGCTCTCTCTCTGATCTCCGGAGAGAGGGCTGCTCCACGAGTTCGGGTCTGACCGCTACGGCAAAGCGGGGACCCCTAAAATCACAGGCGCAGAAGCCTGTGAACAAGGAGACTCGGTGGGCACCATTTGCGCCCCCCCCTTACTGCAAAAGAGCCTTTTTAAAGGCTCCGGAGGAGCATTGGGGGATCGCGCGGTGCTGAGAGTCGCTACCCAGCCCGTGGAGTGAAGCCGCGTCGCCACAAGCGGAGAGCGCTGACTTCTTCCTGAAATTTGGACTGAAATTCAACATCCGTAAGTAGGATTGAGAAACCTATTGGGACTATAAAATTTCTTTGAAATTCGGCTGAAAACGGGGACGGTAAATAAAGGAAGTCTGCCTCCCCCCCCCCGGCTGCATGATCTTTAAAGCAACGGAATTTAAAGCTGCAATTGAAGGAGAAGTAATTTTGAACTTTTTAAAGTGGTTTAACCCTGGCATTGAGTTTGAACCTCCCCCCCAGCAAGCAGGAGCGAGGGGGGAAGAAAAGGGAACTTGATTTAACCTGCATGAAAGGAAGCAAAGGGAAAAACTTTCCGCTGTCTCTGACTCTGGGAGCGAGCTGCCTGGGTGAAACACTTGACAGGGACTGTCAGAAAGGATAGACTGTGACTTTATTTGATACAATCTTGGTTTTCGTGACTTTGGGATTTTGCTGAAAGATCAATTTGATAGCTTGTTGCAACTAGAAGACTCTGGTTAAAAATTTTCCTCTTTGGGGACTTTTGGCTTCTTTGTCTTTTCTCTGCCTTGTGGATACATTGAATTGCTCCCTCTAGAGGACCTAAGGACAATAGTTGCAACATAGACTGTAAAAAAAATAAAATAAAACAAGTCACTGGATTTTTCCATTCAAAGCTGCTCCTGTGGGAACGACCTTGGGACATGAGCGGCCCAGCAGAGGAGATAGCAACAAGGTCTAAAGCTAAAGCCACACAAAAGAAAAGGGGCTCTACATCAGGTACATTGTCAACAGGCGCAGCAGGACAGGAAAGTGGGACAGATATATTGATGGATTCAGTGACACAAGCTTTGCTTAAGATAAATGAATCTTTAGAAAATCTGACAAAGCAGAGTACGGAAAATACCAAACAGCTGACAGAACTTACTACAAAATTGGACTTGAACACCAAAAGTATAACCTTCAACACAGCAACTATAAATAAATTAATTGAGGAAAATGCAACAACCCGAAAAATAGCGGAAGAAGCGAAATCCACTGCAGACAATACACAGGAAAAATTAGCACCAGTTTGTAAGAGGTTGGACGAACATGAGGCCGCTTTGTCTTTATGGGAGATGCAGAGGAAAGAGAGGAATTTAAGACTTAGATTGGTCCCAGAAAGTTAGGGGGACAACTTAGTGGACTTTCTCACCAAAGAACTTTCAGAATTCTGGCAGGTAAACACAGAGGAGGAAGATTTTAAGATAACGGCAGCCTTCAGATTGGGGAGAAGGCAGAATAGAAAGATTCCGAGGGATTGCCTGATAACTTTGAGATCAAAGGAGGAAAGAGATAAAATATTAGATCTACACTATCAAAGAACCCTTGAGATTGAGAAGGTTTTTGTGCAAATTTACAAGGACATCCCGAAATATATTCTGGAGGCTAGATCTCATTATAAGAACCTGGTTTACCTGCTGAAACAGAATAACATTCCTTTCAGGTGGGAGTTTCCACAGGGTTTGTCCTTTAGTTACAAAGGAAAGAAAGTCAAGATAAGAACAGTACAAGATAAAGAACAATTTCTGGACAGAAACGAAGAGGACCTACAGAAAGGAGTGGTAGAATTGACCTCTGAGACAGATCTTGGAAACCTGACATTTGGACTTAAATCACCAACGGAAGAAGAACAGCCGCAGGGAGCGGCTGGAGGTAACTAATTAATGATGTCTCTGCAATTTTTGACTTGGAACTGTAATGGACTGAACCTTCCCAGAAAAAGGCGCGAAGTTTTCCATATTCTGAAAAGAGAACAATTGGATTTGATTTGTTTACAAGAGACCCACATAACAAGGACACATAGAAAATTGCTTATAAACAAAAGGTTAGGACAGGAATTCATTTCGTCGGATAAAGTTAAGAAAAGAGGAGTGGTGATCTATGTAAAGGAGAAATTGGCCCCTAAATTGATCTTTAAAGATGAACAAGGAAGATTTTTGGCAATTGAAATACAAATCCAGGGAGAAATTTTTTTGACAGTTGGCATTTATGCACCTAGTGAAGGGAAGGCAGAATTCTTTAAGAAACTGCATGAGACATTAATGGACTATCTGGATTATAAGGTAATTTTATTAGGAGACATGAATGGTGTGGTTCCCACTAACATGGACAAAGCACAAAGACAGGTGGTCTCTAAGGATGGGAGATTACCCAAGACTTTTTTTGAAATGACAGAGAATTTGGACTTGATAGATATTTGGAGAACTAGAAACCCTCTCGAGAGAGAGGGAACGTTCTTTTCCGAGGCACAAATGACATGGACAAGAATTGATCAAATTTGGATTACTAGTGGCATGGCTCCAAGGATAAAAAAAGTAGAAATCTGCCCAAAGACATGCTCCGACCATAACGCGGTGAAGATGGAAATGAAACTAACAACAGCTGGCTCCTTCAGATGGAGAATGAATGACACCCTATTTAGAGACGATGAGATCTACAAAAAGGCCCAAAAAACTTTGAAGGATTATTTCGAGATAAATTTGAGGACGGATGTTGAAAAAAGAGTGATTTGGGATGCAAGTAAAGCCGTGGTGCGAGGTTTTTTAATACAACAGAACACTTTAAAGAGGAAAAAGCAAAATGAGAAGAAAGATAAGATTCTGGAAAAAATAAAAGAGGGAGAAAAGAGATTGAGGTCTAAACCAAAGTCTCATGAGATTCTGAGAGAAATTAAATTTTACCAGATGCAGTATATGGAACTGATGAATCAAGAGATAGAATGGAAAGTTAAGCAAATGAGACAAAGGACATTTGAATCAGCAGATAAATGTGGGAAACTACTCGCATGGCAATTGAAGAAGAGACAAAAACTGAATACAGTCACAAATTTGGAGGTGGATGGAAAGAACATCATCAAACCAAATGAGATTAGCAACTGTTTTCAGAGTTATTTCAGAAGATTATATGCACAAGGGCCGGAGAATGAACGAGATATAGAAGACTTTCTAAAGAAATATGGACTACAAAAAATTTCTCAACAAAGTATGTTGGTTTTAAATGAGAAAATAACAGATAAAGAAATAGAGGGTGCCATTCAGAATATGCAACTAGGTAAATCTCCAGGACCAGATGGATTAACCTCCAGATACTACAAAGCTTTGAAAGAATGGATAATACAGCCGTTGAAGGAGGTTTGTAATGAAATATTAGAGGGGGAAAAGGCTCCTGAATCGTGGAAAGAAGCTTTTATTACACTTATACCAAAGTCTGAAACTGAAAAAAATCAGATTAAGAACTACCGCCCTATATCATTACTTAATGTGGATTACAAAATATTTGCTGACATTTTAGCAAAAAGACTTAAGAAGGTGCTGGTGGAGGAGATTCATAAAGACCAGGCAGGCTTTCTCCCGGGAAGATACTTGTCGAACAATGTAAGGAATATAATTGATATTATGGAAATGTTGACAGTAAATATCAATACGAAGGCAGTTTTAATATTTGTGGACGCGGAGAAAGCCTTTGATAATATTTCTTGGAACTTTATGAAGAAGAATCTCCATGGGATGGGGGGTAGGCCAAAGGTTTGAAAATGGTATAGGTGCAATATATTTGGAACAAAAGGCAAAGTTAATTGTAAATAATGTGGTGACTGATGAACTTCCGATAGAAAAAGGGACACGGCAGGGGTGCCCAATATCCCCATTACTCTTTATATCAGTCCTGGAGGTTTTATTAAATATGATCAGGGGGGACCAGTTGGTAAAAGGAATTCGGGTCGGAGCCAGACAGTACAAATTAAAGGCATTTGCAGATGACCTGGTATTGACTTTACAAGAGCCAGACACTAGCACTAAAAGAGTTTTGGAACTAATTCAATTCTTTGGCCAGGTTGCAGGATTTAAACTGAATAAACAAAAAACTAAAGTCTTGGGGGAAAAATTAACAAATGGCGAAAGGGAGAAGTTTCAAAGTGAAACTGGGCTGATGGTGGCCAAGAAAGTGAAATATATGGGGATTGACATGACATCTAAAAATGTGAATTTATTTAAGGACAATTATGACAAATGTTGGACGGAGGTAAAGAAAGATCTAGAAATATGGTCGAAATTGAAGCTTTCCTTGTTAGGCCGAATTGCGGTGATCAAAATGAATGTTTTGCCAAGAATGCTATTTTTGTTTCTGACATTACAGATTGTGGATAAACTAGATTGTTTCAAGAAGTGGCAGAAAGATATATCTAGATTTGTCTGGCAGGGCAAAAAGCCCAGAATAAAATTTAAGATATTAACTGATGCAAAAGATAGAGGGGGGTTTGCCCTGCCGGACTTAAGACTTTATTATGAAGCAGCAGCTTTCTGCTGGTTGAAGGATTGGCTACTTCTTGAGAATACTGATATTTTGGATCTGGAAGGGTTTGACAATAGGTTTGGTTGGCATGCTTACATATGGTATGACAAGGTTAAAGCTCATAAAGGTTTTAAAAATCATGTGGTTAGGAAAGCATTATATAATGTCTGGATTCGATATAAGGATTTGTTGGAAAATAAAACTCCTAGGTGGTTATCACCAATGGAGGCTAAAGAAGTGAAGAAACTTAATATGGAATCTAATTGGCCAAAATATTTTGAAATTTTAGAACAAGAAAGTGGTAAATTCAAACTAAAGAGATTTGAAGAAATAAAGTCTAAGGTAAGAGATTGGCTCCATTATTATCAAATAATGGAGACCTTTAAACAAGACAGGAAAATTGGCTTCCAGGTGGAGAAATCTAAATTAGAAACAGAACTGTTAGAACCCAATACTAAGAATTTATCAAGAATGTATAATCTGTTGCTGAAGTGGAATACAATAGATGAAACAGTCAAATCAGCTATGATTAAATGGGCACAGGACATCGGTCATGACATTATGTTTGCGGACTGGGAACGGTTATGGACCACCGGTATTAAATTTACGGCATGTAATGCCTTAAGAGAAAATATTATGAAAATGATTTATAGGTGGTACATGACTCCAGTCAAGCTTGCAAAGATCTATCATTTGCCCAATAATAAATGCTGGAAATGTAATGAAATTGAAGGTACTTTCTTCCACCTTTGGTGGACCTGCCCAAAGATTAAAGCCTTCTGGGAAATGATCTATAATGAAATCAAGAAGATACTTAAATGTACTTTTCATAAGAAACCAGAGGCATTTCTCTTGGGCATGGTTGACCAATTGGTGTCAAGAAAGGATAGGATTTTTTTTATGTACGCTACCACAGCAGCAAGGATACTTCTAGCAAAGTATTGGAAGACGCAAGAATTACCCACACTGGAAGAATGGCAGATGAAAGTGATCGACTTTATGGGATTGGCAGAAATGACCGGCAGAATCCGGGACCAAGAGAAAGAGACGGTGGAGGAAGATTGGAAGAAATTTAAAGTTTATCTTAAGAACAGTTGTAAAAATGTTGAGTGCTAAAAGGTCAAGGGGAAGGAAGATGCAGAATTGCAGCTGAAACTGTCTGATAAATTATGATGAAACTCAAAAAATAAGTTATTAATATAATGGGACCAAGGGGTTGCTGAAAAATTGTAAAATAAGGATGCAGAGAGGGGGAGGTATGGGGAAGTTCATGAAAGAAGGCTTATGAAAAGGAGGATATGAAAATATACATGTTTGTATGTGTTTGTTTGTCTTGCTTGTTTTAAAATGAAAAACCAATAAAAAAATTTATATATAAAAAAAGAAATGAAACAACAGAAGAAGTTAAAGAACATTTAGAACAGAACTGTCTTCCGAAACTTACTAAAGAACAAAAAGAACTGTTGAATGCCCCTATTCAGTGGCGTAGCGTGGGGGTGCAGGGGGGGCCGGCCGCACCGGGCACAACATCTGGGGGTTAGGGTTAGGGGGCGCAAATCCACGGGTTAGGGGGCGCAAATTACTTGCCTTGCCCCGGGTGCTGACAACCCACGCTACGCCACTGCCCCTATTACATCGTACGAAATTCAAAGAGCAATTAAGGAAGCAAAGATAGGAAAGATAGGAAAGATAGGAAAGCCACCAGGGCCAGACGGCCTACCGGTAATATATTATTAAAAAATTGAGGACTTACTGTCTAACCCATTAAGAAGTATCTTAAAAGATGGAACCATGCCGGATTCTTGGAAAGACAGCCTTATTGCATTAATTCCAAAACAGGGAACGGACAATCTACTTATTAACAACTATAGGCCTATCGCACTTCTAAATAACGATTATAAATTATATGCAAATATTTTAGCTGAAAGATAAAAAAAAGTCTTCCAGATATATAATCTATATAATCTATATAATAATATATAATTTATATAATATAACATATATAATATATAAAATAACCGCAAAAATCTATAGACTTCTTTTAGACTACCGTCCAATTATGCTAAAAGATGGGGAAAACTGATGGAATGTACATTTGAAATTTACAGCCAGCTATAATATAAGAGAGAACATGATGAAAATGGCTCATAGGTGGTACCTCACTCCTTCCAGATGATCAAGAAAAGATTACCGTACAGGAATTGGTGGAGACGGCTCAATTGACTAGCAAACTCAGAGGAATCTCAAAGCAAAAATTTGCAGGAAAATGGGATGGTTATACAAGATATGTTCAGATAGATAATACTTTATTCGGCTATAAGCCCACAGGGTAAAACAAATCAATCGCATAATCTCCTTCACATTACTTACAATCTCTAGATGTACCGTGTTATGGCCTTGAAGATAAAGATGGTGCATAGAGTTTACTGGATTTTTAATAGTCATGCAGCATTCCATGAAGTCTTTTATATGAAAGAACTGAAATCAGGAATCTAGCAACCTGTAATGTTCTATAAGAGTCAATGTCCTGGAGTAGATAGGCTAGATGTAATTCAGGTGGTTTAGCAGCAATTTCCAGAATGATTGAACTCAGGATCCTTGATCGGGGAACAATGTATAAGGGGCAATTAAACAAGATGTGATAGAGGGATTCTATTGATTTGTTGTCACATGCGCATAAAACAGAGGTTTTACCGTTAGAAAATCTATTGCTCAGCACATTTGAGGGGAACACATTAAATCTGGCTCTAACAAATGCGAGTCTATGCGACGCAGCCGATAAAGTACACAGATATCGAGGTATCTGGGACATAGATGTAATGCCCTGATTTATCGGGGAACATGTACCTCCACCTGTAGTAAGATTTTGTTGCAAATCTACCTCCTCCAATCTTTGTTTGATGACCTTTTTAGCAGTAATTAGATCTAAATTAAGTATATCGGAAGGAGAGATTCCATAAGACAACAGTTTGGAATGGATTTTTGTTGCCCATGGGCTGGTGAATTCATCTCTCCAAAGGCACTGAATAAGATGGTAGTTTGGCAATTTATGCCAAAGGGACAGCCAATAATTAAAGTCATGTCTCCACATCAGAATCTCTAGGGAGGGGATCTTAAGTTCTAGGCGAATGGCAGAGTTGCTTACACAGGAGGGTAGTTTCAAAAGACGTCTTAGAAAAAGATTTTGCAATGTCACCAGAGGCAAGAGGTTTACAAAGGGTTTATAAAGGGACCGCATAGGCCATAGTTGCAACCACTTTCGCACTATAAACTTTTAAGGCAGATGGAACATGCATAGCCCCCTCCGTAAAGAAGAAGCGTAATAGAGCATAGATAAGGGCTTTAACCTTATTTTGTAAATATGTGATATGCGCTTTCCATCCCATATTATACTGGAAGTAAATTCCTAGATATTGAAATTTGTAAACTTGTTCAATTGGCTTCCCCTCGAGTTCCCATCTATACAGTTTACGACTCCTGGAAAAAATTAGGACTTTAGATTTGGAATGGTTAATAGTAAGTGTCAGAGCTGCCCGAGGTCCCAGCTCACAAAGGACCAACGGCAGTGCGTTACTATTTACAAAAGTCTTTATTGAAGTTCAGTTTCGATTTCAAAGCCGCGGCGCGCAGCTCTACGTCTCAAACTCTAGACCGCTGAAGCTCCGTCTGAATCTCCTCCCCCCTGACACCAGTTTAAGACTCTAGCCTTGCTCCACCTCTTCCTTTGCTCTCTTCTCCTCTGGGCCCGCCTGTCCGCTGGGGCCTCGCCTCTTCTAGACTCTTCTGACGCTGAGGAGTCCCCTGAGTCTTCCCCCTCTCTCCGGCGGGCTTTAGGACCTGGTTCCCAATCTGGGCTTCCTGCTGTGCCGCGCGCCTGTACATTTGAACTTGGCGCGCGCGCCCAGCCGGCCACCTTCCTCCTGACCGCTACACTGCTCCTGTCACTGCTTCCCCCTTCGGGGAGGCTAGCTGAACCTGACTTCCCCTCCGTTCCCTCACTCTGCGATGGAGGCGTGGCCAGCCCTGACTCATCTCCTCTCCCTGCTGGAGGAGAAGCTGGCCCTGATACATGTGACTCTTCCCCCTCACTACGCTCTGGTGATGAGCTGGTCCTGATCTCCCGCTGCTGCTTTGGGAGTCCCCGCTGGCCCCTTGTTTCTGGTGTGTCCCCCCTGGGACCCCCCCTGCCCTGGCCATCGGCGCCCCCCTCTGGGAATCTTCTGATTCGCTGGAGAGACTCATGGAATCTCTCGGGCCACTTTCATACTCCCCTACGCTGCCCTCAGATTCTTCCCCTTCGCTCTCCATTTCCTCTCTCCCCTGTGCCTCTGCTCCTGAGTCCCTGACAGTAAGTAAATTTGTTTGGCAGTATAACGCAAAAATCTTAAGGGCCCTCCTCAAACCGATTCGAGAATAAGAGAGGATCACCGCATCGTCAGCGTACAATAATAAGGGGCAGCGATAGTCTGCAAGCCTGGGTGCATGAATGGAGGTTTGGGCCTCAGCTAGGGGCGTTCTCATGTCACTAATATAGAGGTTAAAAAGATAGGGGGCAAGGATGCACCCTTGTCGTACCCCCTTATTTATTGGTACAGGGTTTGTGAGATCGCCCTCAGGTGTTAACCTCACCCTAGCGGGTGCCTGCTCCTCACCTTTTATAGACCCTTCAGGTCTATAAAAGCGGCACATAGAAGACCATGAGTAGGGGAAGAATACTTCCGCGCCAAATGATATAGAATTATAGCATGGTCAATAGAAGCGCGATTTGGTCTAAACCCGACCTGTTCATGACCTATCAGATTGGAATCTTCGGCCCATTGGGTTAGTCTGGTTAGCAGGAAGCGAGTATAGATTTTCCCGATGATTAATAAACTGATGTTACGATAGTTTCCTGGGTCCTCTGGTGGTCCTTTTTTATATATAGGAATTATGATGGACTCCTTCCATGATCTAGGTATCTGGCCCGTGGCATTGATTGCATCAAAGATTTTTGCAAGAATTTTAGCCCACCATGTTGGGTGTTGTTTAATAGCTTCCGCCGGGATCAGATCGGGCCCTGGGGCTTTATCAGTTTTCAGTTTAGCAATTAAATCTACTATTTCCTCCGGGTCAGTATCTGGCCATATGGGCAAGTGACTTGAAAGAGTATCAGATTGAGTGTTAGAGATATCTGTCTGGGAGAAATATTTTCTTAGAAATTGTTCCCATGTCGGGGCTGGGATAACCGTCAATGGGTATTTCCTCGATCTTTTGTTGATTAAATTCCAAAAACCGCGAGAGCTGCGAGGCTTAGAGGCAGCAATCAGCGCTTGCCAACGTCTTAGCTGCCACTCGTGCTTGGCTGACTTCTGTGCCTGTTTGTAAGCAATTTTGGCCTGCAAGTACTCTGGGGGGAGAGTTTCAGCTCCAGAAGATTTATATCTGTTGTAGATACAACAGAGAGAGAGTCTAGCTTGCTTACATTTGGCATCAAACCAAGGTGCACCGAACCTGGGTTGATCTCGGTTAACCGAGTCTGCAACAGTGGTTGATACAGCGCCGGAGCCTGAAACAGAGACACAGCCTGAAACAGAACCTGAGCCTGGTTATTAACATGGCAATTAAAGAAGAGAGAGGCAGAAAGGCTTATAAATAGAGTTAAGTGCGAAGGCAAAATAATAAACAACCCTAAAGAAATAGAGAAATGATTTCTCGAATTCTTTAGAGAAATCTATAAGGAAGGAAATGAAACAATAGAAGAAATTAAAGAACATTTAGAACAGAACTGTCTTCCGAAACGTACTAAAGAACAAAAAGAACTGATGAATGACCCTATCACATCGTACGAAATTCAAAGAGCAATTAAGGAAGCAAAGATAGGAATGCCACCAGGGCCAGACGGCCTACCGGCAATATATTATAAAAAAATGAGGACTTACTGTCTGACCCATTAAGAAGTATCTTAGAAGACGGAACCATGCCGGATTCTTGGAAAGACAGCCTTATTGCATTAATTCCAAAACAGGGAACGGACAATCTACTTATTAACAACAATAGGCCTATTCTAAATAACGATTATAAATTATATGCTAATATTTTAGCCGAAAGATCAAAAAAAGTCTTCCAGATGATGATACACAATGACCAAGCTGGCTTTTTGCCTGGGAGGCACATTTATAGCTGTGATGGCCTGGGAATCCGATTTAGAGGCTCAACCGGAGGAATCCCAGCCTGCACAGGAGTCCCCGCCTCCAGGGCCGGCTGAACTGGGGCAGGGCCTTGGATCTGAAGAGCCTGCACCTGTGCCGGATCCTCAGGAGCAGGCACCAGGTGATTCCACTCTAGCTCCAGAGGTGATTAAGGACACAGTGCCTACAGGTGCGCCTCTCCCGGCCCTGCCAGAGGAAGGAGAGTCTCCCCCTGGGTCCAGTAACTCCCCAGCCTCTCCTGAACTGCAGAGGCTTAGGGCAGAGAGGCGGAGGGAACTGGTTTCTCCCAGGAGGTGTGCTCGCCTTAAGGCCAAGAGAGGCGGGTCTCCTGGGGGCCGGGGCCGCCCCTGGCCTCAGAGAAGATAAAGGCCAGTCAGCCCGGTCCCAGGTTGTGGGAGCAACGTCGTTGAGTACCTGCTCCTGCCCGGACCCAGACCTGACCCTCCAGTGTTCCTGTCCCCGCCCGGCTTCCTGCTTCGGACCTCGCCCCGCTCCTTGTGAACTGTTTCCAGGCTAGTGACCCAGGACCGGACTTTGACTACGCCAACGGTAACCTTCCCCCCGGGACCAGCAGTTTGCTCCCACCACACCCGCACTCCCCCTTCGTTGGGGTGCGTTCGGGACGAGCCAGAAGCCATGGCCGACCAGGCAGCTGCGCTGGTGGCATTGGCCCAGAAGAACCAGGCCTTGACTCACACCGTGCAGCAGCTCAGCAATGCGGTTACGGCACTTCAGCAGCGGTTGGACGCCCTACCGGCTCCTGGGGCCGACGCCCCGGCTCCTGGCAAGTACCCAGTGGCTTTGCCAGAGAAATTTGATGGGGCCCCGGCCAGCTTTCCCATGTTCCTTGCCCAGGCCAAGTTGTATATTCAGGGGCGAGCCCGGAACTTCCCTGACGACCGCACTAAGGTGCACTTTTTGATTAGTTTGTTAAAGGACCAGGCGGCCAAGTGGGCGTTGCCGCTGCTCAGACAAGACTCCCCCTTGCTGACAGACTATATGGGGTTTTGCAATCATTTGGAGGCCGCATTCGGCAACCCCCAGAAGGGGAGTCAAGCCAACCGGGCAATCAGGCGGTTGAAACAGGGCAAGTCCACTGTGGCTGCATACACCACGGAATTCCGGCTGCTGGCACAGGACTTGACCTGGAATGACTCTGCTCTTCGGGACCAGTATCTCGAGGGGCTTTCAGACGAGATACTGGACCAGCTGGCCACAATGGAACGCCCCACCACGCTAGACACCCTCATTCAACGGAGTCTACAGATAGAAGATCGGCTGGAGGACCGTCGTCAGGCCCGGGGCCACCGGCACTTCCAGTTCTCGGCGCCAGTTTCTACCAGCACCTCCACGGCCACAGCCAAGTCATCGGAGGAGCCTATGCAGCTTGGGGCAGTGCGGCCACGCCTCTCCCCCGCGGAGAAGACGCGGCGTCGGGAGGGGAATCTATGTGTCTACTGTGGCGGAAGCGGACACTACGCCCGGTCCTGTCCTGAGAAACGCCAGCCACAGGGAAACCGCCAACCCCAGTAGCTGATGGCCCTGGCTACCTGGGGTCCCAAACAGCGCAGAATGGGCCCGCACCAATGAAATTGCAACACCTTATGTGTTAGGATATTTCCGTTCCACCTTAAGAGAGAGCAGGCTTGTGAGTCACAGAGCCTGCGCATTTCCTTTTAGAGGATGTTTATGTTTGCTATTGCTTTCGTTTTCTCTCTCTCTGCGCCAGAACACGCTAGCAGGCGGTCATGCTTTTCTTTGTTCTGACCAACGCTGAATAAACATTCTAAATGATACCCTCCTGAGTGCAACTTTTGCTGTGTGAATTCTGCTGACAGAGTGTGCACCAGCCCAAGAATGTGGCAAGCTATTTCTTAGGCTTCGTGTCGCTAATTGCTGATACCTACAATGGATCGTCAATGGATCGTCCGGCAGCCGGCTTGGGGGCTCAGATGGACTTTATCTCCCTGGCAGTATCCCAACAACAGGTTTCGGGCCCAGATTCACGGCATTTACAGGAGGATAAGACTGTGACTGCGACAGACTGCTGAGGTATGTGGAAAAGCAAAAGAGGAGGCTTTTCTGTGAGCCGCGGAAGAGTCTCTGATGTCCGGCAGGCTTAATTGGCCTGGGAGCCGAGCCAGAAGGCTTCGTGATTAATGAGCTGCCAAGATAATAAGTCTTTGAAGGCATAGAGACTTGGGCTCACGTAAAGACGTGAGATGGATCTTTTACAATCCTCAGAAGCTGCTCCGTGTCCACCAAAGCTAAATGGCCACAACTATCAGACCTGGGCAAGGTACTGTGAGGGCCAGATGAGAAGGCTTGGAGTGTGGAATACCGTTACTGAGAATCCCCCAGCCCCTGTGACAGATGAGTGGAAGGCACAGGATTCGAGAGCCATGGGGATAATTTTGCTCTCAGTAGCTCCTGAAGAGTTAATCACCCTGGCTGGCAAGCCCAGTGCACGTGAGATGTGGAATGCTTTGAAAGCTGCCCATCTGCCAATCATCCCAGCTCAGAGTCTGAATGCCCAGGGTGTGAATGCATCGGAGGTCCTGGCTGTTTCCCAGAATGCGAGTGAATGCAGGGATGCAGAGGGCACCGGTTGCAAGCTGCAGAGGGAGCAGACTGTGATGTCAGCCCAGGCAGCATTCCAGCCTCCAGGGGGAGGCAAGGAGCCGGCAGCTGAGAGCTCTGTATCTCGTGGGAGCCAAGGTCATCGTCTTTGCAGAGGCCGGAAGGCCAGAGGTAAACAAAGACAGATGCCTGCAGATGGCCCGAAGCAGAGGGGGGGTGAAGAGCCCACGCCAGTGGAAAACAAAGCGTTGTTTGCTGGCACTGCTTCACCAAAGGCTAAAGGCAAGTCTGATGGCCAGGAGCAGGGGGGCAAGCTGCAAAAGCCCACGCCGGTGGAAAACAAGGTTTTGCTTGCTGCAAAGACTGCTCCAAAGGCTAAAGCCAGGTTTATTGTGGACTCAGGCGCCAGGCGCCATTTATCGAAGGATAAGCACCTGTTTATCTCCTTCACACCTCAAGACGGAGAGATCCACCTGGCTGATGGAAGGACGTTGCAAATTGCAGGAGAAGGGACTGTTAAACTTGCAAGTTTGCATACAACCATCAGTAATGTACTTTATGTTACAGGAGCTGCGGACAATTTGCTCAGTGTCCCACAACTGACTGGGCGTGGTTTTGAGATTTCCTTCAAGAGAAGCATCTGTGTCATCAGGAAAGGCAAAGAGGACATTTTGCATGCAAAGTTTATGGATGGTTTATTCTGTATAACTTATGGTGACAATGCTGTTGTGTCTAATGTTGATTCTTGTTGTGTTGCACAAACTAACAAGGTTCTTCATGCAGGATGTATTCATGAAGCACATCGAAGATTTTGTCACACGTCTTGGCAAGCGCTAGCCAAGATGCCAGAGTTGGTTGAGGGTTTGAACATCAAACCTTGTAAGTATCACATGAAATGTGTATCTTGTGCAGAGAACAAGGTGAAGGTTGCTCCAAAAGGCAAGGAGTCTAGCAGGCAGGCTTCCAAACCCTACCAGCTAGTGCATGCAGACCTGGTTGGTCCACTTGTGCCCTCTTTGGGAGGAGCAAGGTACTTCATGGTTCTAATTGATTCTTTTTCTAGGTACATCCATGTGTTTATGCTTGAGCAGAAATCGCAAGCATTCCCTAAGTTCAAGGCATTCTGTGCTTGGTTGGAGAATGTTCGTGGTAAACGTATCGGCTGTCTTTTTACCGATCGGGGCGGGGAGTTCACTTCTCAGCAGTTTGAAGCTTTCCTGACTGAGAAGGGAATCCAGCATGACTTGTCAACGCCTAGATCGCCATGGATGAATGGACTTGCGGAGCGAGCAAATCAGACTTTGCTTCAAGGCCTGAAAACCTTGTTGCATGATGCCAACCTCCCTGAGAAGTTTTGGGGGGAAGCTCTGTCAACGGTTGTTTATACCGTTAATCGGAGACTGTCATCGCCCATAGGTTGCACTCCGTACGAGAAGATGTTTGGTAAAAAACCGAACGTCAAGCACATGAAAATCTTTGGTTCTGACATGTGGGTACACACCCCACAAAGCAACAAGCTTGGGAAGTGTGGGGCACATGGTTTGTTCATGGGGTACGAAAAGGGTGCATACAGGGTATGGATGACTAACTCTAAGTCCATTAAGTTCACCAAGAGTGTTGAGTACAATCCTAAGTGGGGGGGAAATGTGGGAATTTTCCAGAGTTACCCAGAGCAGGATGAAGGTGATGTGAAAAAGGCAGATGATGTTGAGGAAGCTGAGGATGATGATGATGATGATCAGAGTTCGGATTCCAGTTCAGTTGGTGGCGCTGCTGCTGGTGTCAGTGACAGTGATGACACAGCAGACTACAAGAGCGCAAAAGCCTCAGTCAGACCATCTGATGCGTCTGACAATGAACTGGAAGAACCACTGTTCACCATTGGTCACTTTTCTCCTAAGAAGGAGAAGATGAGTCCAGAAGACTTACGTCTAGTTTGCAGGTCTGAAAGGGCGACCAAAGGCAGACCTCCAAAGAGATTTGCTGATGAGTTTGCTAAGACAGCAACTGCTGTTCTTAGTAGCTCAGAGAAGGTGTGGGAACCTTCAAGCTTCAAAGAGGTTCAGGAGTTAACCTCTAAAGATGCTGAGCCTTGGCTTAATGCCATGAAGGCTGAAGTTGATTCCTTGAATAGGAACCAAACTTGGGAATTGGTACCGGTAGTCCCAGGAATGAGACTGGTTGGCAGCAAATGGGTCTTCAAGGCCAAGACAG
The DNA here is from genome assembly GCF_964234715.1 of Podarcis melisellensis. NCBI lineage: Eukaryota > Metazoa > Chordata > Lepidosauria > Squamata > Lacertidae > Podarcis > Podarcis melisellensis. The sequence continues at coordinate 34,750,581 of NC_138535.1, read as the reverse complement.
ACCAGAATGGCAAGGTTGTCAGACACAAAGCCAGATTGGTTGCCAGAGGTTTTTCACAGGTACCAGGACAGGATTACCACGAGACCTACTCGCCCACTGTCAAATATGAGAGCATTCGACTGATGCTCAAGATCGCTGCAGAGGAGAAACTGCATGTTTCCCATCATGACATTAATACAGCTTTTTTATACGGGATTTTGGGGGAGGAGCTGTATATGCTTCCACCTGATGGAATGCAGATACAGAAGGGAATGGTCTGTAAACTGCGGAAATCCTTATATGGTCTCAAGCAGAGTGCCAGGTGTTGGAACACAAAGCTCACTGAAACATTGCTTTCTCTAGGTTTTCACCAGGGCAAAGCTGATCCATGTGCGTTTGTCAAGGAGGAGGGGCAAAACAAACTGTATTGTTTATGTTTTGTTGATGATCTTCTGATGTTTTGGAAGAATCAGGCTTTTTACCAAAGCACCCTAGCTCAACTGAAGGAGCACTTTGACATGAAGGATCTTGGTGAGGTATCCAACTATCTTTCTCTGCAGGTGGAGAGGGACCAAGCAGGTAATTTTCTGGTACACCAAACACAGAAAATTGCTGATGTATTAACCAGGTTGAATTTGGTTGATGCAAACCCAGCAGACACACCGATGGTGACAGGTTACCAGGTAGATAGTACTGCTGAAGCGTTTTCTGACACTACGCTGTACAGATGCATTCTAGGCAAGCTGAATTTCATTGCTAGATGCTCAAGACCTAGAGTGAAGGCCTTCTGGGAAATGATATATAATGAGCTGAAAAAGGTGTTTAAGTATACCTTTACCAAGAAACCAGAGGCCTTCCTTCTGGGCATTGTCGGCCAGAATGTGTTAAAGAAGGACAGAACATTTTTTATGTATGCAACAACGGCAGCAAGGATACTGATCGCTAAGAACTGGAAAACTCAAGATCTACCCACACTGGAAGAATGGCAGATGCAGCTGATGGACTATATGCAACTAGCTGAGATGACTGGCAGAATTCGAGACCTGGGAGAGGAGAAGGTTGAAGAAGATTGGAAGAAATTTAAGATTTACTTACAAAAGTATTGTAATTTGGCTGAATGTTAACAAGGATGTCAGAGTAGAAATAACTGTCTACCATCAAACAATATTTGAGTTAAACCTAAATTTTTGGATTTAAGATTGTAAACAAAATGATAATTTGCTTGGAAACAATTTTATAACGATACAAGTGGAAGCGGGAGGCGTGAGGGAGTCCACAGTAGTAATGAAAAGATGTTATAAAAATAATGTGGTTTGTTAAATATGCATTTGTATTAAAAAACCTTAATAAAAATTTATATTAAAAAAAAAATGAAGCGTTTTCTGACACTACGCTGTACAGATGTATTCTAGGCAAGTTGAATTTCATTGTTAGATGCTCAAGACCTGACTTTGCTGTAAGCACTAACCTGCTTAGCAGACATGCTAACAATCCTACTGTTCAGGATTGGAAAGCTCTGAAGCGCATAGCCCGCTATCTGAAAGGGACAATGCACTACAGGCTGAGGTTCACCAGTCAGAAGACTGGAGGTCTTGAAATCTTTGCAGATGCAAGTTTTGGAAGTGACACCACGGATGGTACATGCGCTTCTGGAGTGTGCTACATGTACAACCACTGTCTGTTTGACTGGCTGTGCAAGAAGCAGACGACAGTGAGCCTAAGTTCCTGTGAAGCAGAACTCAATGCTCTGTCATTTTCACTCATGGATTGTGAATGGTTGATGCAACTGTTTAAGGACATTGGGGTTTCTGTGAAATGTCCTATACAAGTGTATCAAGACAATAGATCCTGTTTGGCTTTGCTGAACTCAGAGAGTTGCAAGCAAAGAACCAAGTACTTGCAGATTAAGCTACATCGTGCAAGAGAGTGTATTCAGAAAGGACTCATTCAAGTGTCCTACATGGCAGGAAATGAAATTTCTGCTGATCTGTTGTCTAAGGTTGTTAACAGAGAACAACTTAAGGTTTACGTACAGAGGTTGCAATTGGGTTGAACCACAGGTACTACAGGTTACACGGAAAGGGGGAGGATGTTAGGATATTTCCGTTCCACCTTAAGAGAGAGCAGGCTTGTGAGACACAGAGTCTGCGCATTTCCTTTTACAGGATGTTTATGTTTGCTATTGCTTTCGTTTTTTCTCTCTCTGCGCCAGAACACGCTAGCAGGCGGTCATGCTTTTCTTTGTTCTGACCAACGCTGAATAAACATTCTAAATGATACCCTCCTGAGTGCAACTTTTGCTGTGTGAATTCTGCTGACAGAGTGTGCACCAGCCCAAGAATGTGGCAAGCTATTTCTTAGGCTTCGTGTCGCTAATTGCTGATACCTACGGGAGGTCGATGGATCGTCCGGCAGCCGGCTTGGGGGCTCAGATGGACTTTATCTCCCTGGCAGTATCCCAACATTATGGTCCCGGTATGTCATACCCTCCAGGTGGGCCCTGGATTCTTACCCATGCTCTGGTGGATTCGAGGGCAACCCGCTCCTATATGGACGCTGCTTTTGCTGCCCATCACCAGCTGTCGGGAAATTCAAGCCCTTCTCAGGAGAAGCTGGCAGCAGTCCCAGGCACCCGGCTTGATTCCCTGTTGACCTCCCTGGCTGCATTCCCCAGCAAGCGCAGCCAAGGTCTCGATCGGCGATTCTTCTCAAATGTGAGAAGAACACACCCCCTCTTCCCCTGGCAGGGGAAAGAGATAGACAGAAACGTATTTACATGCTTTTATTTCTGTCTTTGCAGTGTTACAAAAAACATGACTGCTCTCTCCATACTCCAGCAGTGTTGAGACAAAACACTTCCTGTACTTCCTGTACAGCTCATATTACACTCTGAGGTAATTCCGGTGCTTCCCACAGACAGTCCCATCACGTTTACTCTTCAAGCTAGGACTTTGCAGCAGCATTGCTTCATTATCGTAACATCAGGTGCCACTTCAGAACAAGCCAGAACCGGTACAGGTGGAGGCAATTGACGGACGGCTCCTGCGTTCAGGTGCCATTACTCAGGAGACCCAGCCCTTGGTCCTGTGTCTCCAGCAGCACCGGGAGATGCGAACTTTGGACATTGCCTCCATGCCCCGGTTCCCCCTGGTGCTCGGGATGGACTGGCTGGAGGCTCACAATGTTCAGATTGACTGGGTCAAACGGACTGTGCACTTCCCAGACCCATGTTCCCATGCTCAGTCCGAGATGCTAGCAGCTGCGCCCACTGAGGAGGCTGCATCAACGCTCCCCGCCGAGTACCGGGACTATCACGACGTGTTCGAGGAACGGGGGGCAGACCAGCTGCCGCCGCATCGGTCTTTTGACTGCGGCATAGACCTCCAGCCCGGAGCGCCCCTGCCGGTGAGTCGCTTATACTCTCTAACAGAGCCAGAGCGCGAAGCTTTGCAGGACTTCCTGCGCAAGAACCTGGAGCGTGGTTTCATTAGGCCTTCTACCTCGCCCACCGCTGCACCAGTGCTCTTCGTTAAGAAGAAATGTGGGGAGCTTCGCCTTTGCCATGATTACCGGGCCCTGAACAAAATTACCATCCCAGACCGGTACCCCTTGCCCCTTATTTCGGAGTTGCTGGAGCGGGTGCAAGGGGCGCAGGTGTTCACCAAGCTAGATCTCCGGGGGGCCTACAATTTAATTCGGATCCGAGCCGGGGATGAGTGGAAGACAGCATTCGGGACCCGGTACAGGCAGTTCGAATACCTGGTTATGCCCTTCGGATTGTGCAACGCGCCCGCTGTGTTCCAACGGTACATCAACCACGTGTTCCAGGACTTGCTAGACAAGTACGTGGTGGTGTCCTTGGATGACATTCTGGTTTTCTCCCGTGACCCGGCTCGCCATGAGGGTCAAGTCCGGACCGTGCTGCAGCGCTTGCGGGAGCACCGCCTGTATGCGAAGCTCAGCAAGTGCGAGTTCCATCAGCGGTCAGTGGACTTCCTTGGTCACCGACTCTCTCCAGATGGGGTGCAGATGGATCCTGGGAAGGTGGCAGCGGTTCAGGATTGGGCAGCACCTCGGAACCGCCAGGACCTACAGCGATTCCTGGGGTTCGCCAACTATTACCGGACCTTCATTGCAGATTATGCTCATCGCACCACCCCGTTGACCTGGCTACTGCGCCCCAAGATGCCGTTTTCCTGGGACAAGGAGGCAGAGGAGGCGTTTCAGGGGTTGAAGGCCTGTTTCCAGAGAGCGCCGATCTTGCAACATCCTGATCCCTCTCGACCCTTTGTGGTAGAGACCGACGCCTCCAGTACAGCTCTCGGTGCCGTCTTGTCTCAGCAGTACGGACCTGATGCGCCACTCTTACCCTGCGCCTTCTATTCCCGCCAGCTCCTTCCAGCGGAGCGTAACTATACCGTGTGGGAGCGGGAACTACTGGCCATCAAGGTGGCCTTTGAGGTCTGGTGCCACCATCTTGAGGGGGCACGACACCCGGTGGAGGTGAGAACCGACCACCGGAACCTGGAGTACCTCCAGACCACCCGCAAGCTGAACCAAAGGCAGATCTGGTGGGCGTTCTTTTCCCGTTGCCAGTTCCGGATCCGCTACATCCCTAGCTCCCAAAACCAGAAGGCGGATGCCCTGTCCCGGAAACCTGAAGACAACGCAGACACGGTACAGCAAGCAGTACCCACCACAATCCTACCACCGGCTGCATTCCTGGCCACCCAGGAGGCTGAGCCACTGCAGGCTCGGGTGCTGGAACAGCAGCGGGTTGACGCTTGGGCCCAGGAACGACTCCGGGAACTGTCCAAAGGGTCATGCCCTCAGTATCCAGGGCTGGTCTTGCATCAGGGCCTTCTGCTGCACCACGGTCGCCTGTACATCCCGCCAGGGCCACTGCGGGCTGAGGTTCTCCGGATGACCCATGATGCCCCAGCAGCGGGACACTTTGGGCGGTATCAGACCACCCATCTGGTAAGCCGTGAGTTTTGGTGGCCCCGCCTGAAGGCTGACGTGGCTCGCTACAGCGCTGGTTGTGATGTCTGCCGGCGGGCCAAGGGCCCTACCGGGCGACCCCCCGGCCTTCTTCAGCCGTTGCCAGTTCCACCACGTCCTTGGCACACGGTTTCTCTGGACTTTGTAGTGGACTTACCCCCGTCTCGTGGCTGTACCTGCCTTCTAGTTTTTTCCGACTATTTCACTAAGATGGTGCACTGTGCCCCCTGCCCATCCGTACCCTCAGCTCAGGAAACCGCTCAGCTGTACCTTCAGCATGTCTTCCGCCTGCATGGCCTACCTGTGCGTGTGGTGTCCGACCGGGGCGTTTAGTTCACATCCCGGTTCTGGCGAGCTTTGCACCAGACCCTCGGGACAGAGGTCTGTCTCACATCAGCCTACCACCCACAGACCGATGGCCAGACGGAACGGGCGAACGCGGTGCTGGAGCAGTACCTCCAGTGTTACTGCAGCTACCAGCAGGATGACTGGATCGACCACCTAGCATTGGCGGAGTTCGCCTACAACAACGCGGTGAATGCGTCCACCCAGCAGACCCCATTCCAGGCCAGTTACGGTTATCATCCACAGCTGTTTCCGGATGTGCTGCCGGCATCCGCGGTCCCTGCTGTGACGGAGTGCCTACAGGAGCTCCAGTCCCAGCAACAGCTATTGATGGAGCAACTGCGCCAGGCCAAGGAGGCGTACAAGGCCCAGGCTAACCGCCACCGCCAGGTGGGGCCGGAACTCCACGTCAGTGTCCTGGTATGGCTCTCCACTCGCCACCTCCACCCCTCTCGACCTTCGCGGAAGCTGGACGCCCGTTTCACCGGCCCGTTTCCTATCGTGGACCAGGTCTTGCCTGTGGCATTCCGTCTCCGTTTGCCCACTACCCCCCTTAATTTTCATATTAACATTGGAAGTTTTATGTAAACAAATTAGGGAAGAAAAAGAAATAAAAGGGATTATGCTAGGAAATAGAAGTTACAAAATGAGGGCATTTGCTGACGATTTAATTATAACTACGGAGCAACCAAAACAGAGTTTAAGAAAGGCGTTGGAAATAATATATGGCTACGGTAAAGTTGCGGGGTTCAAAATGAATTTAAACAAGACAAAACTATTAGTTAAAAATATGTTGCCAGATGAAAAAGCAGAATTAGAACAAATAATACGCATTAAAATCTACCCCCAAATCAAGTATTTAGGATTATGGATAACACCAAAGAATATTAACTTATATGAAGATAATTATACCAATTGTTGGAAAGATATCAAAAGACAGATGGAGACATGGACAAGGTTAAATTTATCATTCCTGGGCCGTATTTCGGTAATTAAAATGATAGTTTTACCGAAGCTACTCTTTCTATTCCAAACGATTCCAATTACAGGAAAGACCAGCAGTATCAACAAGTGGCAAAAAGAAATTTCTAAATTTTTGTGGAAGGGTAAAAGACCAAGAGTAAATAGATACTGTAGAAAGAGGTGGCTACGGGTTACCGGATTTGAAGCTATATTACGAAGCCTCATGTCTTCTCTGGTTGAAAGATTGGTATTTATTAAAAAATTGGGATATTTTAGATCTAGAAGGTCATGACACCCGTTTTGGGTGGCATGGCTATCTTAATTATGGGAAAATAAAGACGCATAGGAGTTTTTCAAATCATATAATAAGAAATGCTATATATAAGTGTCAGGGAACTGCCATCGGAGCCAAGAGGAGAGGTAAGGCTCCCCAATGATGCCGCAGAGGGAACTAGCAAGGAGAGAGGGAGAGCTTCCGCTGGGGAAGGAAATCAAGGTGACACCAGGAAGAAAAGGGAGGCTGAGAGTACTTCGGAGGGAAGGCTCCGAGACTCTTCCAGTGAGATCAGCGGGGAGAGCACAGGACCTCCGCTTGGCACGCCTACGCTGCGCAGAAAGCTTCCACGCAGAGAAGCTAGGCGGAGACTTGGAGTCAAGGAATTTTGATGTTGGAAGAAAATCAGGAAACGCCCACTGACGGATTCTGCCAGTGACTGAGACAGCCGCGTTGTAAGGGCTGTCAAGCCAGGGAAAGGTTTAGCCATACAACCAGCTTGGAGCAGTTTGTGGCTTACGCACAAGCAACCCCAATTCCCATTACGGCAATCCGTCTGTCTTCTAAGTTGTTTGTGCGCAGAGCAGAAGAGGCAGCATCATGAGTCAAACAGGAGGAGCAGGCGCCGGAGAGGGGGCCAGGGGAGGACCAACTCTGGAGGAGAGAAAAAGAGATTTGGAACAGCAACTGGCTCTACTAGCGGCGCGGCTCGATGAAAGGCGGACTCAGGATGCCCAGGGGAAGCCCACCCCCCATCGCAAGGAAGGTACAGGGACTAGTGCAGAAGTTTGGGGGCAATCCCAGAGATTATGATGCATTTAAGACAGAGGTGCAGTACGCGCTGGACCTGCAGTATGATGACTTTGTAGACAATGGGGGGAGAGTCGCTTTTGTGATAGGGCATCTGGAAGGCGATGCCAGAGAATGGATCAGACCCTTAATGGCATCGGAGAATGCTGCCTTAAAGGATTTGAGAAAAAAATTTAGCGCCATGGACCATATGTTTTCGAGTGATGTGGAGCAGAGCGTGACGCGCAAGGAACTGATGGGGTGCAAACAAGGGAACCAATCAGTGAGAGAGTACTGGTCGCGATTTGCGATGCTTATCCACAAACTCGGTAGGGAACTGGGTTCAGAACCAGTGCAGATATTATTTGAGGAAGGCTTATCCCCTTGGGTAAAAGACGAACTTTCCCGCTTGCCCCGCCCGCAATCGATGGACCAGCTGACTAAAATGGCGCTTGCGTGGCAAGGAATGGTGGGGGCAGCTGGTGGTGAGGAGGAGGGGAATAAGGAGCAGGGAAACGCCAATGCTTGGCTGCAGAAGAGCGGGCACAGCAGCCAGGCGAGCAACCAGTAAAAGTGCCCAAGCCAGACCCCCCCCCCCCCCGGGCAGCCATAGCCATAGAGGTGGTGCTAGAACTCCCTAACGGACACCCAATTAAGGTGAAGGCATTGCTGGATTCAGGCAGCTCTTGCAACTTCTTTAGCAGGGATTTTGCACTAGAACACCAGCTCCACGTGGTGCCTCTAGAACACCCCTTGCAAGTAACGAACATCGATGGGAGAGAACTGCTTACAATTCATGAAGCTTTTCGACGCTGGAGACATTTTCTAATAGGCGCGCAACACAAGATCCAGGTGTGCACGGACCATAAGAACCTGGAATATTGGAGGACTGCACGAGTCCTCAACCAGAGACAGGTGCGATGGGCACAGGAGTTTTCCAAGTTCTTTTTTGAAATTCGGTACGTGCCGGGGAAAGAAAACGTCAGAGCAGACGCCCTCTCCCGGAAACCGGAGTACTTGGAAGGAGAGGGAGCGCCGGAACTACCACATGTGATACCGGAGGACCGAGGGGTGTGTGGGGGAGTAGTGGTAGAGAGACGAGAACTAGCCGGGTTGACGAGGAATGACGAGTACGCCCAAACAAAAATCAGGGAGATCAGAGACGCAGAAGAAAATCAGGGGGGTTTTGAGGAAAAGGAAGGGGCACTGTACTATAGGGGAGCATTGTACATACCAGAAGGGGACTTGAGGAGAAGAGTACTCAAACAACTACATGACAACCCCACGGCGGGGCATTTTGGTCAACACAAAACCATGTTGCTTGTCACCAAGCAGTTCTGGTGGCCAAGGGTGAGGGAAGATGTGCGGAAATACGTACGGGGGTGCGAACGCTGCCAGCGGGCTAAAGGGGAGAAGGCAGCACCAGCGGGGTTACTGGAACCCTTACCCACCCCGGAAAGACCATGGGAGGTGGTATCCATAGATTTTATGACCGATTTACCCAAGTCCAGGGGGAAAACAGCAGTCATGGTGGTAGTTGACTTGTTGACCAAAATGTGCCATTTCATTGCTTGCTCGCATGCAGTGACGGCAGAGGAAACAGCTAGGCTGTTTGTAGATCACGTCTTCAGGTTGCATGGCGCCCCCTTGAGGGTTTTGTCCGACAGAGAAAGGCAATTTACTTCCAGATTCTGGAGGAAGCTCATGAGCCTGCTGGACGTCGAGGTGAGCTTCTCGATGGCCAGACACCCGGAGACCAACGGACAAGCAGAAAAAGCTAATAGCATACTCCAACAGTACCTACGCTGCTACGTCAACGAAAGGGAGAACGATTGGGTGGAAAAACTAGCGCTGGCCGAATTTGCATACAATAACGCTGAACATGTGTCCACGGGGATGAGTCCGTTCATGGCCAATTACGCGTGTCACCCCAGGGCCTTCCCAGGGGAGGGGGACGGGAGGTGGAGTGTGCCGGCGGCTGAGCAGTTTGTGGAAGAAATGGAGGCTTTACACAACTTAAGGTTAACCTGGAGAGGGCGAAGGAAGCGTACAAGAGGCAGGCAGACAAGCACCACAGAGAAGGGGAGACAATAAGGGTTGGGGACCGGGTGTGGTTGTCAACCCAAGGGCTACCGTTCAAAGGGGTTTGTAAGAAATTACGGCCAAGGCGACTGGGACCTTTCGAGGTAACACAACAGGTGAATCCTGTGGCCTTTAGACTCAACTTGCCCACCAACATGAAACTGCACCCGGTGTTCCACAGGTCATTACTCTCACCGTACCGGGAAGGGAGGGAATTTCTGGGGCAAGAAAGAGAAATCCCCATGCACCCACAGGTGGAGGAAAGGGAACTCAGTGGTCAAGCCGCGGAAATTCTCGATTCAAGGTGGAGAGGGAGACGGGTGGAATATTTGGTGTCTTGGGAGGGGGAGCCCGAGTCGGAAAACACTTGGGTTCCTGCAGAAGAGATCAAGGATGAGTATCTGCAGGAGGAGTTTCATCGCAGGTTCCCAAGGAAGCCGAAACCACTAGGGAGGTTCTGGGAGGAGCAATTTGGCACCACGGATGATGAAGAAGAGTTTATGGGATTTCCAGCCTCCGAAGAGGAGGAAGTGGGGGTATCCGAGGGAGAGGAATCCGACTGGGGAGATTGGGCAGCGGAAAGAGACAGCAGCAGGTGGAGAGCGGTGTTTGAATCATCTGAGGAAGGGGATAGTTCCTTCCAGGGATTCCCCGCATCACCGTCCAAGGAACGGACGGGGGGAGAGGAGGGCCCTGGGGGGGAGGTGGATGTCAGGGAACTGCCATCGGAGCCAAGAGGAGAGGTAAGGCTCCCCAATGATGCCGGAGAGGGAACTAGCAAGGAGAGAGGGAGAGCTTCCGCTGGGGAAGGAAATCAAGGTGACACCAGGAAGAAAGGGGAGGCTGAAAGTACTTCGGAGGGAAGGCTCCGAGACTCTTCCAGTGAGATCAGCGGGGAGAGCACAGGACCTCCGCTTGGCACGCCTACGCTGCGCAGAAAGCTTCTGCGCAGAGAAGCTAGGCGGAGACTTGGAGTCATGGAACTTTGATGTTGGAAGAAATTCAGGAAACGCCCACTGACGGATTCTGCCAGTGACTGAGACAGCCGCGTTGTCAAGCCAGGGAAAGGTTTAGCCATACAACCAGCTTGGAGCAGTTTGTGGCTTACGCACAAGCAACCCCAATTCCCATTACAATAAGGTATGGGGAAAATACAAAAGAAAACCCCAAGATGGAACTCTCCACTAGAAGCAATTAGTGTTAAAAAAAGGAACAACATCAAAGAGAACTGGATAACGTATAACACAATATTAAGGGGGGAGGAGGAGGGTCAAATAATATTGATAAGTTATGAGAAAATAAAAGATCACTTTTCTAGTTGGCTAGATTACGTCCAGGTGAATGAAGTGTTCAGACAGGATAAGCAGATAGGTTTTGAAAAGGAGCCTTCAAGATTTGATAGAGAACTACTGAATAGTAAAACCAAAATAATCGCAAAAATCTATAGACTTCTTTTAGACTACGAAGTAATGGATGAGGAGGTTAAGGCTTCAATGATAAAGTGGGCCCAAGATGTGGGCCGTCCAATTATGCTAAAAGATGGGGAAAACTGATGGAATGTAAATTTGAAATTTACAGCCAGCTATAATATAAGAGAGAACATAATGAAAATGGCTCATAGGTGGTACCTCACTCTGAAACAGTCTGAAACAGTCCTTGATAGAGTGCCAGAGCCAGAGCCAGAGCGAGACCCTGAATCAGTGCCAGAACCAAGCCCTCATTCAGAACCAGAGCCTGAGAAAGAGCCAGAGCCAGAACCAGAGCAACAGCCACAGCCACAGCCTGAGTCTGAAACAGCCCTTGATAGAGAGCCAGAATCAGAGAATCAGAATCAGAGTCAGAACCAGATCTTCGGTAAAGACGTGGTCTGGTCTTAGCGCAACTGCTCCTCCCACCCGCGATAACAGAGATTGGGTGTTCCAATACATCCCCCCGTAGGGAACCTGCCCCAGCCATTCTGTTGGCTGAGGCCCCCTCCCAGGCAGCCCTGACCCTTTCCCCTTAAAAAGCAAAATACAAACTATACAATAACCTAAAAAAATAGTAAAAGAAAAACAAAGCAAGAAACAATTATGCTAAACTTAAAATAATCCCCGCCCCAACTAAACATTTGTCCCACCCCAGAAAGAAAATAACAACAACAACAACAAACCACCGTTTGTTTGTTTGTTTTATAATAATATTTTATTAAGTTTAAGGAATAGTAACAAGCAGAAAAAGGAAAAAACACATACGCAAAAATATAAAGTTACAAAATACAAAAAATACAGACATTTAACTTATAGAAAAAGAAGAAAAGCAGAAAAAAACACTAAAAAGAAAAAACAAAAAACCCTCTTTTTAATTTCTCATCTTCGATTCACTTATTTTCCTGACTTCCTCACGTCTCCCTTTTTTGTATCCCTTTTGAAAATTAATTCAGCAAATTCATATCCAATTAATTTATCTATTATCAATCCAATCTTATTTTTAACCTTGTTGCTAGAACCCCTTCAGTTCATTTCAATGTCATCAACATTCAAAAATTTTGCAATATTTCTGTAAATAAATTTTAAATTTCCTCCAATCTTCTTCCACCAACTCTTCTCCCTGGTCTCGGATTCTGCCAGTCATTTCCACCATTTCCATGTAGTCCATTACTTGCATCTGCCATTCTTCCAGAGTGGGTAGGTCTTGTGTCTTCCAATGCTTTGCAATAAATATTCTTGCTGCTGCTGTAGCGTACATAAAGAAAGTTCTATCCTTCTTTTGCACCAATTGGCCGGCTATGCCCAGGAGAAAGGCCTCTGGTTTCTTAGGGAAAGTGTATTTAAATACCTTTTTCAATTCATTATAGATCATCTCCCAGAAAACCTTAATCCTTGGGCACGTCCACCAAAGGTGAAAGAATGTACCTTCATTTTCTTTACATTTCCAGCATTTATTATCGGGCAAATGATAAATTTTTGCAAGCTTGACTGGGGTCATGTACCACCTGTACATCATTTTCATAATATTCTCTCTTAGGGCATTACATGCCGTAAATTTAATCCCGGTGGTCCACAACTTCTCCCAGTCAGCAAACATGATATTGTATCCTATATCTTGTGCCCATTTTATCATTGCCGATTTTACTGTTTCTTCCTCAGTGTTCCATTTCAGCAGCAAATTATACATTCTTGATAGAATCTTAGCATTGGGTTCTAGCAATTCTGTCTCTAACTTTGATCTTTCCACCTGGAAACCCACTTTTTTGTCCTGGTTGTACACCTCTCTTATTTGAAAATAGTGTAACCAGTCTCGCACCTTCTCTTTAAGCTTCTCATAACTCTGCAATTTCAATTTGCAACAAACCACCGTTTGAGGTGCAACAGAGACACAACCAGAGACAGAGCGAGACCCTGAATCAGTGCCATAACCAAGCCCTCATTCAGAACCAGAGCCTGAAAAAGAGCCACAGCCTAGAGCCACAGCCTGAGTCTGCAACAGTACTTGATACAGTGCCAGAGCTGGAGCTGGAGCCAGAGCCAGAGACACAGCCAGAGCCAGAGCCAGAACAAAACCCTAATTCAGAACCAGAGCCTGAAAGAGAGCCAGACCCTGAAATATAGCTGGGTCAGAGGCAGAGGAAGAGCCATCATGAGACCCTGAATCAGAGTCAGAACCAGATCTTCATTCAGAACCAGACCCTGAAACAGAGCCAGAGCCACAGCCAGAACCACAGACGGAGCCTAGAGCCACAGCCGAGATCCACAGCCTGAGTCTGAAATAGTGCTTGATAGAGTGCTGGATCCTGAAACAGAGACACTATCTGAAACTGAGCCTGACGCTTAAACGTAGCCAGGGGCAGAGGGAGAGGCAGAGCCTGATACAGTGCTTGATACAGCATAGGAGCCTGCAGCAGAGACACAGCCAGATCCAGAGACACAGCCAGAGCCAGAACAAAACCCTACTTCAGAACCAGAGCCTGAAAGAGAGCCAGAGCCAGAAACAGCGCTTGATAGAGTGCCAGAGCCTGAAACAGAGGCAGAGGCAGATACAGGGCTTGAAACAACGTCGGAGGCTGAAACAGAGAGCCACATGTGGTGGACCTGTGAAAAGATTAAGATTTGGGGGGGTGGATATACGATGAAATTAAAAAGATGATGGGGATAACTTTTACGAAAAAAACGGAGGCATTTCTATGAAGTATTTTAGATAAAGAGATCCCAAAAAATCTAAGAGAGGTATTCTTGTATGCAACCGCAGCAGCTCGTATACTTGTGGCCAAGGGATGGAAAGATCACGAGGCTCCAAAAATAACAGATTGGCAAATCAAATTACAGGAATTGGTGGAGACGGCTCAATTGACTAGCAAACTCAGAGGAATCTCAAAGCAAAAATTTGCAGAAAAATGGGATGGTTATACAAGATATGTTAAAAAATACAATAATAGTTTTGACTCCGTGCTAGCATTTGAGTGATAGAGGACCTAAAAGGAGGTGGACAACAATTAGGGATTTATTATGTTTTCAGAATATATTGGAAAATTTATATAGAAAGGATTATTGTTTTGTGTACATTCCATTGTAAGAATGGAAACAGAGCCAGAGCCACAGCCACAGCCTAAGTCTGAAACAGTCCTTGATAGAGTGCCAGAGCCAGAGCCAGAGCGAGACCCTGAATCAGTGCCAGAACCAAGCCCGCATTCAGAGCCAGAGCCAGAGCCAGAGCCAGAGCCAGAGCCAGAGCCAGAGCCAGAGCCAGAGCCAGAGCCAGAGCCAGAGCCAGAGCCAGAGCCAGAAATAGGGCTTGATACAGAATCAGAATCAGAATCAGGGCCAGGGCCAGGGCCAGGGCCAGATACAGGGCTTGATACAGGGCCGGAGCGCAAAACATAGCTGCAGCCACAGCCTAGAGCCACAGCCTGAGTCTGCAACAGTACTTGATACGGAGCCGGAGCCGGAGCCGGAGCCGGAGCCGGAGCCGGAGCCGGAGCCGGAGCCGGAGCCAGAGCCAGAGCCAGAGCCAGAGCCAGAGCCAGAGCCAGAGCCAGAGCCAGAGCCAGAGCCAGAGCCAGAAATAGGGCTTGATACAGAATCAGAATCAGAATCAGGGCCAGGGCCAAGGCCAGGGCCAGATACAGGGCTTGATACAGGGCCAGGGCCAGATACAGGGCTTGATACAGGGCCGGAGCGCAAAACATAGCTGCAGCCACAGCCTAGAGCCACAGCCTGAGTCTGCAACAGTACTTGATACAGTGCCGGAGCTGGAGCCGGAGCCATAGACACAGCCAGAGCCAGAACAAAACCCTAATTCAGAACCAGAGCCTGAAAGAGAGCCAGAAACAGTGCTTGATAGACTGCCAGAGCCTGAAACAGAGGCAGAGGCAGATACAGGGCTTGGAACAGCGTCGGAGACTGAGACAAAGCCTAATAAAGAGCAGAAGCCTGAGCCTGAGCCTGAAACAGTGCTTGATACAGTGCCAGAGCCTGAAACAGAACCAGAGCCACAGTGACAGCCATAGCGCCACAGCCTGAGTCTGCAACAGTGGTTGATACAGCGCCGGAGCCTGAAACAGAGACACAGCCTGAAACAGTACCTGAGCCTGGTTATTAGCATGGCAATTAAAGAAGAGAGAGGCAGAAAGGCTTATAAATAGAGTTAAGTGCGAAGGCAAAATAATAAAGAACCCTAAAGAAATAGAGAAACGATTTCTCGAATTCTTTAGAGAAATCTATAAGGAAGGAAATGAAACAACAGAAGAAGTTAAAGAACATTTAGAACAGAACTGTCTTCCGAAATTTGCTAAAGAACAAAAAGAACTGTTGAATGCCCCTATCACATCGTACAAAATTCAAAGAGCAATTAAGGAAGAAAAGATTGGAAAGCCACCAGGGCCAGACGTCCTACCGGCAATATATTATTAAAAAATTAACAACTTCCGGCGAACCTCAGCCACAGGAAAGGAGTGTGAGGCTGCCCTCCGGGGGGGGGGTCTCAAACAATGCGGGGGTCTAGAGGTGTCACGAAGGCTCCGTGGACCTCGAAACCCCAAGAGGGGTGCTGCTGGCGCACCCCTGTTTTTCGGACATTTTAAATCAAGTTTGAGAACAGGATTGGAGCTGCAGCACGAAAGGGAAGCAACAGACCCCGTGTTGTGAAGCCTCAGGCTTCGAGTGAAAGCGGCAAGCCTCCAACAACAATTAAGAAGCTGGGTCATAACTAAATCAATAACAGATTGAATTTAAGTTCAAGAAACCAGCGGAACAAAGATACTATGATATGAAAGAAGAAGGAATTTGCTTCAGCGGTAAGAGTAAACGGCGTGTGACGGAAGACTGGGAGAGGAGAGGGAGTAAGACTGTAACTGCTGAGTGGGCGTTGTGGAGAGACCTCAGATACAAAGTGTAAAAATCTGAGGCAATGGACTGATTGAAAACAGTTGAATATTTGAAAAGCGGATAGAAACATTTCTGCTCTGTCCTGGTCGGAGCGCGCTATGCCAGCGACCGAAAGGGACTGTAATTTTTTACCCAGTCTAGGATATATAAGTGAGACTTTGTTCCGAGTTACTGTATTTTCTATATACCTCCCCCGCCTAATGTGTTCAAGCTGAAACTGTTTCTCTTTATTATTTGGGGTGCTTAATTGACTGAAAGCTGAGTTTGTTATTGAGAGGAGCGGATACGACGAGAGGTCTGGGAGGAGAAAGTGAACTGTAAGAGGAGAACTTTGGAAAACAGCGGAACCTCTCGCCGCCATTGTGTGCTCCATTTCCTGTTTTTCTCTTAAAGCGGCACACAGCTGTAATCATTTAGGAGAAGATAATCTTGGCGCCTTAAACATTTAACCTATTGCTACAGAAAACGGGGAGTAAACGGCTAAGTCGAAAGAAAAGAAAAGAAGACTTAAACACAGTACCTTGGCAAGACTTTACGTTCTCTCTAGACCCTGCTGCCTTCCCGTGGCAATCTGTTGGTGTAATTTTGACTCTCCCCCCCCCCACCTTTTCTGTTCCGGCTTCGAAACCTGCCCCGTATTTCATCCCTACTTCCTGGAAAGTATTGAGCTGGATGTTCCCCACCTCCTTTTCTCCCCCCCCCCCCCCGTGTCTTGACGTTCCCTACTTTATTTACTCTCTAGGACTTAAATCTCGAGAACTTTCTTCCTCCTTCATTTGCTTTTTGTGACTGTAAACGATCCATCTAACTGGTCCCCTAGCTGTGCGTGGAGAGAGACTTCATACTGAAGAACTAAAAGGGTGAATGCAAGTAAAGCGCCACCGTGTGGGGCCAGAAAGGAACTACATTGGGAAAACAAAGAAATTTTTTAAACTACAGTTGAGCGACCCCTGGGGTGGGGAAAAACGTTTTTTTCTCTTTTGTTTCATTTTTATTTTTTATTTTTAGTTAATTAAGACAAATAGAAATACAAAATGAAAAAGGGGGCGGGAACGCCTGCTGAAAGGAGACCATCCAGACAAGAAAATGGGAAAGAGGGGAAGGAAATTAAGGACTATGATAATTTGATGGCTGAAATAAGGAAAGAATTTAAACATAATGAACAGTATATTGAGAAAAAATTATTGGAAGTACTCATTGAATAAGAGATTAGAGGGGGGGGTGGGAGAACTAACAGGAAAAGTAAAAGATTTATCTCTAAGATCCAAAGTACTTGATGACTCAATGAAAAGGGTTCAAAAAGATATCAAAGAAAATAGGAAAGATATGGACAGGATTAATACAGAGGTGAAGGAGATAAATAAAATACAGGAAGAGTTACTGGATAGTGTGGCGATGACTCAAATGAGACAGAAGCAATCAAACCTGAAATTTAGGGGAATCCCTGAGGAACCAAATGAAAATATACGCTCTAAATTGGTTAGAGAATTGGCAGTTTGGTTAGATATGAAGGAAGAAGACATAGGATATTCAGTTGCAAATATTTTTTGGATAAAAACAAAATCAGCCAAAGCCAGAGGGAAGAAACTGCCAGGAGATGTCCTGGTCATGTTTAACTCTCTGGATATGAGAAATGAAATACTAAAGCTAAACTATAATCAAAAACTATGTATTGAAGGAAAGGCAATTATTATATTTAAAGAGATTCCTTCGAGATTTCTTTGTAAGAGAGATGTTTATAAAAAACTAACTAACTAACTGAAGAAGAACGGGATCCAAAATAGATGGGAATTCCCGGAAGGGATTTCATTCTATTTCAAGAGGAAAAGATTCGAACTATCCAGCTCTCTGGAATTGGATAAATTTGCAAGAAGATATGAGAAGGAACTGGGAAGGTTGGGAGGGTGGGAACCAGAAGGGGAGCAAATGGGGGAAGAGAGGGTGGAGGTGAAGGAAGTGGAGAGGGAGAAGGGGAGGAAAAATTAGACGAAGAAAAAGAAGAGGAAGAGACAGATAACAAAGAACAGTAGATTTAACTTAGATTCGACCACTTACTGATTGTACATTAAAAATGACTTTAAAAATTACCTTGTGGAATGTGAATGGGCTAAACAATAAAAATAAAAGGAACCAAATTGCTCATGTATTGCTTAAAAAGAACTTTGACATAATCTGTCTACAAGAAACTCATGTAACAAGAAAACATAAAAGAATTTTAAGTAATAAGAGATTAGGGTTAGACTTT
Organism: Podarcis melisellensis; assembly: GCF_964234715.1. Taxonomy (NCBI): domain Eukaryota; kingdom Metazoa; phylum Chordata; class Lepidosauria; order Squamata; family Lacertidae; genus Podarcis; species Podarcis melisellensis. The sequence continues at coordinate 34,732,541 of NC_138535.1, read as the reverse complement.
GTAGCATCGGATAATGTCAAGAAAAGAGGAGTGGTGTCAGAGCCACCCGTTGGTCCCAGCTCACAAGAGACCCAAGTCCAATCCAGTTTATTTACAAAAGTCTTTATTGAAGATCATTGCTCCTTTTACATTCCATCTCCGTGGCTCCACGTCTGTAACGTTAGACCGCTGAAGTCCCCTCTGAATCCGTACCGCCCCTACACCAGTTTAAGAGGCTTGTGCTGGACCACCTCTTCCTCTCCTTCCTTTTCCGCAGGGTCTTTCTGCCCCCCTGGGTTCCCCCCCGCCGGGACTCGCCCGAGGCTGAATCCTCTGACGCCTCTGCCCCCCTCCTTCGCGCTTTGGGGCCGGGCTCCTCCCCAGGGCTCTCCTCACTTCCACGCGCCTCCACATTTGAACTTGGCGCGCGTACGTTGCTTCTGACCTTTCTCTCGACCGCTACACTGCTCCCGGTGCTACTCTCCGCCCCTTCTGGCAGAGCGTCCTGCTCCGATCTCCTCCCCCTGTCTCCTTCTTGCTCTGCTCCCTCTGACACACTGGTAACTCCACCCCCTTCACTCCGTTCCGGCTGAGAAGCCGGCTCCGGTGTCCAACTCCCACTGGGGGTTCTCCCTTCGCTCCCCTGCTCCTGACTGCTTCCCCCTTGGCCTCCCCTTGGTCTGACCAGGGGGGCCCCCTTTTGGGAGTCCTCTGACTCACTGGACAGACTCATGGACGACCTTTGGTCATCGTCATCCTCCTCCTCATCTCTCTGGGATTCTTCCCCCTCGCTCTCTGTCTCCTCCCCCATCTGCTCTTCTCTCCCTGAAACCCTGACAAGTGGTATTATATATAAAAGAAAAACTTGATCCAAAACTAATACATAAAGACGAAGAGGGGAGAACGATAGTAGTACAGATCACCCAATCAAGGAGAAAAGATAAATGTGGTTGGGATATATGCACCCAATGACAAAAAGTCAGCATTCTATTCTGAACTAGGTAACAAATTGTTAGAATGGATGGACCAACAATTGATATTGATGGGGGACTTTAATGGAGTGGTTCTCCCAAACTTGGATAGATCAATAAGAAAACAGGAAGTGAGGGAGGGCAAATTACCGAAAGCCTTCTTCGAATTAGTGGAAAATTTGGGACTAATTGATGCTTGGAGATTTAAAAACCCCACGATAAAACAATTTACCTTCTTTTCAAACCCAAATCAAAGCTGGGGGAGAATAGACCATATTTGGATTTCGAAGGAATTGGCGCAAAGAGTAATTAAGACGGAAATCCTCCCACAAACCCTATCTGATCACAATCCAGTATATATGGAGGTAAAAGGAAAAGACTTTAGGACATTAAGATGGAAAATGAATGAAAATCTATTCAATGATCAAAAGATAGTAAATAAAGCAAAAGAGACAATTGAGGAATACTTTAAGTGGAATTTGAATAAAGAAACATCTCTAGAAATGGTGTGGGGCGCTGGGAAGGCCGTCATGAGGGGTTTCCTAATCCAGAAAAATAGCATCTTAAAAAAGAAAAAAGAGAAAAGGAAAGAAGAAATCTTATTGCATCTCATGGAGAATGAAAGACCATTAAACCAGGAGATGAAATAATAAAACAAAACATAAGGATGCTACAAGCTCAATTTTCTATGATAGTGAACCAGGAGATTGAATGGAGGATCAAAATGATGAAACAAAAGAACTTTGAATCAGCAAATAAGATAGGGAAATACCTGGCGTGGCAATTAAGAGAGAGGAAAAAACAAAACACGATATGTAAGATAAGGGATGGAGAAAGGATAGTGGAGGACCCAAAAGAGATAAAGAAGATATTTCAGAAATACTATAAGGAATTCTACAAAAGAGAAAAAGTGATAGATAATGAGATAGAAGATTACTTAAAAAAATACCAATTGCAACAGATCACGACTGAAGAAAGAGAATATCTAAATCAGACAATTACAGAGGAAGAAATTAGGAAAGCAATAAAAAAAATGAAAAGAGGAAAAGTGCCAGGGCCAGATGGTATCTCGGCTAAATATTATAAAATATTAAGTGATCAACTTTCCCCAGTGCTATGTGAAGTCATGAACAATGTACTAAAAGAAGGGAGAATTCCAAACACCTGGAAAGAAGCGTATATTACCTTAATCCCTAAAAAAGATACAGATGGCTTAGAGGTAAAAAACTATAGACCTATCTCATTATTAAATAATGACTATAAACTATTCGCAGACGTATTGGCGAAAAGGTTAAAAAAAGGTCTTAAATAAGAGAATCCATAAAGACCAAACGGGTTTCCTCCCGGGGAGACAATTGAAAGACAATGTAAGAAATGTGATAGACATTATTGAATATCTGCATAGTAGAATAGACAAGCAGGCGGCGCTGATCTTCATTGATGCCGAGAAGGCATTTGACAACGTCTCCTGGCGTTTCATGAAGGAAAATTTAAAAATGATGGGAATTGGTGAAGGATTTAAAAAAGGTATTGAGGCTATTTATCAAGAGCAAAAAGCCAAACTTATAATAAACAACAATATATCAGAGGCCTTTGATATTACCAAAGAGAATAGGCAAGGCTGTCCCTTATCCCCTTTGTTATTTATAACAGTGTTGGAAGTGTTTAATAAAAGGTTAAGGGAAACACCGGAGGTTAAAGGAATTAAGGTAGGAAGCAAGGAATTCAAAATAAAAGCATTTGCAGACAACCTGATATTAACACTGGAAGATCCTAAGAACAGTTTACAAGAAGCCCTACAGAAACTAGAAGAATTTGGAAAAGTGGCAGGTCTCAAGCTCAACAGGAATAAGACTAAAATGATAACAAAAAATATAACCAAGGAAGATATAGTAGAGATAGAACAAAGGACGGGAATTATGGTTGCTAAGAAGGTAAAATATCTAGGAGTGTGGATCACAGCAAAAAATATAAACTTATACAAAGATAATTAATAGACTACTTGGAAGGGTGTCAAAAAAGATTTAGAAATCTGGGAGAGATTGAAACTTTCCTTCTTAGGGAGGATATCGGATATTAAAATGAATGTCCTGCCCAGAATGTTATTTTTGTTTCAAACTATACCAGTAATGAAAGGACTAAAACAGTGTAAAGATTGGCAAAGGATCTTAGTGAGATTCATTTGGCAGGGGAAAAGATCACATATAAAAATGAAAATTGTGCTGGTCCCGGGGGGAAGGTTACCGTTGGCGTAGTCAAAGTCCGGTCCTGGGTCACTAGCCTGGAAACAGTTCACAAGGAGCGGGGCGAGGTCCGAAGCAGGAAGCCGGGCGGGGACAGGAACACTGGAGGGTCAGGTCCGGGTCCGGGCAGGAACAGGTACTCAACAACGACGTTGCTCCCACAACCTGGGACCGGGCTGACTGGCCTTTATCTTCTCTGAGGCCAGGGGCGGTCCCGGCCCCCAGGAGACCCGCCTCTCCTGGCCTTAAGGCGAGCACTCCTCCTGGGAGAAATCAGTTCCCTTCGCCTCTCTGCCCTTCGCCTCTGCAGTTCAGGAGAGGCTGAAGGGTTACTGGGCCCAGGGGGAGACTCACCTGTAGGCACTGAGTCCTCAACCACCTCTGGAGCCAGAGTGGATTCACCTGGTGCCTGCTCCTGAGGATCCGGCACAGGTGCAGGCGCTTCAGAATCAAGGCTCTGCCCCAGTTCAGCCGGCCCTGGAGGCGGGGACTCCGGTGCAGGCTGGGATTCCTCCGGTTCAGCCTCTGAATCGGATTCCCAGGCCATCACAAAATTACTTGTAGATAAAAAAGAAAGAGGGGGTTTTTTTATTACCAGATTTGAGTTTATATTACGAAGCGGCTTGTTTAACGTGGGTGAAAGACTGGCTAAAGCTAGAGAATACTGATATCTTGGATTTAGAGTGCTTTGATAACAGGTACGGGTGGCACTCGTACCTGTGGTACGAAAAGGTGAAAGTTCATAGAGGCTTTCTAAATCATATAATTAGAGGACCATTATTTCAAGTATGGGAAAGAAATAAGAACCTGCTGGAAAAGAAAACCCTGTGGTGGATCTCACCAATAAATGCCTTAACTGTCAAAAAAAACTAACATGGAGGGGGGGAAAGCTACCTATGAAGATCTTATCAATAAAACTGATCAGGGCATAAAACTCAAGCCCTATGAGGAGGTAAAGAATGTACTCACAGGGTGGCTGCAATACCATCAAGTGAATGATCTGTTAAAAGATGTTAAAAAGAAACTGGGATTTGAAGATACAAAATCTAAATTTAATGTGGAAGTCATAGAAGGTAAAAACAAAACATTATCTAGGATGTATGACCTCTTACTGGATTGGTATACAAAAGACGAAGAGGTGAAGGAGGCCATGATAAAATGGGCCATAGATATTGGTTACAAAATTGACTTTGTAAAGTGGCAAGAATTGTGGAATGTAAATATGAAATTCACGGCGTGTACGGCACTAAGGGAGAACCTCTGGAAGATGATTTATAGGTGGCATCTCACACCAGTGAAATTGGCTAAGATTTATAAACCGAAGATTAAGAAATGCTGGAAATGTGGAGAGGGGGATGGTGAGTTCTATCATATGTGGTGGACATGCAGTAAAGTAAAAGGCTTTTGGGAACTGATTTACAACGAACTTAAAAAAAAATTTAAGTATACTTTTCCCAAAAAGCCTGAAGCTTTCCTGCTAGGAATAGTTGGCAAGGAAATCAAAAGAGGACAAAAATCTTTTTCTATATGCCACAACGGCCGCTAGAACTATGTTAGCCCAAAGCTGGAAAATGGAATTAATACCTACTATAAATGACTGGCAGATCAAGATGATAAATTATGCTGAACTAGCTAGAATAACAGGAAGAATAAGAGACCAGGATGACCAGAAGTTTCATGAAAATTGGAACAAATATCTGACGTATATAAGAGATAGGTATAGAACTTCGATGACTCTGGCAGGGCTGGAACAACTCTAACAGTGTTTGGCAACTATGTAAAGGAGATAAAACACGTAACTTTAGAAATTATCTGATACTTACCAATGAAGTGAAGAGAAGGCCGAGGCTCGGCGGAGCCCAAAATAACGGTGTACTATATAAATGATTCTTGTAACAGCTATTTATATAGAAAGGATTATTGTTTTGTGTACATTCCATTGTAAGAATGGAAACAGAGCCAGAGCCACAGCCTGAGTCTGAAACAGTCCTTGATAGAGTGCCAGAGCCAGAGCCAGAGCGAGACCCTGAATCAGTGCCAGAACCAAGCCCTCATTCAGAACCAGAGCCTGAGAAAGAGCCAGAGCCAGAACCAGAGCAACAGCCACAGCCTGAGTCTGAAACAGCCCTTGATAGAGAGCCAGAATCAGAGAATCAGAATCAGAGTCAGAACCAGATCTTCGGTAAAGACGTGGTCTGGTCTTAGCGCAACTGCTCCTCCCACCCGCGATAATAGAGATTGGGTGTTCCAATACATCCCCCCGTAGGGAACCTGCCCCAGCCATTCTGTTGGCTGAGGCCCCCTCCCAGGCAGCCCTGACCCTTTCCCCTTAAAAAGCAAAATACAAACTATACAATAACCTAAAAAATAGTAAAAGAAAAACAAAGCAAGAAACAGTTATGCTAAACTTAAAATAATCCCCGCCCCAACTAAACATTTGTCCCACCCCAGAAAGAAAATAACAACAACAACAAACCACCGTTTGAGGTGCAACAGAGACACAGCCAGAGACAGAGCAAGACCCTGAATCAGTGCCATAACCAAGCCCTCATTCAGAACCAGAGCCTGAAACAGAGCCACAGCCCGAACCAGAGCAACAGCCACAGCCACAGCCTAGAGCCACAGCCTGAGTCTACAACAGTACTTAATACAGTGCCGGAGCCTGAAGCAGAGACACAGCCTCAAACAGAGCCTGAGCCTGAAACAGAGGCAGAGCCACAGCCACAGCCTGAGTCTGAAACAGTCCTTGATAGAGTGCCAGAGCCAGAGCCAGGAATAGGGCTTGATACAGGGCCGGAGCACAAAACATAGCTGCAGCCACAGCCTAGAGCCATAGCCTGAGTCTGCAACAGTACTTGATAAAGTTCCGGAGCTGGAGCCGGAGCCAGAGACACAGCCAGAGCCAGAACAAAACCCTAATTCAGAACCAGAGCCTGAAAGAGAGCCAGACCCTGAAATATAGCTGGGTCAGAGGCAGAGGAAGAGCCATCATGAGACCCTGAATCAGAGTCAGAACCAGATCTTCATTCAGAACCAGACCCTGAACGAGAGCCAGAGCCACAGCCAGAGCCACAGACGGAGCCTAGAGCCACAGCCGAGATCCACAGCCTGAGTCTGAAATAGTGCTTGATAGAGTGCTGGATCCTGAAACAGAGACACTGTCTGAAACTGAGCCTGACGCTTAAACGTAGCCAGGGGCAGAGGGAGAGGCAGAGCCTGATACAGTGCTTGAAACAGCGTAGGAGCCTGAAGCAGAGACACAGCCAGATCCAGAGACACAGCCAGAGCCAGAACAAAACCCTAATTCAGAACCAGAGCCTGAAAGAGAGCCAGAGCCAGAAACAGTGCTTGATAGAGTGCCAGAGCCTGAAACAGAGGCAGAGGCAGATACAGGGCTTGAAACAGTGTCGGAACCTGAAACATAGAAACAGCGTGAAACAGAGACAAAGGCTGAGACACAGGCCAAGCCTGAAATAGAGCTAGAATAGACTAAGAGGTTAAATCGGTAATGATACAGTGGGCAAAAGATTTTGGGTATAATATCCAATTTGATGAATGGGGAAACTTGTGGAAAGAGAATATAAAATTTACTGCATGCACGATATTGAAAGAAAATGTTATGAAAATGTTTTACAGATGGTACATCACACCTGTAAAGTTAGCAAAGATGTATAAGACGTGTAACAAATGTTGGAAATGTAAAGAAAAAGAAGGGACGTTTTTTCATGTGTGGTGGGAATGTAAGAAAGTGAAAAGCTTTTGGGAAATGATATATAATGAAATGAAAAAAATGTTAAGATATACTTTTGTAAAAAACCCGGAGGCCTTTCTTTTAGGGATTGTAGGAAAGGATATAAGAAGAAAAGACTGTAAACTCTTCCAATATGCAGTAACGGCAGCCAGAATCTTGATGGCCCAGAAATGGAAACAAGAGGAAATAGAAGAATGGAGACTGAAAATGACAGACTATGCGGAATTGGACAAATTAACTGGGAAAATCAGATACACCAAAGACCAAAAGTTCATCGAAGACTGGGGAAAGTTTGTAGATTATCTGAAAAACATATGTGGCGTGAACACAACGCTAGTGGGATTTCAAGAGGCACTGTAAAAATGGAGAAGTATTGTTAATATGAAATAGTGGGAGAAGGGAAGTATAATGGCAATACGAAAGAAGGGAATGTGTAACCAAAGTTATAAATACGGATGATTGTCAGAGACGCTGAAGGAAGTTCAAAAAAGAAACAATTTGTTGTATTTTGGGTAAAATTGTATAACTGTTTGGAAAATCAATAAATTTATTTATATATATATATATATATATATATAAAAGAAATAGAGCTAGAATAAGACTTCCGGATATAGCGCCATCGGTAATGGCGGAATCCTTCTGACTAGGGGGGATTTGCCTCGGGGGAATCGGGTCTTACAGCTACGGCGAAACCGGAGACCCTTCAAAAACCACAGGCAGGCGAAGCCTGTGAGCGTGGGATTCAGCGGGCACCCTTTGCGCCCCCCAAATTCGCGGGGAACCTCGACTACGGGTTCCGGAGCGAAGCGGGTGAGCGGCGCGGTGCTGTGAATTGATTGCTTCTTCCCCGGAGTGAAGCCACACAGCCGTTACTGGAGAGCGCTGACTTCTTCTTGTGAAAATTATAAAAGCAACTACCTGTGAGTAGGGGAAATTTGGAAGTATAAGAGAGACTTAATTTGACACCGAAGTGGGGAAGGTTTAAACAGGAAGTCCGCCTTCCTCTTTTGTAAATAGATCAAAGCAAAGAGAAAACAAGCTAAAGCCTGGGAAAACTGACTGGAAAGGACTAAATTTCTAACACTAAAATATCGTAACCCCCCCCCCCCAAGGAAGCAGGGGCAGGAGGGGGGAAGTTTTGGACCGTATATACCTACAAGAGAGAGGGGAAAAACCTAAAATTCACCGCTCTAAACTTGGGAACGGCTGCCAATAGACAAAGACTGCCGTGCTTTGAACTGAGCTTTGACTGTGAACAGGGGACTTGCTGACAGTTAGTTCAGCAAGAGAGATACATTGTGGCCAGTTTCCTCTGCTGCTGCTAAGAAAGAGGGAAAGTAACTGAAAAGAGGGAAAGTAACTGAAAAGTAACAAAAATTTGAACTGTTTATTTCTTTTATTGCTTGAGTTTAAAAAGAGTTTTTCCTGGATTATTGCAACTGTTTCCCCCTAGAGGAAGATTCTGAAACTGTTAAACTGTTACCAGGGGAATTTTCCACTTGTAAAGACAAACTGCGTAGCTGGGATTGACCTTAGCCTCTCTATTGTTTAAGTGTTATGGCAGATGGGAGAGAAAAAGTAGATTCACAATTCCCAGACAAAACAACAAGATCTGGGAAGAATTGGGCACGAAGACAATCAGTTGCTGGCCTTCCCACTTCATCAGTGACTGTACCATCACAACCTAAACCTAGTGGAATGTCATCAGAAGATACTCTGGCGGCTGCATTGGCTAAGATTAATGAATCTTTGGAGAGACTTAATAAAAGGGCTGAAGAGACAAATAAGAGGGTCGAAGAGACAAAGGTGATAGTGGATGAGACAAAATCGAAGGTAGATGCAGCAACTACTAAAATTGATTTAAATACAGAAAGCTTAAATAGTTTGGGACAAAAGGTGAACACCAACACATAATCTATTCAGAAATTGCTGCAGGAATCAACTCTGACCCGACAGACCGCAGAGGAAGCCAAGAAGAAAGCTGATGCCGTGGAATTCAAGACAACTCAATTGGAAACGGAGAAAGTCCCAGATTTGGAGAGGCAAATTAAGGATCAGAAATTGACGCTTTCTATGATTGAACTCAAGGGAAAACAGACGAACTTAAGGATTAGAGCAGTACCTGAATTGGAGAAGGGCAGTTTGATAGACTTTTTGACACAGGAATTTGCAGAGTTTTGGAAGTCGGATTTGAAACAAGAAGACTTTAAAATCGTGAGGGCCTTCAGACTGGGAAGAGGAGGAAAGAAGATTAAAATAAGAGATTGTCTGATTACTCTCCGATCTAAGGAAGAGAGAGATAAAATCTTGGGTCTGCACTTTCAGACTCCTTTGACAATTCTGCAGTAAAGAGTGGAAATCTTTAAAGATATACCGAAACATCTTTTGGATCTTAGGTCCAACTTTGGAGATTTGGTTGCCCTTCTGAGAAGGAACAAAATTATCTTCAGGTGGGAATTCCCCCAAGGCCTATTCTTTAGCTTTAAAGGAAGGAAGATAAAAATAAGATCAGTTGAGGAAAAATACAAGTTTTTGAGAGACCACGGAGAAGATCTGCAGAAAGAACTTGGAAAAGAGCCAGGAGTTTTGGACAGAAGCCCACCAAAAGGAGGGAAACCAACATCATTGTTAGAACTAAAGCAACTACTAGGTGCTGAAGGAGGAGAAGCAAAGTAACTACATCATGGCACTGCAAGTATTAAGCTGGCATGTGAATGGACTTAACTCCCCAGAAAAGAGACGGAGAGTCTTTCATTTTTTTAAAAATGAACAATTGGACCTGATTTGTTTACAAGAAACACATGTGATAAGGCTACACAGGAAGATTCTAAGTAATAAAAGATTAGGACATGAATTTATTTCATCATATAAAGTAAAGAAAAGAGGAGGAGTACTTTATGCAAAGGAGAGCCTATCACCGAAATTTTTATTTAAAGATGATCAAGGAAGATTTGTTGCAATTGAAATTCAATCACAGGGAGAGAAATTTTTGATATTAGGTATTTATGCACCAAATGAGGGGAAATCGGAGTTTTTCAAGAAGCTACACGAGATTCTGATGGACTATTTGGACTATAATATGATTTTGATGGGAGATATGAATGGAGTAGTGTCCACTAATATGGATAAGGCACAGAGACAGGTAGTAACAAAAGATGGTAGACTACCAAAGATGTAATTTGATATGACTGACAATATGGACATAGTTGACATTTGGAGAACTAAGAACCCCATGGGAATAGAAGGAACTTTCTATTCTGAGGCCAAAATGACATGGACAAGAATTGACCAAATTTGGCTAACTAGGGGGCTGGCCCCGAAGATTAGAAAAGTGGAAATTTGCCCTAAAACTTGCTCCGACCACAATGCGGTGAAGATGGAAATGAAACTAACACCAATTGGTTCCTTTAGATGAAGGATGAATGACACATTGTTTAGGAATGAAGAAGTGACTGAAAAGGCTCAAAAGAACTTGAGAGACTATTTTGGGATAAATTTGAACACCACAGTTGAAAAAAGAGTAATCTGGGATGCCAAGTAAAGCAGTCATGAGAGGGTTTTTGATACAGCAGAACGCAATTAAGAAGAAAACCCAAAATGAAAAAAAAGGATAAAATTCTGGAGAAAATAAAGGAAGGAGAAAAGAGACTGAGAGCAAAACCAAAATCACAGGAAATCCTGAAAGAGATAAAGTTATATCAAGTACAATACACGAAACTGATCAATCAGGAAATCAAATGGAAGATCAAACAGATGAGACAAAAGACATTTGAATCGGCAAATAAATGTGGGAAATTGTTGGCCTGGCAAATGAAAAAAAGACAAAAGCTTAATACTATTACCAATTTGGAAGTGGAGGGAAAGAATATACAGAATCCAGTGGAGATTAGGACGTGCTTTCAGAAGTATTTTAAACATTTATAGACACAAGAGACTCAGAAAGAAATTGACATTGACCGATTTTTGAAAACAAATGGATTACAAAAAATCTCTCAAGAAAATAAGCTAATGCTGAACTATAAAATAACAGACCAGGAGGTTGAAGGAGCCATTCAGAACATGCAATTGGGCAAATCCCCAGGGCCGGACGGCTTGACCTCAAGATATTACAGATCCTTGAAAGAATGGTTAGTACGGCCTTTAAATGATATCTGCAATGAAATACTGGAAGGGGGAAAGGCACCAGAGTCGTGGAAGGAAGCATATATTACACTTATACCGAAAACGGAGTCTGAGAAGACACAGCTTAAGAACTACCGCCCTATATCATTGCTCAATGTGGATTACAAAATTTTCGCTGATATCATGGCTAAAAGGTTAAGAAAGATATTGGTAGAAGAAAGCCATAAAGACCAAGCGGGCTTTCTCCCGGGGAGACACTTGTCTGACAATACGAGGAATATAATTAACATCTTAGAAAAATTACAAGTGAATATCAATACAAAAGCAGTTTTGATATTTGTGGACGCGGAGAAAGCCTTCGGCAATATTTCTTGGAGTTTTATGAAGAAAAATTTACAGGGAATGGGGGTAGGCCAAGGTTTTGAAAACGGTATAGGTGCAATTTATTCAGAACAAAAAGCTAAATTGATTGTGAATAACGTAGTTACAGAAGAGTTTAAGATTGAGAAAGGAACACGACAGGGGTGCCCATTCTCTCCATTGCTTTTTATATCGGTCCTGGAGGTTTTGCTAAATATGATTAGAAAGGACCAATTGGTTAAAGGTATACAAGTCGGAGCTAAACAGTACAAATTGAAAGCATTTGCGGATGATTTGGTATTGACATTACAGGAGCCAGAATCTAGTACTAAAAGAGTATTGGAATTGATTCAAGAATTTGGTCAGGTAGCAGGTTTTAAGTTGAATAACTTGAAAACTAAGGTCTTAGAGAAAAATCTAACACCGGTTGAGAGAGAGAGGTTTCAGAAAGAGACAGGATTAACATTGGTTAAGAAAGTGAAATACCTTGGGGTTAACATGACTGCTAAGAATGTGAACCTATTTAAAGATAATTATGAAAAATGTTGGACGGAAGTGAAAAAGGACTTAGAAATATGGTCAAATTTGAAGTTTTATTGCTAGGCCGAATTGCAGCGATAAAAATGAATGTATTGCCAAGGATGTTGTTTTTGTTTCAAACATTGCAAATTTTGGACAAAATGGAATGTTTCAAGAAGTGGCAGAAAGATATTTCTAGATTTGTCTGGCAGGGCAAGAAGCCCCGAATAAAATTTAAAATACTAACTGATGCTGAAGAAAGGGGTGGTTTTGCCCTGCCAGACCTTAAACTATATTATCAGTCAGCCGCATTTTGTTGGCTGAAGGAATGGCTATTTCTTGAAAACACTGATGTATTGGATTTGGAAGGGTTTAATAATGTATTTGGTTGGCATGCATACTTGTGGTATGATAAGGTCAAAGCACATAAAGTGTTTAAAAACCATATTGTCAGGAAAGCTTTGTTTATTGTTTGGATAAGATTGGTTGTCACCAATGGAAGCAAAGGCTCTGAAAAAGCTCAATATGGAGGCCAATTGGCCGAAATATTGGGAGATATTGGAACAAGAAGGATACAGGTTAAAGCTGCAGAGTTTTGAAAAATTAAAAAACAAAGTATGGGATTGGCTTCATTATTATCAAATAACGGAGGTTTATAATTTGGATAAGAAAATTGGGTTTCAGGTGGAGAAATCAAAATTGGAAACAGAATTGTTAGATCCTAAAACTAAGAATTTGTCAAGAATGTATAACTTGCTGTTGAAATGGAATACTCAGGATGAAACGGTGAAATCAGCTATGATTAAATGGGCTCAAGATGTTGGACATAACATTATGATGGCTGACTGGGAACAGTTATGGACCACAGGTATTAAGTTTACGGCATGTATTTGTTGATTGTGCAGAGTCCTTTACACAGCAGAAGAATGAGTAGTACATGCTACATGCTTAAGTTTTAGTTTATTTACACTTCAATGCTGAGAGATTACAAGCAGGCATCTTGCCTCTGCTAGAGCAGAGAGGCAACCCCTCTCTCCTCGGAAAACAAAGAACTCCGAGAGAACTGTGAAAAACAGGAAACCAGTGTACGTCACATCCAGTCTCCTCTTCCCGTGGGAAACCAACAGTGCATTTACTGTGGAATGTAAACAACCTGTCTCGTGACAAGCACTTCGCTGCACAGAGAAGAAAGAAGAAACCAACATCCTCCCCCTTTCTGTGAACATCACTGGGCAGCGTGTTCGTACAATATCAGTACAAACCCAACTTCTGCACATAGGTACAGTGTTGATCCCTTGATACAATCTTGGACAATACATCAGCAGGAATTTCATTACCTGGCATATAGGACACCGTTACGAGTCCCTTCTGAATACATTCCCTAGCATGTTGCAACTTCAATTGCAAGTGCTTCGTGCTTTGCTTGCAACCTTCAGAATTCAGCAAAGCCAAACATGCTTTGTTGTCCTGGTAAACCTGGATTGGACATTTGACAGGAATTTTCATATCTTTGCACAATTGTAACAACCATTCACAATCCTTACGTGAATAAGACAGTGCATTCAGTTCAGCTTCACAAGTACTTAAGCTAACTGTTGTTTGCTTCTTGCATGACCAATCAAAAAGACCCTGATTGTACATATAGCAAACATATAGCAAACTCCAGACGTACTTTTCCTGTCTGTAGTGTCACTTCCAAAACTTGCATCTGCAAATATCTCAAGACCACCAGACTTCTGATTGTTAAATCTCAGTCTGTAATGCATAGTGGCTTTCAAATAGCGCGCTATGCGTTTCAGAGCTTTCCAATCCTTAACACTAGGATTGTTGACTTGTCTGCTTAGCAAATTACAGCTAACAGCAATGTCAGGTCTTGAACATCTGGCAATGAAGTTTAGCTTGCCTAGCACACTTCTGTACAGTGTAGTGTCAGAAAATGCTTCTTCAGTGTCTTCTACCTGATAACCTGTTGTCATTGGTGTGTCTACAGGGTTAGCATCCATCAGGTTTAGTTTGCTTAACACATCAGCAATTTTCCGTGACTGGTGTACTAGAATGTTACCATCTTGATCTCTCTCTATTTCCAGAGATAGGTAGTTGTTTACCTCACCAAGATCTTTCATGTCAAAGTGCTCTTTCAGTTGAGCTAGGGCGTTATTGTACATTGTGACATCTTTCCAAAAGAATAATAAATCATCAACATAAAACAAACAATACAGTTTCTTTTGCCCCTCCTCTTTGACAAATACACATGGATCAGCTTTCCCTTGCTGAAAACCTAGAGAAAACAACACTTCAGTGAGTTTTGTGTGCCAACACCGTGCACTTTGTTTGAGACCATAAAGGGACTTCAGAGCACAAACAAATCCCTGTTTTACCTGTACGCCATCAGGTGGAAGCATATAAAGTGATTCACCTAGAGATCCGTACAAAAAAGCTGTATTCACATCATGGTGACTAATGTGTAGATTTTCCTCTGCAGCTAGCTTGAGCATAAGCCTAATGCTCTCATACCTCACTGTGGGTGAGTAGGTCTCGTGATAGTCTTCACCTGGTACCTGTGCAAAACCTCTGGCTACCAATCTGGCTTTGTGTCTGACTATCTTGCCATTTTGATCTGTCTTCGCTTTGAAGACCCATTTGCTTCCAAGCAGTTTCATTCCTGGAACTACTGGAACTAGTTCCCAAGTCTTGTTCCTTTCTAAGGAATCAAGCTCAGCCTTCATGGCATTTAACCATGGCTCAGCTTCCTTTGAATCCAAATCCTGGATTTCTTGGAAACTTGAAGGTTCAAATACCTTCTTGGAGCTTTTAACAGCTGTTACTGCTATCTTAGCAAACTCATCAGCAAATCTCTTTGGAGGTCTGCCTTTTGTGGCTCTCTGTGACCTACGAATTAGCCTTAAGTCCTCAACACTTTCCTCTTCCTTCTTAGGAGAAAAGTGACCTATTGTGAACAATGGTTCTTCCAATTCTTGATCAGAGCTTTCAGAGGGTCGCATAGAGGCTTTCGCACTCTTGAAATCCTCTGAATCACCCGATTCAGTTTCAGACTCAGAATCAGAACCTTCATCAGTGGGTGTGGGTTGTTGTGGCTGCTTTTGACTATCCTCAGTCTCATTACTGTCATCAGGATAACATTGAAAAATTCCCACATTCTCCCCCACTTTGCATTGTACTCAACACTTCTTGTGAGCTTAATTGTCTTAGAGTCAGACATCATTATTCTGTAAGAACCTTTCTGATAACCTAGAAAGATACCATGCAATCCACGCTTGTCTAACTTGGAGTTTTGTGGTGAGTGAACCCACATGTCAGAACCAAAAATTTTCATGTGTTTGATGTATGGTTTCTTGCCAAACATCTTCTCATAGGGGGTACAACCAATCGCTGAAGATAACCTGCGATTGTAACTGTAAACAAAACACGAGAGAGATTCGGCCCAATAACTCTCTGGAAGATTGGCATCATGCAGCAAGGTTTTTAACCCTTGAAGCAATGGTTGAATTGCCCTCTCGCAAAGTCCATTCTGCCATGGCGAGAGAGGACTAGACAAATCGTGTTGAATTCCTTTCTCAGTCAGAAAAGCTTCAAACTGCTGAGAAGTGAATTCCCCCCCCCCCCCGCGATCAGTGAAAAGAATCTTTATCTTCTTACCATGCACATTTTCCAACCAAGCACAGAATTCCTTGAACCTAGGAAAAGCCTCTGATTTCTGCTTGAGATTGTACACATAAATATACCTGGAAAATGCATCAATGAGAACCATGAAGTACCTATTTCCACCCAAAGAGGGCGCTAGTGGTCCAACCAAATCAGCATGAACAACCTGGTATGGTTCTGTAGCTTGCCTACTAGACACCTTACCTTTCGCAGCCATTTTCACCTTGTTTGCTGCGCATGCTTTGCACTTCATGTGGTACCTGCAGGGTTTAATAGTCATACCTTCAACCAAGGCAGGCATTTTAGATACTGCCTCAAAATGCAAATGACCAAATTTTCGGTGAAAATCGTGAATACATTCTGCATGCAAACTTTTGTTAGAACCTGCAATGCAACAAGTTTCATCCTGCACAACATCATCATAATACAAAACAAACAAACGATCAACATATTCAGCATGCAATACATAATCGTTTTTCTTTGTGATGGTGCACCTCTTGTTCTTGAAGGAAACGTCAATGTTCCGTTCATTCAGCTGCGGAACGCTGAGTAGATTATGTTTGGCATCCGGTACATAAAGCACATCTCGTATCGATAAGTCCAAACTGTGAAGAACAACAGTTCCGTAGCCTTTACTGGGGATCGTGTTGCCATCCGCCTGGTGAATCGCACCTTCCTGCGGTGTAAAAGACACAAACAGTCGCTTATCGTTGCACATGTGATGCGTTGCAGCCGAATCCACCACGAAGAAAGATCTAGACGTCTTCTGGACCTTTGCAACCTTTGGTGTGAAGCGTGAGACCATTGCCTTGTGCTGCGTTGTCCTGGACACCGGACCTTTGCCTTTGCTCTGGCCTTTTCCACGCGATGAGCTTCCGCTGCGCTGCTCTGTCTTGGCCCTGAGATATCTGCATTCCCTCTTCATATGGCCTAGACGTCCACATGAGTGGCATTTCACTGCCTTCAAAGCTTTGGCGCCATCTGGTGGTTCCACTGCACTCTGGGATGACGTCTGTGAAGACTTCCCCTTACCCATGCAGCTATCACCCTGGCGGTCTGCTTCATTCAGAATCACGGCAGTATCACAGGCTACTCTGAGCTGAGCATGTGGCTGATTGGCATCAGATTCCCCACTTGCATCAGCCAGCCTTCTGCAGCTAGCCATCATGACTCTGGCATTAGCCTTCTGCATCATCTCTGCTGCTTTAAATCAAGCTGCTTTATACAAGCTGCTTCTCTGCTGCTTCAAACCTCATTCCAAAGGCACTTTTAAACGTTACTTTCGCTTTCCCCCAAGCCTCTACGCTTGTGCCGTGGCAAACGGCCTTAAAAAGTTCAAAGTCCAGCCATAAAGCCATTAATTAGGAGCTGGCAGGCTGCCCGGAGCATGAGCACATACCTCTCAATCAATCAACTTGACGCAGAGAAGATAAGACCGGTCCGTTTCTCTGTTCCTTTGCCGGAACTCCCACTCGACCCACGGAGTCCATCCGTCAGATTGATCGCGTTTTTCTGGGCCCAGGACCAAAAATGTTGATTGTGCAGAGTCCTTTACACAGCAGAAGAATGAGTAGTACATGCTACATGCTTAAGTTTTAGTTTATTTACACTTCAATGCTGAGAGATTACAAGCAGGCATCTTGCCTCTGCTAGAGCAGAGAGGCAACCCCTCTCTCCTCGGAAAACAAAGAACTCCGAGAGAACTGTGAAAAACAGGAAACCAGTGTACGTCACATCCAGTCTCCTGGAGCAGGGAAGATGGCCGCCGAACTAGTAGCAGAGTTCTGGAGGTTATCTGAGGCAAGTTCTTAAATTTGCTTTTTAAATAGGCTCGACACCGAGCCAACCTTTGAAACCCCTTTTATAATATATTATAACTCCCCCAGAGTTTTTAAATAGTTTTAATAGTTCTTTTAGCTTGTTGCTTCTAAAAAAAAAAAAAAAAAGCCCTTCTTGTTACCTTGTTATCTTAATGGCCGGAGGGTTTACTCCCCATGCTGCCACTCTCCTCAAGTCTGACCGACAATAAGGAAAATGGGTGACAGCTGATTTATTGCCAACTCCGTGTTATGCTCTGAACTATAAGCTATCAAATTACAAACAGCTATTCCAAATCTTGCCTCAATTTGGACCTTAGTCTACAGCTGGGTGGAGTTTCCGACTCCCTAAGAGACATAGTTTTTGAAATAAGAAGAATAACCCCTGATTGGTAACAAGATTTACAAATGGTACTTACTAGAAAGAAACGTAGGGACCTGGGGATAGTGACAAGCCCGTTGCTCCAGGAGTGTTATGAGAAACAGAGTAAAATCACGCAATACTTTTCACATACAAGGGACAACGAGAATGGAAATGGAAATGAGCAAAAGATGGCTGAGATGGTTGAGTTGAAGCAGGATGAGGCCCTTCTTTTTCCCTCTGCTGCTCAAGATCACTCAACCTTCTCTAGAGGAATACAGGACTCGGAGAATAACAACCAAAATAGAAATACAATGAGCCTGGCCCATGAAATAGTCTTGGCTGAGATATTATCTTCAGAGTTACAGGAAGAAACCCGAAACTCCCAGAAATCCCAGACCTCATCTATGGGCTCCCAGACGGAAAACAATGACTGCTATCCTCAGGACTGGCTGCTCTCTATAAATCTGGATCTGGCAGCTATGAAAAAATATTTAACAATAACAAATGGGCTGCTCCTGACACTAGTGGAAAATTATCCCCTCCAAGCTAAAGGCTCAGAATTTCATGGTGTTGATCCACCAACCACCCCTCAAGAGCCAGAATATACAAAGCAACCAGCAACCAGCAAGTGCACACAAGGATCATCAGCGGAAAATCACTTACACCAAGGAAAGGACATAGGGTTGTATGTCTCTGTCCCCAAAACCGAATTTCCTATCGAAGTAAATCAAAAGAAGCGAGGCATCAATAAGAGATCCCATAAGAAGAAAGCTGAAACTAAAAAGAAAAGTAAGAACATAAAAACTGCAAGGAAATCTGTTATAAACCGACGTGCATGTAAAGTATGTTGGAAAAGACTATATAAGCTGATCCCAACAAAATCAGAAACAAACTCTAACAAACCTGCTATACATGGCAGCAGAGAGAACAACAGTGTGGATCCAGAAAAAAAGATCCAGCTGAAGTCTTTGAAAGAAACACCATTGCTGCCTAACAAAACAAGTGAGGAAATGGAATCACTACCCGGGTGCTCTATGCTGAAACCTCAAGGATCCATAAATATTAAAGAAGACTCATCCCATACCATTGATTATGGCAGATCTCAAGATGAGCCAGTAGCAGGGCAAGATCTGTCCCAGGACAAAGGATGGAAACTGATACTGGCAGATAGGAAGTTAGCTTTTCTAAACTACCCGAAGCCAAAGGGCTTCCTTACACAGGAAGAACGCTCGGTGCATTTTGTGAATACTTTAGATGATATGCTGCCAGGAAAAATAAAATTAAATGACATTACCTCAGTAGATTTCATATTCTACAATGGCTACTCTCTGCGAGTGATTGCCTCCTTCAAAGATCAAAACTTGGCTAAATATATATATATAGATCAAGACATTTGCTGTTAAAGAAAAGGATAACGGTAACAAGATATTTTGAAAACAGCACATGTTTGAATTTGTTTCCTGATGATTTTACGACAGCTGAGATAAGATTTACTTGTAAACCTAAGGAGGAGAGAGGACACTCAAAAGACAAACTGGAACATACTGAGCAAGGGTCCTTGAAACTAAGACAGGAGATGAGACTGCCTAATGAGGGGACGGATAACTTCTATCCAGAAGAAAAGGCATTAATAAATCAGTTTGGATTGTTGCCTTTCCTTGCCCAATCTGAGATCTTGAGAAGATTGGAGACCCTTAGAAATAAGCTAACAGAGATGAATGCTCAGGAAAAAGTAAGAGAGAAAGAACTGGCAGCGGACCAATTAAAGAAAGAGAACCTCTCTGAAAAAGCCAAGACAGACCCCATGAAAGATTATAATACCTCTGCAACTGCAGAGATAAACCTGTTAACAACAGATCTAACACAGTGCGCAAGGGATAAACTACCATCTAAGAAGGAAACCATCCCTATGACAACCATGAAAGACTACCTTTATAATACCTCTGCAGCTGCAGAGATAAACCTGACAGCAACAGATCTAACACAGTGCGTAAGGGACAGTAACAATCTACCATCTAAGAAGGAAACCATCCCTATGACAACCACAACGCGCTCTTGGACCAGCATGAGATACCTGGATGAGGATGAACTTGGTATCAGTCAAACAGAACGCCTCAAGGTAGATTCGCCAAAAAAAGGAGTACTGATCACTAATGTTAGCACGCTGCACCCTTCAATTGATTCCATTGAGTACCTGGGCGATAATACATCTATGGACATTGCCAAAATGAACGAAATTCAACCAATAGATAAAAAGATAGGCCCTAAAAATCTTTCAAAGGCAAATTGACTAAGATCAACTTTTGGCAAGACAACGTGCAACCTTGCCTTGCTAACTTGGAATATTGCAGGTTGGCAAAAGAGGGTTTCTGACCAATCCTTTGCTAAATATATCCAGAGACATGACATTGTGTTTCTCCAGGAGACCTGGAGCACAAGTGAAGTGGAGTTAAATGGCTTTTCTGCGTTCTCCCTCCCAGGTCTTTTAAGTACTAGAGGGGGGCGAGTTAAAGGTGGGTTAGTTACTTTAATCTCAACAAGGCTAAGGGCCATATTTAAAAAACTAGACCCACTAGACCATCTGGCCACAGCTGTGCAAGTACAGTGGAGAACCCACAGCTTGCTGCTGATTAACGTATACCTACCCCCACAAAGAGAGAAAAGACTGATAAGAAATACTTGGGCTCAGTTAGAACAGTATCTTGACAAACTATCAAATCAATTTCCTGATGCCTCTGTAGTGGTGGCAGGCGACCTAAATGCCAGAACTGGACAATCTGATGAGGCTTTGTATGCCCATTTCCATGAAACAGCCCCCATTATAGAGGAAGCCCACTCAATACCAGCTAGAATCTCAAAGGATAAAGGCTGCAATTATGCCGGCTTATGCCTATTACACTTGGTCAACAAGTTGGACTTGGTTATACTAAATGGCCGTACAGAGGGGGAGAAGGTCGGAGAATTCACATTTATATCTAACAATGGCGCCTCCACAATTGATTATATAATCGTGTCGTATGATCTTCAAAACAAAGTTCTGGAATGCAAAGTGGAGGAGCGCTTAGACAGTGACCATCTGCCATTAAGTGCACTCGTAGCTGCGGGAAAGGATTTATCCTGCGCTGAGAAAATCGAACATTCGAGCCCTACAGCTTTGGAGCGCAGATATTCTCGTATCAGATGGACAGATGAACTGCATAAGGAAATTTCAAGTAGGCTATGCTCAAAGGAATTCCTCACTAAGAGAGAAAACCTTATAACTTCCTCAAGCCATGAATTAAAGATAAATTTATTTCAGGAGTTAATTTCACTCCTTCAAGATTCCCTGAAGGAAAAAAGGAACAGGTCAAGTAGGCAATCCTCAGTATATAAAAACTCCAAACCCTGGTTTGATCAAGAATGTCAGGACATGAAGCTAAACTTACTGAAAAAATACAAGAATTATAGATCTGCCAATTTACCCCAACTCCCCATGGTCTGGTTTGAAGATAAACGAAATTATAAAAACTTGATCAAAAACAAAAAACTCCTGGCACAGAAAAGAGAATGGAAATGCCTAATAGATGCATCCAGAGAGAGAGACTCGGCCACCTTCTGGAGACTGGTAGCAAATGGAGTGCGATCTACCTCCTCAGAAGTGGAGTATACTATACCTGCAGGGACTTGGGAGGCATTTTTCCAATCTTCATATTCAGCTCTGCCTTTGACACAGCCACTAATACAGTGTGCGGCAGGTGATGAGTGGCCTCCGGTGTCGGTTGCGGAGATCAGGAGGCTTATTCAGGCACTCAAACACAGAAAAGCCCCGGGAGCAGATAATATCTCTCCTGAGCTTCTCAAAGCCAATATTGACTGGTGGGCCCCAGTCCTTGCCACCCTATTCACTAGCATAGATCAAACAGCAATAATACCAGAGGACTGGGGATTGGCAATCATCGTTCCCATATTCAAGAAAGGCTGTAAACTTGATCCAGCCAATTACAGACCAATCAGTCTCTTAAGCATCATTAGCAAACTTTATGCAACTCACTTACGTGAAAAGTTTGCGGACTGGCTGGAACAGGAGCACATCCTAAAGGAAGCCCAGGCTGGTTTCAGGGCACATAGATCAACTCTAGACCAAGGACTGGTATTGCAACATCTAGTGGAGAAATACACCTCAAAGAAAGGAGGCTCCCTCTATGTAGCCTTTATAGATTTCAAATCAGCTTTCGATTTGATACCCCGGCACAGACTTTGGGAAAAATTAAATGCCACAAACATCGATAGACGTCTTTTGCTTCTTATCCGTAGACTACATGAAAATACTCGGATCCGTGTTAGATGCGACCGTTATGGGAACCTATCAAAGGAAATCCAAAGTTTCCATGGTGTCAAGCAAGGCTGTGTTCTTGCCCCTATTCTATTTAACTTCTATATAAACTCCTTAGTCGGAAAGATGGAGGAAGCAAGTACTCATCCCCCAAACCTAAATAATATACCAATCCCAGTCCTTTTGTACGCAGATGATGCGGCACTTATTTCCTTCTCTTGTGTGGGTCTAAGAAAACTTTTACGAGCTCTTACAGAGTATTGCGAAGCTGAACACCTAATAATAAATTACACTAAATCAAAAATTATGGTGTTCTCCAAGAGAAAACTCCGACATAAATGGAAAATTAATAACCAACCTATTGAGCAAGTAACATCTTTTAGATATCTTGGAATAATTTTTGATGAGAAGGGATCTTGGTGCCATCAGATTAAGAATTCCATTGTAAATGCGCAAAGATCTTCCAGAGCTATCATAAGATTCTTTTACAGAAAAGGAGGTCAATATGTTCCTGCTGCCTCCCAGGTCTTTGTTGCAAAAATACTTCCACAATTGATGTATGGCACCCAGATATTTAATTGTCAAAAACTCAAGTCCCTGGAATCTGTACAAACTAAATTTTACCGCTCCCTACTAGGGTTACCTACCTGTGTCTCCAACACAGCCATCAGGCTGGAGGTAGGTCAACTCCCTATTAATGCCAGGATATGGATCCTGAAGATTCACTTCTGGCTAAAACTCATATTTTTCCCAGTGGGAGTGGCTCCATTGACTCTACTAGACCCGTTCCAGTCTAAATGGAGATTGTTGCTTTATGAAAAATTGAAGGGCCTGGGGCTTTCCCCACAAGAACTTATAGCCTCAGGTTTTGAAAAGGCTAAAAGGATGGTGAGCCAGCGAATAGGAGATGTAGAGCTTCAGGACCATATGAGCAAGTTAGATAAATATCCAGCTATCCAAGATTATGGAAAAGGGTTTAATCTAACACCATATTTGCTGGATCTACAAATCGCAAAATACAGACGGGCGTTTACCCTTACCAGATTTGATGTACTGCCATCTGCCTTACTAAAGGGCAGATACGAGGGCACACCCTATGCTGAACGAGTTTGCCCATGTGGTCTGAAAGAGGTGGAAACGGCTTCACATGTGTTGTTACACTGCGACCTTTACGGGGATATTAGGTCACTGTTTATCTCCCCTATCGTTCAGAAATTTCCAGGTCGATCTGAATCTCAGCGGCTGAAAATCCTAGTAGGAGATAAAAACCCAGAAGTAACACTGAAAGTGGCCAAATTTTCTGCGGCTGCGATCAAGCGGAGGGCATTAGCTGTAAAAAAGTAAAAGACTTGACCCCTGGACAAGCCCCCCCTTTTTTAAGTCTATACATATACTGTAGTGCATATATGTGTGTGTGTGGGTGGGTGTGTGGGTGTGTGTGCATATGTGTATTGCTTTTATGTATAATTTTACAATTTTTAATTGACACCATTATTCCCTTTGTAAACTATTGTTGTTTTTATGTTTTTTTCTGGTCTATGACCGTAATAAATTCATTCATTCATTCATTCATTCATCCAGTCTCCTCTTCCCGTGGGAAACCAACAGTGCATTTACTGTGGAATGTAAACAACCTGTCTCGTGACAAGCACTTCACTGCACAGAGAAGAAAGCAGAAACCAACAGTATTGCCTTAAGAGAGAATATAATGAAAATGGTGCCAAAGAAGGATAGAACCTTTTTTATGTATGCAACAACAGCAGCAAGAATACTCATCGCAAAGTATTGGAAGACACAAGATTTACCCACCCGGGAAGAATGGCAGATGAAAGTGATGGACTATATGGAACTGGCGGAGATGACTGGCAGAATCCGAGACCAAGGTGAAGAGTTGGTGGAAGAAGATTGGAAAAAAATTAAAGTTTATCTACAGAAACATTGTAAAATTCAGGAATGTTAGAAGGATGTTGGAATGAAGTAATGTGGTATTAGCAGAAATGATACAAAAGATTAGGTAAAAATTGATTTTTTAACTGTTGAAAGATCAGAATGTAATATTATACTACATTAGGATAAACTATTAGGATAAAAACCAAGTTGGAAAGGATTTGCTGGAATACTTAAGTGAACTAGAGTACAAAAAAGGGAGGTGTGAGAAGGTCAGGGAAATAAGTCAATGAAAGATAAGACATGGAAATGTTTTTAACTGCTTTTATTTTTCTGTATTTTGTATCCTTTTTTCATTTTTCTTTTTTTCTTTCTCATTTTTGTAACTTTTTTGAAACTTTAATAAATATTTTTTAAAAAATGAAATAGAGCTAGAATAAGTGCTAGAGCCAAAGACTGAGACAAAGCCTAATAAAGAGCAGAAGCCTGAGCCTGAGCCTGAAACAGTGCTTGATACAGTGCCAGAGCCTGAAACAGAACCAGAGCCACAGCTACAGCCATAGCGCCACAGCCTGAGTCTGCAACAGTGGTTGATACAGCGCCAGAGCCTGAAACAGAGACACAGCCTGAAACAGAACCTGAGCCTGGTTATTAGCATGGCAATTAAAGAAGAGAGAGGCAGAAAGGCTTATAA
Organism: Podarcis melisellensis; assembly: GCF_964234715.1. Lineage (NCBI taxonomy): Eukaryota > Metazoa > Chordata > Lepidosauria > Squamata > Lacertidae > Podarcis > Podarcis melisellensis. Next base: position 34,707,859 of record NC_138535.1, on the reverse strand, counting down.
ATAGAGTTAAGTGCGAAGGCAAAATAATAAACAACCCTAAAGAAATAGAGAAACGATAAGGATAAATCTATAAGGAAGGAAATGAAACAAGAAGAAGTTAAAGAACATTTAGAACACAACTGTCTTCCGAAACTTACTAAAGAACAAGAAGAACTGTTGAATGCCCTTATTACATCGTACGAAATTCAAAGAGCAATTAAGGAAGCAAAGATAGGAAAGCCACCAGGGCCAGACGGCCTACCGGCAATATATTATAAAAAAATTGAGGAATTACTGTCTGACCCATTAAGAAGTATCTTAAAAGACGGAACCATGCCGGATTCTTGGAAAGACAGCCTTATTGCATTAATTCCAAAACAGGGAATGGACAATCTACTTATTAACAACTATAGGCCTATCGCACTTCTAAATAACGATTATAAATTATAGGCAAATATTTTAGCCGAAAGATCAAAAAAAGTCTTCCAGATGATGATACACAATGACCAAGCTGGCTTTTTGCCCGGGAGGCACATTTATAGCAACACTAGAAACATTATAAACTTATTAGCGTATTTAGACTTAAGAATAGAAAAGAAGGCTGTCTTAATGGCTATAGATGCAGAAAAGGCTTTTGACAGGGTATTCTGGAAATTTATGAAAGGTCTATTACACCATATGGATTTTGGTATACAGTACAGTATATAAAAGGGATTGAAGCAATATAATCAAAACAAAAAGCTAAAATCATAATCAATGGAAATTTATCACAGGAGTGTGAAATCAGTAAAGGGGTCAGACAAGGTTGCCCACTATCCCCCTTAATTTTCATATTAACATTGGAAGTTTTATGTAAACAAATTAGGGAAGAAAAAGAAATAAAAGGGATTATGCTGGGAAATAGAAGTTACAAAATGAGGGCATTTGCTGACGATTTAATTATAACTACGGAGCAACCAAAACAGAGTTTAAGAAAGGCGTTGGAAAGAATATATGGCTACGGTAAAGTTGCGGGGTTCAAAATGAATTTAAACAAGACAAAACTATTAGTTAAAAATATGTTGCCAGATGAAAAAGCAGAATTAGAACAAATAATAGGCATTAAAATCTACCCCCAAATCAAGTATTTAGGATTATGGATAACACCAAAGAATATTAACTTATATGAAGATAATTATACCAATTGTTGGAAAGATATCAAAAGACAGTTGGAGACATGGACAAGGTTAAATTTATCATTCCTGGGCCGTATTTCGGTAATTAAAATGATAGTTTTACCGAAGCTACTCTTTCTATTCCAAACGATTCCAATTACAGGAAAGACCAGCAGTATCAACAAGTGGCAAAAAGAAATTTCTAAATTTTTGTGGAAGGGTAAAAGACCAAGAGTAAAGCATAAGATATTAATAGATACTGTAGAAAGAGGTGGCTACGGGTTACCGGATTTGAAGCTATATTACGAAGCCTCATGTCTTCTCTGGTTGAAAGATTGGTATTTATTAAAAAATTGGGATATTTTAGATCTAGAAGGTCATGACACCCGTTTTGGGTGGCATGGCTATCTTAATTATGGGAAAATAAAGACGCATAGGAGTTTTTCAAATCATATAATAAGAAATGCTATATATAAGGTATGGGGAAAATACAAAAGATATTTGGAACAGAAAACCCCAAGATGGAACTCTCCACTAGAAGCAATCGCTGTTAAAAAAAGGAACAAAATCAAAGAGAACTGGATAATCTATAACACAATATTAAGGGGGGAGGAGGAGGTGAATTACTTCCAGGTTGCTTCCAGGTGAATGAAGTGTTCAGACAGGATAAGCAGATAGGTTTTGAAAAGGAGCCTTCAAGATTTGATAGAGAACTACTGAATAGTAAAACCAAAATAATCGCAAAAATCTATAGACTTCTTTTAGACTACGAAGTAATGGATGAGGAGGTTAAGGCTTCAATGATAAAGTGGGCCCAAGATGTGGGCCGTCCAATTATGCTAAAAGATGGGGAAAACTGATGGAATGGAAATTTGAAATTTACAGCCAGCTATAATATAAGAGAGAACATGATGAAAATGGCTCGTAGGTGGTACCTCACTCCTTCCAGATGATCAAGAATGTATAAAAATTTGGCGAATGCTTGTTGGAGATGTGGAGGAAGTAACGGTGACATGAGTATTTTAGATAAAGAGATCCCAAAAAAATCTAAGAGAGGATTATTGTTTTGTGTACATTGCATTGTAAGAATGGAAACAGAGCCAGAGCCACAGCCACAGCCTAAGTCTGAAACAGTCCTTGATAGAGTGCCAGAGCCAGAGCCAGAGCCAGAGCGAGACCCTGAATCAGGGCCAGAGCCAAGCCCTCATTCAGAACCAGAGCCTAAGAAAGAGCCAGAGCCAGAACCAGAGCAACAGCCACAGCCTGAAACAGCCCTTGATAGAGAGCAGTCTGAAACAGCCCTTGATAGAGAGCCAGAATCAAAGAATCAGAATCAGAGTCAGAACCAGATCTTCGGTAAAGACGTGGTCTGGTCTTAGCGCAACTGCTCCTCCCACCCGCGATAACAGAGATTGGGTGTTCCAGTACATACCCCCGTAGGGAACCTGCCCCAGCCATTCTGTTGGCTGAGGACCCCTCCCAGGCAGCCCTGACCCTTTCCCCTTGAAAAGCAAAATACAAACTATACAATAACCTAAAAAAATAGTAAAAGAAAAACAAACCAAGAAACAATTATGCTAAACCGCCCCAACTAAACATTTGTCCCACCCCAGAAAGAAACTAACAACAACAACAACAAACCACCGTTTTTGGCGCAACAGAGACACAGCCAGAGACAGAGTGAGACCCTGAATCAGTGCCATAACCAAGCCCTCATTCAGAAACAGAGCCTGAAAAAGAGCCACAGCCCGAACCAGAGCAACAGCCACAGCCTAGAGCCACAGCCTGAGTCTGCAACAGTACTTGATACAGTGCCGGAGCCTGAAACAGAGACACAGCCTCAAACAGAGCCTGAGCCTGAAACAGAGGCAAAGCCACAGCCACAGCCTGAGTCTGAAACAGTCCTTGATAGAGTGCCAGAGCCAGAGCCAGAGAGAGACCCTGAATCAGAGCGAGACCCTGAATCAGAGCCAGAGCCAGAGCCAGAGCCAGAGCCAGAGCCAGAGCCAGAGCCAGAGCCAGAGCCAGAGCCAGAGCCAGAGCCAGAGGCGGGTCAACCTTGTGTCGGAACCAGTGACCTTCCCAATGCCCAGAATTGATGACATTTTGAGCAGGGTAAGGAAGGGGAAGGTTTTTACCAAGCTGGACCTTCGGGGGGAGTACAATTTGATAAGGATGAGGGAGGGGGATGAATGGAAAACCACCATGTTCACCCCTCTGGGGGCCTTTGAGTACTTAGTTATGCCCTTCGGATTACAATCAGGCTCGGCCTGCTTTCAAGCTTTCATGCACCACGTGTTGGGGTCCCTGCTGTACAAGAATTGCGTGGCTTTCCTAGATGACGTGTTAATCTACTCGGAGAACGAGGAGCAGCATGTTAAGGACGTCAGGGAAGTGCTGAAAAGGCTGCAGGTTTGAATGGACAGAAGAGGCACAGCAGTCCTTTGAAAGGCTAAAGAGGGCGTTCGCTTCGGAAGAGCAGCTCTTACACGTGGATCTGCAGAAGCCTATGAGGCTGGAGACCGACGCGTCAGACAGAGCGGTGGGGGCCGTACTGCTTCAGACGGGAAATCAGTCCGAGTGGAGGCCGTGCGCTTTTTTTTCAAGGAAGCTGAACAAGTCAGAACAGAACTACACGGTGTATGACCGGGAACTGCTTGCAATTCATGAAGCTTTTCGACGCTGGAGACATTTTTTTAAAAAAATTATTTTTTATTGCTTTTTAACATACATATCATACATATCACAAACATACTTACACAGCCAAGAAAAAAGGAAAAAAGAAAAAAAAGAAAAACGAAACATGTAATACATAAAAACATAGGCAACTCAACTTACATTGACAAACACTCATCGACTTCCCTTTATCTCGATTTCGGAATAAAGTTATCATATTTTTTATCTGCAGTGTCTCATTTTTCAAGCAATTTTTACGTAGTAAGCGTTATCTCATACCTACTGTGAATTTTTCAAATATATATTTGTTTTTTATCAACATTTTTATTTTCCTTTTATTTCTGATTCCATATATAACTTAAATTTATCCCATTCATTATTAAATTTTGTACTTTTTTTATTTCTTATTTTCTGTGTCAATTTTGCCAGTTCTAAATAGTCAAATAGTTTAGATTGCCACTCTATTATCGTTGGGATTTTAGACGTCTTCCAATACTGTGCTATGAGGGTTCTGGCAGCCACTGTTGCATATTGAAAAAATGTTTTATCTTCCTTTTTAATTTCTTCGCCAATTATCCCCAGGAGGAAAGCTTCAGGTTTTTTGCTAAAGGTGTATTTGAGGACTTTTTAAAATTCATTATAGATAGATTCCCAAAATTTTTAAAGTGTCTCACATGACCACCACATATGTATAAAGTCGCCCTCCTTACTCTTGCATTTCCAACACATTTTATCACCTGTTTTATAAATTTTATCCAATTTTACCGGCGTCATGTACCATCTGTACATCATCTTATACATGTTCTCCTTGAGTGTTGTACATGCCGTGAAGTTCATACCTTTACACCATAAAGCCTTCCATTTGTCAAATTCTATATTATAACCCAAGTCCACTGCCCACTTCACCATCACCTCCTTCACTTCCTCATCTTTGGTGTCCCACTCAAGTAACTGGTTATACATTTTTGATAATAATTTTGTTCTTCCTTCTATTATTTCAATCTGAAATCTAGATTTCTTCTCATTTATCCCAATCTTTTTATCTTCCGTCCACATGGAGTTAATTTGGTGATATTGAATCCAGCCAGTCAACTTGTTTTTTATTTCTTCATATGGTCTGATTCTCCACCCGGATTCATTTCTAACTAATAGATCTTCATATGTCCATCTTTCCCCTTCAGTGTTTATTTTCTTTTTTGTCAGTATATCGATTGGTGATAACCACCAGGGGGTTTTCTGTTCCAATAATTTTTTATTCCTTTCCCACACTTCTAACAGTGGCCCTCTAATAATATGGTTAGAAAAATCTTTATGTTTCTTTCCATTATCCTGCCACAGATAGTCATGCCATCCAAATCTTAAGTTAAAACCCTCTAGATCTAACAAATCTTTATTTTTAATGACAATCCATTCTTTTACCCAACAAAGGCATGCTGCTTCATAATATAACTGTAAATTTGGGACAGCAAATCCCCCCCTGTCTTTTTGGTCTGTGAGCAATTTGAATTTAATCCTTGGTCTTTTTCCTTGCCAAATAAATTTAGAAAGTAGTCTCTGCCAATCTTTAAATAGTGAAACTCCCCTAATTATCGGTAAATTTTGGAATAAAAAGAGTAATTTTGGTAATAGATTCATTTTGATCGCAGCCATTCTCCCCAACCAAGAGAGGTGTATTCTGTTCCAAGTATCCAAGTCCTTTGTTATTTCTTTCCATGTGTTCTTGTAGTTATTTTCAATCAGATTTATGTTCTGCCTCTAGGTCCCAGCTCACAGAGGGCTGCCTCTAGGTCCCAGCTCACAGAGGACCAACGCTAGTCAGTAATAACCTACAAAAGTCTTTATTGACGATTAGTTTCCACTTCCAAACCGCAGCGTGCAGCTCTACGTCTAGAAGCTAGACCGGCGAAGCTCCATCTGAGTCTCCGCCCCCTGTACACCAGTTTAAGACTCTAGCCTTACTCCACCTCTTCCGTTGCTCTTTCCTCCTCTGGGTCCTTCTGCCCCCTGGGGTTTCCTCCTTTCTGGACTCTTCTGACGCTGACCCCCCTGATTCTTGCCCCTCCTTTCGGCGGGCTTTAGGACCTGGCTCCCTATCCGGGCTATCTGCTGTGCCGCTCGCCTGTACATTTGAACTTGGCGCGCGCGCCCAGCCGGCAACCTTCCTCTCGACCGTTTCCCCGCTCTCCGATGGGGGCGTGGTCAATCCTGACTCATCTCCTCTCGCTGGTGGTGGGAACACTGGTCCCGATGCCTGGGATTCCTCCCCCCCACTGCGCTCTGGTGGGGAAGCTGGTCCTGATTTCCAACTGCTGCTCTGGGAGTCCCCGCTGGCCCCTTCCTTCTGGGGTGTCCCCCTTGGCACCCCCCTTGCCCTGGCCATCGGCGCTCCCTTCTGCGAGTCTTCCGATTCGCTGGACAGACTCCAGGAATCCCTCGGGCCACTGTCACCCCCTACACTGCCCTCGGATTCCTCCCCCTCGCTCTCCATTTCCTCCCTCTCCTGTGCCTCTGCTCCTGAGCCCCTGACAACCAGATTCCGAGATATTTTACTTTTTTGGCAATTTTAATCCCTGTTTGAGTTTCAAGATCATTTTTTGTCTTTTCTTCCAGATTTTTGGTCATTATTTTGGTTTTTGCTCTGTTCAATTTAAAACCGGATAGTTTTCCAAATTCCTCTAGTAGTCCCACTACTTTACCAACACTCTTTTTTGGGTCTTCCAGCGACAACATAAGATCATCAGCATATGATTTCAATTTGTGTTCTTTCACTCCTATTTTTATACCCCGAATATCTTGAGTTTTCCTTATCTTATTTGTAATTATCTCTAGCACCATAATGAACAGTAACGGGGACAGAGGGCACCCCTGTCGGGTACCTTTCGCTATCTTTAACGGATCTGTCAAATTGTTATTTATGATTAGTCTAGCACTTTGTTGTGTATAAATCGTTTTAATTCCTTCCAGGAATGTGCCCTCTATCCCCGACCTTTCCAAACATTTTATCATGAAAACCCAAGACACATTATCAAATGCCTTTTCGGCGTCAACGAACATTAAAACTGCTGGAATTTCATTATGACATTCTAGATATTCAATGATGTCTATTGTATGTCTTATGTTGTCTTTAATTTGTCTATTGGGTAGAAAACCGGCCTGGTCAGTATGGATGAGATTACTCAGACACTTTTTAAGTCGGTGTGCCATTATATCGGCAAAGATCTTATAATCATTATTCAATAATGAGATCGGTCTGTAGTTCTTGATGTTAAGTTTGTCTGAATCTGGTTTCGGAATCAACGTGATGTATGCTTCTTTCCAAGATATTGGTGTTTTTCCTCCTCTTAAAATCTCATTCATTACATCACATAATACCGGTGTTATATATTCTTCTAGGGTCTTGTAATACTTAGCAGATAACCCGTCTGGGCCTGGGGCTTTCCCCAGTTTCATCCTCTTAATTGCCTCTCTAATTTCCTCTACTTTTATAGGTTTATTTAAATCGTTTCTTTCCTCTTCTGATATGTTATTTGGGCTGTTTTCTTCTAAATATTTTTCTATACTTGTTAAGTCTTCTTCCTCTATTTTATATAACTTTTCATAGAATTTAAGGAAGTTCTTTTTTATTTCGTTGGGGTCCTCTAGCACTTGCTCTTCCACTTTTATTTTGTTGATAAGACTGAGTTTTCTCCTTTTTCTCAATTGCCACGCCAGGAACCTTCCAGTTTTGTTTGCAGATTCAAAAAACTTTTGTTTCATTAACTTGATTCCCCATTCCACTTCTTGATTTATTAATATTGAGTATTGTGTTTGGAGCATCTTATATTCTTGTTTATAACCATTGTTGTTCGAATTTTTTATCATGTTTTTCTCACATATTCTCATTTTATTAATTACTTCTTCTTTTTTCTGTTCTTTGGCCTTTTTTCTTTGAATATTTTGCTGTATCAGGAGGCCTCTTAACACTGCCTTGCTAGCGTCCCACACTACATCTATGTCTGTCCCTTTATTCATATTTAGGTCAAAATAGTCTTTTATAGTAGTTTTTGCTTTTTCAATCACTTCTTCTGTTTCAAATAAGTAGTCATTCATTCTCCATCTGTATAGCCCCTGGGTGTTCCACTTTAGTTGTAGTGTTATTGGGTTATGGTCCGACAGAGTTCTGGGTTGGATCTCACAATTCACCACTCTTGTTGTTAATTCTCTTGAGATCCAGATCTGATCCAACCTACTCCAGCTCTGGTGTGGTTCAGAGAAGTGGGTGAATTGTTTTGTCGTAGGGTTTTTGTATCTCCATATATCTATTAGATCTAAATTTTCCTCAAGGTCATTGAAGGATTTTGGTAATTTCCCTTGGTTTAACTTCCTTTTTCTTACACTTCTATCTAGTTCTGGTGTCGGTACTCCATTTAAATCTCCAAGTAAGACCAATTTGTTGTTATCTAAGTCTAATAAGATTTGCTCCAATTTTTTAAAAAACTCCAGTCTATTTGAGTTTGGGGCATAAACTGTAACCACATTTATTTTTTCTCCCTGGTATTTAATTTGTACTCCTAGGATTCTTCCTTCCTCATCCTTACATATTTGCTTGGGTTCTAATTTTTCTTTCACATAAATTGCTACCCCTCTTTTCTTTTTTGAGTCTGAGTTGATAAATTCTATTCCAAGCTTCTTATTTATTAAAATATGCTTGTGTTTTTTGGCAACATGAGTTTCTTGGCAACAAATGACATCAATATTTTTTTTCTTTATAATTTTTTCAAATTTATTCCTCTTGGACTTATTGTTAAAGCCATTCACATTCCACAATATAAACTTAATGGTCATTTCAAGTTATGACTAAGTACACTTTATCCTACTTTCTGATTTAAAGTCTGGCGCTTCCCTTTCTGTTGAACTCTCTGTCTTCTCCCTCCTCCTCTTCCTCCGATCTAAAATCCTCCGTTTCCTCCTCTGACTCCCCCCCTCCTCGACTCCACCCCCTCCACTCCCCCCTGTGACCAAGTCGCCTCCTCGCTGTCCTACTTCTTCTTTACCCAGGTCTTTCTCGTATCTTCTCACGAACTTTTCTGCTTCATGAATATCTGTCAGCTTGAATTTTTTATTTTTATGATAGAAGGAAACCCCCTCTGGGAATTCCCATTTGTATTGTATTGCGTTCCTCTTCCAAACACTTGTTAACTGTCTGTATCCTTCCCTTTTGCGCAGGATCCTAATTGGAATTTCTTTAAAGATGGTGATTGGACGGTCTCCAATCATCAACTTTCTTTTAAAACTATTTCTTAATATTATATTTTTCATTTCAATGGAGTTGAATATTACTAAACAGTCTCCGGGGATTCTTTTGGACTTAAATTGTTGTGGTTTTCCTCTTATTCTAAACGCGTTCTCTATTGTATATGCTATTTGTTCTTCTTTCATCTCCAACCATTTTGCAAGTTCCTGAACTATTTTTCCTCTTATGTTTTCATTTGCTTCTTCGGCGATCCCTTTAAATTTTAAATTAAGATTTTTTTGACGCATTTCTGTCATAGCTAAATTGTCCAATAATTGGTCTTGTGTTTTATTTAATTTTTTTATTTCTTCCTTCAGCTTTTCTGTTTCCTTCTTTTGGTCCCTCAAATCTTTTTGTGTTTTTTTTATTGGAGTTTTCAATTATTTTTGATTTAACTGTCAAATCTTGTATCTTTTTCGAGAGTTCGCCTACAGCACTTTCTATTTTCCTATCAATTTGCTCCTGTATTTCTCCTAGTTTGTTTTCCATGTGTGTTTCCCTTTGCTTAAATTCCTCTTTAATCTTAAACCACAAAAAGTCTAAGTCTTTAATTTCCTCTTGTCAAGATGCTTTTCTTTCTCCCGGGGTCCCTCCAGCTTTTTTACCATTTTTCCCCGACATCCTGTGGTTTATATTTCTCTCCCCTAGAGGGCTCACAATCTGTTTTTCCCCCTTTTTTATGTTTTCCAAACCATAAACACCTTAAACTGTATTAGTTTAAAACTCTTGCCCTCCTGACCTCCTATCCTCTTTTGTTTTCTTAATATCAAGGGGGCTTCCAATACCTTATTTCAGTTTACTTACATCAATTATTCACACAATATTAACCAGTCCCACTTATATTTCCAGAAACTTTTTGTTGTTAAATATTTGCTTTGTATTAGTATATTAGTATAATTGTTTCAGAGACAGAGGGGGGATGAGCAAAAAATAAGAAAGCGTGTAAACAAAAATCGGTGTCTTTCTGTTATATTCCAGGGGGGGAAAAGAAGAAGTTGTATAGTCTCTATATATTCAGTAGTTTCAGCCACTTGTATAATCCTGTAATTTTCAGCCACTTATTTATTTAGTCCAGTTCGCGGGGGCTGTGCAAAGTTTTATTGCACTCTGGGGGCTGTGCGAAGTTTTATTGCACTCTGGAATTTCCAGTTCCAAATTCCAATGCGTCTCTTTGTTCGGTCTTGGTGAGGTGTAGTTATATCCAGGAAACCACACTGGGTGCCTCAGATGTTAGCTGTTATCCCATTGGTTGTGTTTTCAGGAGATAAGGGATCATCCTAAATTAAATGTTATGATTCCGATGATTTAGAGTTCCTCCAAAAATTGGTGAGTAGAAAATAGGTTGGATAAGTTGTTAGTTATGTTATTAAAATAAAGAGGAAAGAGAAACAGACAGTAAAACAGAGTTGGAGGGGAGGGAGGAGGGAGAGAGGGGACAGGAGAGGGGAAGGAAAAAAATATAGAGTAACCAATTTATTTTTTGACTTAACGCAAAAATGTAAATGTCATAAATGGTATAACAGAACGTGGGATAGAAGGGGGGACCAGGGGAGGGGAAAAGAATGATAATCACGAACTTATGAGCATGGTATATGTACAGTTTTGACAGAGGTAGGCTGGAGGAATATATTTTAGCTTCGTATGGTTTTTAGTTTCAGTCGTAGAGGCCTTGAGCAAACCTCCAGCGTGTCCACGAGAGCCAACAAGTTAGGGAGAGTTCTTTTTATTAATATTTCCGACGGTTTTCTCGAGCCGTTTTTTCTGTGCCCTTCTACATAGAGTTCCATAGGCAGCTCTTCTCTCCTGATCTGCAAAGCTCCATTTCAAACTGCTCTGCAGCCGTCCGTTATTTACTCTCTCTTTTTAGATTTTAGATTTAAGCCGCTCCTCTCCAAAGAGGCTGGCTGTCCAGGGTTGAGGAATGTTTCAAATTTTTACGTTCGTTACATTAGAAGTCCAAGACAGTTACTTAGTAACTCACACAGTCGGGCGGAAAGAAAATAAACTTCCTGTCGACGCTGGAGACATTTTCTAATAGGCGCACAACACAAGATCCAGGTGTGCACGGACCATAAGAACCTGGAATATTGGAGGACTGCACGAGTCCTCAACCAAAGACAGGTGCGATGGGCACAGGAGTTTTCCAAGTTCTTTTTTTGAAATTCGCTACGTGCCGGGGAAGGAAAACGTCAGAGCAGACGCCCTCTCCCGGAAACCGGAGTACTTGGAAGGAGAGGGAGTGCCGGAACTACCACATGTGATACCGGAGGACCGATGAGTAGTGGTAGAGTGACGAGAACTAGCCGGGTTGACAAGGAATGACGAGTACGCCCAAACAAAAATCAGGGAGATCAGAGACGCAGAAGAAAATCAGGGGGGTTTTGAGGAAAAGGAAGGGGCACTGTACTATAGGGGAGCATTGTACATACCAGAAGGGGACTTGAGGAGAAGAGTACTCAAACAACTACATGACAACCCCACGGCGGGGCATTTTGGTCAACACAAAACCATGTTGCTTGTCACCAGGCAGTTCTGGTGGCCAAGGGTGAGGGAAGATGTGCGGGAATACGTACGGGGGTGCGAACGCTGCCAGCGGGCAAAAGGGGAGAAGGCAGCACCCGCAGGGTTACTGGAACCCTTACCCACCCCGGAAAGACCATGGGAGGTGGTATCCATAGATTTTATGACCGATTTACCCAAGTCCAGGGGGAAAACAGCAGTCATGGTGGTAGTTGACTTGTTGACCAAAATGTGCCATTTCATTGCTTGCTCGCATGCAGTGACGGCAGAGGAAACAGCTAGGCTGTTTGTAGATCACGTCTTCAGGTTGCATGGCGCCCCCTTGAGGGTTTTGTCCGACAGAGGAAGGCAATTTACTTCCAGATTCTGGAGGAAGCTCGTGAGCCTGCTGGACGTCGAGGTGAGCTGCTCGACGGCCAGACACCCGGAGACCAACGGACAAGCAGAAAGAGCTAATAGCATACTCCAACAGTACCTACGCTGCTACGTCAACGAAAGGGAGAACGATTGGGTGGAAAAACTAGCGCTGGCCGAATTTGCATACAATAACGCTGAACATGTGTCCACAGGGATGAGTCCGTTCATGGCCAATTACGCGTGTCACCCCAGGGCCTTCCCAGGGGAGGGGGAGGGGAGGGGGAGTGTGCCGGCGGCCGAGCAGTTTGTGGAAGAAATGGAGGCTTTACACCAACAACTTAAGGTTAACCTGGAGAGGGCGAAGGAAGCGTACAAGAGGCAGGCAGACAAGCACCACAGAGAAGGGGAGAGAATAAGGGTTGGGGACCGGGTGTGGTTGTCAACCCAAGGGCTACTGTTCAAAGGGGGTTGTAAGAAATTACGGCCAAGGCGACTGGAACCTTTCGAGGTAACACAACAGGTGAATCCTGTGGCCTTTAGACTCAACTTGCCCACCAACATGAAACTGCACCCGGTGTTCCACAGGTCATTACTCTCACCGTACCGGGAAGGGAGGGAATTTCTGGGGCGAGAAAGAGAAATCCCCATGCACCCACAGGTGGAGGAAAGGGAACTCAGTGGTCAAGCCGCGGAAATTCTCGATTCAAGGTGGAGAGGGAGACGGGTGGAATATTTGGTGTCTTGGGAGGGGGAGCCCGAGTCGGAAAACACTTGGGTTCCTGCAGAAGAGATCAAGGATGAGTATCTGCAGGAGGAGTTTCATCGCAGGTTCCCAAGGAAGCCGAAACCACTAGGGAGGTTCTGGGAGGAGCAATTTGGCACCACGGATGATGAAGAAGAGTTTATGGGATTTCCAGCCTCCGAAGATGAGGAAGGGGGGGTATCCGAGGGAGAGGAATCCGACTGGGGAGATTGGGCAGCGGAAAGAGACAGCAGCAGGTGGAGAGCGGTGTTTGAATCATCTGAGGAAGGGGATAGTTCCTTCCAGGGATTCCCCGCATCACCGTCCAAGGAACGGACGGGGGGAGAGGAGGGCCCTGGGGGGGAGGTGGATGTCAGGGAACTGCCATCGGAGCCAAGAGGAGAGGTAAGGCTCCCCAATGATGCCGGAGAGGGAACTAGCAAGGAGAGAGGGAGAGCTTCCGCTGGGGAAGGAAATCAAGGTGACACCAGGAAGAAAGGGGAGGCTGAGAGTACTTCGGAGGGAAGGCTCCGAGACTCTTCCAGTGAGATCAGCGGGGAGAGCACGGTGTTGGAATTCTGCCTGGGTCAGAGGAATGTGCCACAGCGTAGGCACCGGCAGATATTCCTTGTCGACCTCCCTGCTGCGCCACTCTGCTGATAAGCAGGCGAGGTCTCGGCGATTCATCTCAGATGTGTGAGAGGAACACACCGTTCTTCCTCTCTCCCCTTTGGTGTCCCCCAGGGAGGGGAAAGATTCAGACAGAAATCTATTTACATCCTTTATTTCTGTCTCTTTACATCAGTACAGAGAAACATGTCTGCACTCCACAGCAGTAAGAATAAACTCCACCCATGCACTTCCAGTACGGGTCATCTGACACACACACTGAGCTAACATCCGGTGCTCAGTACAGAATGGACTGCCCCTTTGTTCCCATGGCAACAGTCACAAACATCCTGTTTGGCTTTCCAGCCACAAGCAGCTGACTGAGCTGCTAGAGCCTTTGCTTGCTGCAGCTTTGGTGCTTTATGGTAACATACTCCCCCTAAAGTATCAATGCGTGCTGCGAGCAAAGCGTCATCCAGAGAAGAAAACAAACAGTTGTTATACTTATAACATTCCCCTGTTGTTTCAGTTCCACCCTTGGAACTACCCACCACTGGTTTTACCAATGTACCTCTCTGGTTGTGTGACTTCCAAGGAATGAGTGCTTCTGCATTACCTTGGTTAACAACTTTCTGTTGTGCCTTTGTCTCTGACTCAGACACAGCTTCAATTTGTCCTTGGTCGTTTACAACAGCAACGCATGCAATAGCTAGGTTGGCAAATTCCTTTGAATACCTCTTGGGTGGTACACCCTTCGTTGCTCTCTCAGACCTACGTAAGAGTTGCTGCTCTTCTTTGCTTTCTGGTTCAACCTTTGAACTCTCTGGAGAACCAGTACTAAGCTTAATCAGTGGTTCATCCTCCTCTTCTGAGGGTCTTGTCATTATGTGAGATTTCCTCTCAATGACTGTGTCAACTGAGCTCCCTGAGCTATCGCTGTCATCATCAGTACTACTGAACTCAATAAGATCAAACTCATCATCATCATCATCATCAGAATCATCTGCAGTGAGAAATGTGTGATCAATCACTCTCTCCTGTTCAGGAGCACTCTCTAGAAATTTTGTGAGAATCACCTGACCAGATTCAGACAAAATTACTCTGTAGAGACCCTTTTCATAACCCACAAAAATGCCTCTGGCATTCTTTACCCCACCTGGAGTTTCTGTTCTCACATGAGACCCAAAAACCTTGAAATGGGCAACTGAAGGTTTTCTATGGAACAGTTTCTCAAACGGAGAACATCCCAACTCTTTTGAAACCTTTCTCAACCACGGGTGCAGAATGCCGCAGCGAGACTCCTTACGGGGTCTTCGCTTAGAGATCACATTCATCCGGTGCTATACCAGCTGCACTGGCTCCCGGTGGAGTACAGGATCAGGTTTAAGGTGCTGGTTTTAACCTTCAAAGCCCTATACGGCCTAGGGCCCTCGTACCTACGGGACCGCCTCTCCTGGTATGCCCCACAGAGGAACTTATGGTCTTCAAACAAAAACACCTTGAAGGTCCCAGGCCACAGAGAGGTTAGGCTGGCCTCAACTAGAGCCAGGGCCTTTTCGGCTGCGGCTCCAACCTGGTGGAATGCTCTGTCACAAGAGACAAGGGCCCTGCAGGACTTGACATCTTTCCGTAGGGCCTGCAAGACAGAGCTGTTCCGCCAGGCCTTTGGTTAGGGCGCAGCCTGACGCCCTCCTTTGGCAACCTTTACAAAACTTTATGGCTGCCATCAATCTTGATTTTAATTAATTTTTATAATGTTTTTATAATGTCGCACTATTTTGGTGTTGTTAGCCGCCCTGAGCCCGGCTTCGGCTGGGGAGGGCGGGATATAAATAAAATTTATTATTATTATTATTATTATTATTATTATTATTATTATTATTATAACAAAATGACATTAGCGACTCCGCCCAGAATTCATTTGGCAGATGCGAACTAAGCAATTGCGCATGCATTCCCTTTTGCAATTCTTTGTTCACCCTAACACAGACACATCTTTTCCAAGATTCTTCGGAACTAGCAATTTTGTGTCTTATCCCTTTCTTCTTCAGGAACCTCTGGAAATCCTGTGAAAGAAAAATTGGCATCTTATCTGTGCAAAGACAATCTATGTCAGCATCATGCATATTTTTAACTTTGTCACAAAACTCTTTAAACCTTTCTAAGGCTTCTTTAGGTCTCTTCAAAACATAAATCCAGACATAATTTGTGAAAGAATCCACACACACAAGGTAATATTTTGCATTGCCTCTAGATGGTGCTAGAGGACCAATCACATCAGCATACACCCGCTGAAATTCTCTGTCGACCCTCGAGGTCACCTTCTTGGTGTTCTTCTTGGTCAGACCTGCAAAAGAGATCATGTTAGAATCACAAGAATTACATTCCATGTAATCACTTTGATCAAAAGTCAACAAATATAGTCCATCTTTCTCTTTGGCAGAAAGATACAACTCTCCATCTTTGTAGATCTCGCAGTTCTCATCATCATAGGACAGTTTTAGTCCCTTCTTGGCAATCTGCGAAACGCTGAGCAGATTGAACTTCAACTCTGGAACCAAGTAAACATCGCTTATAGTCAAGTTCAGACTTTCAAGGTACACAGTTCCAATCCCCGTCGCTTCCAACTTCTGACCGTTGGCTTGTTGCACAGCGAAGCTTTGCTTCTTAAACGTCGAAAATAGCTGTCTGTTCGGGGACATATGAACCGTGGCGCCCGTGTCTATGACAAAAGCGTTCTCCACTTTTGGCGTGGTTCCTTTCGACATCAAAGCCTTTGCAGTCTTTGCCTTTGGGATGGTATGACCTTTGCCTGACGCCTCAGACTTTGTAGAGCTCGCCTTGGCTCCTTTGTGCTGACGTGGCTTCTTGCAGTACCGCTGAAGATGCCCAGTCTGGCCACAATTGTAACATCGGACAACGTTTAAAGCTACAGCATTTTCTCCAGTAGCAACAGCAGTGGGGGCGTTAGAACTCCGTTCTTCCCTCCCCCTGTCCTTGACCTCCAGGGCAGCAAGTCTGTAATGTTCATTCAGAACCACAGCAAAGACCCTCTCCGAAGTTAACTGCGCCGCCGGTAGCGAACCAAGCTGACTGGCAACGGATTTGTAAGTCCGATTCAGGCTGTTTATCACCATGAAGCAAAACACTTCCTCCTGCAGACGGAAATTACGTTCCACCATCTGTTGACGCAGATATTTCATTTCCGTCAGGTGCGCTTGAACATCTCCATCAGGCGCAAGCCTCAGATTGGTCAGCTTCTCAAAATACAGCAACGCTGAAGAACCTGCATCTCTCTGATGTGTCCTTCTCAGCGTGTCCCAAACCTCTTTCGCGTGCTCTAAATCCTGAATATGCACAAGCTGCGAGTCTGACACACACAGAATTATAGCCGTTCTGGCCTTCACATTCTGTGACTCCCAAGCACGTGTTGGTGCTGCAGGGTGTTAGAGGACATTCGGCACAGAAACATGTGTGTATACCTTTAAGAAGTTTCTGGGATTAATTGGCTGCAGGTGACCGTTGCTATAAAGGAAAAAAGCTGAGTTTTGTTGCCTTGCCTGCAGGAATAACATCCACCAGAGCTTGTGTTTATTTGTTTAGTAATAAAGTCTTCGTTTTTCCGTTTGGTGTTTTTACACCTATGTCTCCTGGAGTCACTCTGTCCTCTGCCACCGGCTGGCATCCCCCTCCAATAGGTTATGGGCCCAGTCCCCAGTCTTGAGTGGGCAGAGACAGAGCGTGAAAAGAACCCAGAGACTGGAAGCAACTCTGCGTTTCTCAAGCAGCTGGCTGTGTGAAGGCATCAGCAGGGAGTGTCTGTTTGGGACCAGGAGCCGAACGTTTCTTCAAGCCACGTGTGAGTAAGAACTGAGTGGAAAGCTGAAGGCTGGGTGGTGCCATGGCTGGACTTGGAGCTGGAGCTCAAGGGGGAGCTTCCTATTTTCCAGTAGAGAAACTGGGAGAGTCCAATTATATGTCATGGAGTTTACAGATGCAGGCGTTTTTAAAGAAAGAACAATGTTGGACTGCAATTGTTAACCCTCCTGTAAAAGAGGAGGATGAAGAAGTAGATGAAGCAGACCAAAGGCTGGAGGACAAAGCCTATGCCAATTTAATTCTGAGTTTAGAGAAGTCTCAGTTATCTCATGTGCGAGACCTTGAAACAGCAAGTGAGATTTGGCAAGCACTGAGAGCAATACATATTAGAGACACTGCTGGCAGCAAAATTACTCTAATGAGAGCTCTGTACCGAGCCAGACTAAGTGAGGGTGAATGTGTTTCAACACATCTTCAAAGAATGAGTGATTTATTTTCACAGTTAAATGAACTTGGGGAACATTTTTCTGAACAGAGAAAAGTTTATATTGTGCTGTCTTCACTTCCTGAGTCATGGGACAATTTAGTGATGACTCTGGAAGCAATCCCAGAAAGCCAATTAACAATGCATTTCTTAACTGGCCGTTTGCTTGATGAGGAGGAAAGACGCCATGAGAGGAAGGCCACAACCCCTCACCGTAACTCCAGAAATGGGAGGCAGTCCAGTAAAAGATATGCAACTGATGAGGAGCGGCATCCTAAAGAGGTTGTAGACCACAGAGAGGAAGCAGCGTTCACAGTTAGAAGATGCTATCGTTGTGGGTCAACCAAGCATTTAGTACGACAGTGCACTGTGTCTGTGGGAGAAAATACAAGACAAGGGCGGCCTGCGTTTGCTGGGAAGCGAGGAAACAGGAAGAATCGAATCCAGTATGTTTCTGCAGCAGTTCGAGGCACCAGTCACGACGTTGGACAAGACTGGATTTTAGACTCAGCAGCAACAAACATTTTTGTCAAGTCTGCACAAACCCTTGTAGAAAAGCAGCCTTGTAAATCTGTAAATGTAGTACTAGCTGATGGAACAGCGCATGAGTCAGCTGGAAAGGGTAGTGTGAATATCAACTGTTTAAGTACCAAGTTTACCAATGTTTTATGTGTACCAAGCTTAGAAAATAATTTGCTTTCAGTTACAAGTCTTGTTAAGCAGGGATTTAAAGTAACCTTTTCTGGTTCAGGCTGTAGAATAGAGAAAGCTGGAAAAGTGGTTACAGCGTCGCTACAAAATGGTTTGTTTGTTTTGAAAGACCAGCTAGTAAGTGAGTCTGGGGCATGTGTTAAAGCCTGTAATAGAGCCTTGCATGATGAGTGCCAGCATCTGTGGCATCGTCGTTTGGGGCATGCCAATTTCCGCAGTATTGCAAAAATGCCAGAATTAAGCAAGGGAATTAAAATGAAAAAATGTTCAGTTTTTCTAGACTGCAATACCTGCAAGGAGTCTAAAAGTAAGCGAGGGTCTTACCCTGAAAGTACTAGAATTAGCAAGAGGCCATTTGCTTTAGTACATTCAGACCTTTGTGGGCCATTTGCAGAGTCTGAAGGAGGAGCAAAGTTTTTTTTGGTTCTTGTGGATGATTATAGCCGGTATACTTGGGTATATTTGTTAAAACACAAAAGTGAAACTGGTCAACTGATTAAGAATTGGATCAACTATATAGAAAGGCAGTTTCCTTACAAAGTTACCCAGTTACAAAGTGACCGTGGAGGCGAGTTCATGTCTGAAGCCCTCCAAGTTTGGTTGAAAAAGCGTGGTATTTGTCACCGTAAATCGTGTCCTTTTTCACCTGAAGAAAATTCAGTTGCAGAACGCAAGATAAGATCTTTACAAACAATGTTAGATTCAATGCTATGTGATTCTGGCCTATCCAGGAAGTATTGGGGAGAAGGAATTCTGTGTGCTAACTACATACAGAACAGATTGTTTCATTCTACCATAAACAACACCCCTCATTTTTTGCTTTATGGAAAAAAACCCTTTTTGGACCATGTTAAAACTTTTGGTTGCTGGGCTTGGGTTCACATCCCAAAAGGACAGAGAAGGAAAGGTGAGCCCAAGGCAAAGAAACTTAGGTTTGTTGGCTATCAAACTTGGTCAAAGGGGTATCGTTTTGCACTAGGGCGTGGCAGAGTTGTAATATCAAGACATGCAGAGTTTTGTGAGCAAGATGGTTGGGTTCGTTTACATGGAAATTCAGAAGTTATGTTATATTCTGATAATACAGATAAATTTGTGAAATCTGAGGAAGATAAGCCACAAATTAAAGAAAGTTCTGAAAGTGACAGTGATGAGGATTCAGGGGATGAGGATCCCAGTACACAATCTCCTAAAGCTGAACCAATTTCTCCTGAGCAGGATGAATCAGAAGGGCAAGATAGTTCAGAGGGGGAGAGTGTTCAAGTTAGAAGGTCACAAAGAAGCAATAAGGGGGTACCTCCAGAAAGGTTTACTATACAAGAAGCTAAAACTGTTGATGTGAAAAAGGAACCTCGTGATTATGAGGAAGTTTTAAAGTTACCACACCAGGAAATAGTAAGGTGGAAAAATGCAATGAAAGCAGAAATGAAATCTTTAGCAGAACACGATGTCTTTACCATTGAGCCATTGCCAGAAGGAAAAAAGGCAGTGGGCTGTAGATGGGTGTATAAAATAAAACACTTGGCAGGTGGTGATGTTAAGTACAAAGCCAGACTGGTAGCACAAGGCTTTACTCAAAGAAAAGGTGAAAGCTTTGATGAAACCTTTTCTCCTACTGCAAGGAGTGAAAGTGTACGCTTATTGTTAGCTCTTGCAGCACAACGTGGGTTTAAGGTAAACCATTTTGATATTGAAACAGCTTATCTTAACGCAAATCTGCAAGAAGAAATTTTTATGAATCAAGCGCCAGGTTTTGAGGCAGGAGAACAGAATTCTGTATATAGGCTGAACAAAGCAATTTATGGGCTCAAACAGTCAGCTAGAAATTGGAACGAATGTCTTGATAATGCTTTAAAAAATCTTGGTTTTAAAAGAAGCTTAGCTGATAACTGCTTATACACTAAAGGAAAGGGTGATAAACAAGAATTGTGTTTGTGTTATGTTGATGATTTGCTTTACTCTACAAAAGGTGACAAGCAAGTGAAAAAATTTGCAGAACAACTAAGAAAGGAATTTAAAGTAAGAGATTTGGGGCCAGTAAAAAATTATCTCGGTTTAGAAATTCAAAGAACAAACGATGGAAGTTTTTTGTTGAGTCAAAAAGACAAAATAGTGGAGTTACTTGAAAGAAACAATATGCAAAACTGCAAGGGAATAAAAACCCCAATGGAAATAGGTTTTTTCAAAAATGAAGAAAAATGCACAGAACCTGTAAATCCTGAAATGTACCATTCAATAATTGGAAGTTTATTATACATTTCATTGTGGAGCAGACCAGATTTGAGTTATGCAATTGGAATACTAAGCAGACTAGTAAGCTGTCCTACAGAAAATGCCTGGAAAGGTTTAAAACGTATTTTCCGGTATCTAAAGCAAACACTTGATTATTGTTTAAAATTACCATCTTCAGGGTCCACAAAATTGCAGTGTTACGTGGACAGCGATTGGGCCAACCTGCCTGATAAAAAATCAATTTCTGGAATGGTATTTCAATTTGGAGATTCTTTAGTAGGATGGAAATCCAAAAAACAAACTATAGTGGCCACATCATCAACTGAAGCCGAATACTGTGCATTGTCGGAATTATGTAATGAAGTAAAATTTTATGTTCAGATCCTCAAGGATATAGACGTAGAGTGTAATTATCCTATTCAAGTTATGGAAGATAATCAAGCCGTAATAACCTTGTCTGGATCTGACCTGTTTAGAAACAAATCAAAGCATTTAGAAATTAAATACCAAAATGTAGCTGAAAATGTAAAACAGAACCAGATAATGCTGAAGTATTGTGAAAGTACACAAAATGTGGCGGATGTATTTACAAAAGCGTTAACCCTTGAAAAACATACACGACTGGTAACAAAGTTGGGAGTTGCAGTGTGTGATATGTAAATATGTTCTTTTCTGTTTAAAATACTATTGTTTCTGTTTGAATGAGAGGGGGTGTTAGAGGACATTCGGCACAGAAACATGTGTGTATACCTTTAAGAAGTTTCTGGGATTAATTGGCTGCAGGTGACCGTTGCTATAAAGGAAAAAAGCTGAGTTTTGTTGCCTTGCCTGCAGGAATAACATCCACCAGAGCTTGTGTTTATTTGTTTAGTAATAAAGTCTTCGTTTTTCCGTTTGGTGTTTTTACACCTATGTCTCCTGGAGTCACTCTGTCCTCTGCCACCGGCTGGCATCCCCCTCCAATACAGGGATGGGGTTCTCAATCACCTGAAACAGTCTCTGATTCTGCAACAGGGCCTTCATCTTAATAGACCAAGATGCATAATTGTCATTGGTCAGGAGGGGTGGAGAAGGCAAGCCTCCGCCCTTCTTAGCATCCATTTTTGAGTCCTTGCATTAACTCTCAAACACAAGCCTCTAAAATCCAAAAGCTTGTTTGTTTGCACTCTTGTGCACCTGGCAGCTCTTAACGCTAGCTGCTTTGGAAAGTCCCTTTCCAAAGGGACTTCATGAGAGCCTAGTCACAACAAACTTTGTTTTTGCCTCTCTGAGGCATAGCCTGACTGTCCAGCCCTCTCGAGTAACTTTCCACTTGACTGGCGGGCGTTGCTTAGCAACAGTGCATTTCTTCCCTTGTACAGGAAACCACAAGAATCTCTGGAATGCAAGCCTCTTCCCACTCGGAGCTGTTTTTCCCAAACGCTGCTCCCCGTGAAGCAGAGAATAACTCAATCTGTGTTCACTCTTTTAAGCCCGAAAATCTCATACCTTGGGCTCCGTGGCTTTGGCTGTCAGCTTCTTCTGGTCAGCTTCTGGCTGCAGAGGATCAGCTTTCTCACCTCAGGCTTCCATGGAGTGATGAAAACAGCAGCTCTGCTACTCTTTTTGCAGACTTCCATGGATCGAGGAAACCAGCAACCGGCATCTGCTACCACTGTTGGAATTCTGCCTGGGTCAGAGGAATGTGCCGCAACGTAGCCACCGGCAGATATTCCTTGTCGACCTCCCCGCTGCGCCACTCTGCTGATAAGCAGGCGAGGTCTCGGCGATTCATCTCAGATGTGTGAGAGGAACACACCGTTCTTCCTCTCTCCCCTTTGGTGTCCCCCAGGGAGGGGAAAGATTCAGACAGAAATCTATTTACATCCTTTATTTCTGTCTCTTTACATCAGTACAGAGAAACATGTCTGCACTCCACAGCAGTAAGAATAAACTCCACCCATGTACTTCCAGTACGGGTCATCTGACACACACACTGAGCTAACATCCGGTGCTCAGTACAGAATGGACTGCCCCTTTGTTCTCATGGCAACAGTCACAAACATCCTGTTTGGCTTTCCAGCCACAAGCAGCTGACTGAGCTGCTAGAGCCTTTGCTTGCTGCAGCTTTGGTGCTTTATGGTAACACAGAGGACCTCCGCTTGGCACGCCTACGCTGCGCAGAAAGCTTCCGCGCAGAGACTAGGCGGACTTGGAGTCAAGGAATTTTTATGTTGGAAGAAATTCAGGAAACGCCCACTGACGGATTCTGCCAGTGACTGAGACAGTCGCGTTGTAAGGGCTGTCAAGCCAGGGAAAGCTTTAGCCATACAACCAGCTTGGAGCAGTTTGTGGCTTACGCACAAGCAACCCCGATTCCCATTACAATAAGGTATGGGGAAAATACAAAAGATATTTGGAACAGAAAACCCCAAGATGGAACTCTCCACTAGAAGCAATCGCTGTTAAAAAAAGGAACATCAAAGAGAACTGGATAACGTATAACACAATATTAAGGGGGGAGGAAGAGGGTCAAATAATATTGATAAGTTATGAGAAAATAAAAGATCACTTTTCTAGTTGGCTAGATTACGTCCAGGTGAATGAAGTGTTCAGACAGGATAAGCAGATAGGTTTTGAAAAGGAGCCTTCAAGATTTGATAGAGAACTACTGAATAGTAAAACCAAAATAATCGCAAAAATCTATAGACTTCTTTTAGACTACAAAGTAATGGATGAGGAGATTAAGGCTTCAATGATAAAGTGGGCCCAAGATGTGGGCCGTCCAATTATGCTAAAAGATGGGGAAAACGGATGGAATGTAAATTTCAAATTTACAGCCAGCTATAATATAAGAGAGAACATGATGAAAATGGCTCCTTCCAGATAGAGAGCCAGAATCAGAGAATCAGAATCAGAGTCAGAACCAGATCTTCGGTAAAGATGTGGTCTGGTCTTAGCGCAACTGCTCCTCCCACCCGCGATAACAGAGATTGGGTGTTCCAATACATCCCCCCGTAGGGAACCTGCCCCAGCCATTCTGTTGGCTGAGGCCCCCTCCCAGGCAGCCCTGACCCTTTCCCCTTAAAAAGCAAAATACAAACTATACAATATCCTAAAAAAATAGTAAAAGAAAAACAAAGCAAGAAACAATTATGCTAAACTTAAAATAATCCCCGCCCCAACTAAACATTTGTCCCACCCCAGAAAGAAAATAACAACAACAACAACAAACCACCGTTTGTGGTGCAACAGAGACACAGCCAGAGACAGAGCGAGACCCTGAATCAGTGCCATAACCAAGCCCTCATTCAGAACCAGAGCCTGAAAAAGAGCCACAGCCCGAACCAGAGCAACAGCCACAGCCACAGCCTAGAGCCACAGCCTGAGTCTACAACAGTACTTGATACAGTGCCGGAGCTGGAGCCAGAGCCAGAGACACAGCCAGAGCCAGAGCAAAACCCTAATTCAGAACCAGAGCCTGAAAAAGAGCCAGACCCTGAAATATAGCTGGGTCAGAGGCAGAGGAAGAGCCATCATGAGACCCTGAATCAGAGTCAGAACCAGATCTTCATTCAGAACCAGACCCTGAAAGAGAGCCAGAGCCACAGCCAGAGCCACAGCCTGAGTCTGAAATAGTGCTTGATAGAGTGCTGGATCCTGAAACAGAGACACTGTCTGAAACTGAGCCTGACGCTTAAACGTAGCCAGGGGCAGAGGTTCAGCAACTTCTACCGGAAGTTCATCAGGAACTTCGCCCACTTGACAGCGCCTATCACAGATTGTCTCAGTAGCAAAAAGAAGTTTGTCTGGACAGAAAGTGCCCAGCAATCCTTCGAAAGGCTGAAGAAGGCGTTCGCTTCGGAAGAGCAGCTCCTGCACGTGGATCTGCAGAAGCCAATGAGGCTGGAGACCGACGCGTCAGACCGGGCCATCGGAGCGGTACTGTTGCAGCCGGGGCCCCAGCAGAGCTGGAGGCCGTGCGCCTTTTTCTCGAGGAAGCTGAGCAAGTCGGAGCAAAACTACACGGTGTATGACCGCGAACTGCTTGCAATTTATGCAGCATTTCGACGATGGAGACATCTGCTAATAGGGGCGCAGCACGAGATCCAGGTGTGTACGGATCACAAGAACTTGGAATACTGGAGGACTGCGCGAGTACTCAACCAGAGACAGATTCGATGGGCACAGGAGTTCTCCAAGTTTTTCTTCGAGATCCGGTACGTGCCGGGGGAGGAGAACGTAAGAGCAGATGCTCTCTCCCGGAAGCCGGAGTACATGGAAGGAGAGAGACCGCCGGAAGTCAGACACGTGTTCCCCGAGAACCGATGGGTGTGTGGGGGGGGGGGAGTGTTGGTTGGGAAACGAGAACTAGCCGGGCTTACTAGAAACGACGAATTCGCTCAAACAAAAATCAGGGAACTCCGGAACGGAAGGGAAAACCAGGGAGGGTTTGAGGAAAAGGAAGGGGTACTGTACTACAAGGGAGCGCTGTACGTACCGGGGGAGACCTTGAGGAGAAGGGTACTCAAACAACTCCACGACAACCCAACAGCGGGACATTTTGGTCAACACAAAACCATGTTGCTTGTCACCAGGCAGTTCTGGTGGCCAAGGGTAAGGGAAGATGTACGGGAATATGTACGGGGGTGCGACCGCTGCCAGAGGGCAAAGGGGGAGAGGGCTGCACCCGCAGGGTTACTGGAACCCTTACCCACGCCGGGAAGACCCTGGGAGGTGGTATCCATAGATTTTATGACAGATTTGCCCAAATCAAGGGGGAAGACAGCAGTCATGGTAGTAGTCGATCTGCTAACAAAAATGTGCCATTTCATAGCTTGCTCGCATGCGGTAACGGCAGAGGAAACAGCCAGGTTGTTTGTAGATCACATCTTCAGGCTGCATGGGGCTCCCTTGAGGGTCATCTCGGATCGCGGGAAACAATTTACTTCCCGGTTCTGGAGGAAGCTCATGGGCTTGCTACAGGTCGAGGTGGGCTTCCACGGGAATGAGCCTGTTCATGGCCAATTATGGGTGTCACCCCAGGGCCTTCCCGGGGAGGGGGGAGGAAGGGGGGAGCGTACCTGCGGCAGAGCAGTTTGTGGAAGAAATGGAGGCCTTGCACCAGCAACTTAAGATGAACTTGGAACGGGCCAAGGAAATTTACAAGAGGCAGGCAGACAAGCACCGTCGGGAAGGGGAGACCATAAGGGTGGGAGACCGGGTGTGGTTGTCAACCCAAGGGTTACCCTTGTAGGGGGGGTGTAAGAAGTTGCAGCCAAGGCGGCTGGGACGTTTTGAGGTAACACAGCAGGTGAACCCCGTGGCATTCAAGCTCAAGTTGCCTGACAGCATGAAAATACACCCGGTGTTCCATAGGTCCCTACTCTCACCGTACAGGGACGGGCGGGAATTCCCGGGGCGAGAGGGAGAAGTCACCACACACCCGCAGGTAGAGGAGAGGGAACACCACAACCAAGCCACGGAAATACTCGATTCAAGATGGTGAGGGCGCCAGGTGGAGTACTTGGTAGCTTGGGAGGGAGAACCCGAGTCAGAAAACACGTGGGTTCCAGCGGAGGCTATCAATGATGGGTATCTTGCGGAGGAGTTCCACAGCCTGTTCCCAGATAAACCTAAACCACTAGCGAGATTCTGGGAGGAGCAATTTGGAACCACAGATGATGAAGAGGATTTTGTGGGTTTTCCTGCCTCCGAAGAGGAGGGAGGAGAGGCGTCAGAGGAATCGGACTGGGAGGGCCACCCGGCGGGAAGAGATCGGAGCGGGTGGGAAGCGGAGTTTGAATCATCAGGGGATGGCGACAGCTCCTTCCAGGGATTCCCCGCAACGTCGGCTGAGGAAAAGGACGTAGTTGGGTCAAAAGGTCCTGCCGGGGGTGGAGGGAGTCCTGGGGAGGGTGGATGTCAGTGAACTGACATCGGAGCCAGAAGTGGAGGCAGGGCTCCCAAGCGATGCCGGAGAAGGGACAAGCAGGGAGAGAGGGGACTCAGCAGCTGGGGAAGGAAATCAGTGTAACACCAGGGATAAAGGGGGGCGGATGGGGGAATCGGAGAGAGGGCTCCAGGACTCTTCGCTGGAGACCAGCGGGGAGAGCACAGGTGTAGGAATGAAAATCACGGGAGACGAGTAGCAGGTGTCATGTGAGAGGCGTCTGCCGGGAAGTCCCGGGAACTCTCTTTTATTGAATATCACAAAACATTGCCACAGGTGTACTTGTGGTTGATTGGTTGATACAAACACAAAGAAACTCATTGCCTATTGGTTAATGCAAATGCAAGGCGGGAATTACATGTGGGGGTGGGAATTACATGTGAACATTAATCACTGGTAGATTAAAGGCTGGGAAACAAGGTTGGGACTAGACAAGCATGAAACCTCCTAATTAATTATAACTAAAGATTAATATAGCATAAAACAATTACTAATGATTGATCATAACATATAACAATCGAGTTCCGTAGATGTGGTCAGCTATGCACTGAGAACAGGTCATCATGATCTTAAGATGAACTGGGCAAGGAGGGAATGTCTTGGTGTTTGGAACAGGTTCGTACAGTGTGTGCAGAAACAGAGAAAAGCTTATGAGTGAGACTTCCCAGAATGCAAGAGAAAAGAAGCAATGCTTCCCATAGCAAGACTTCCCATAAGGCCACAGTTATGTATCCCTATAATGCAACAGTTATGTGCAGAGGGAATGATCTTATGTGCAGAAGGAAAACTTCCCTTTACACAGGTCCTCTGCTATCCACACCCACCCTGCGCAGAAGACTTCCGCGCAGGGAAAGTAGGTGGAGACTTGGCGTCAAAGAACTTCTTTGCTGGAAGAAGTTCAAGAAACGCCCACTGACGGATTCTGCTAGCGACTGAACAGCCACGAAGTGAAGGGCTGTACAGCCAGGAAAGGTTTAACCAGGCTACCTAGCCAGGAGTGGTGGCATCTTACGCACGAGCAACCCCATATAACCATTACACACAATATTAAGGGGGGAGGAGGAGGGTCAACTAATATTGATAAGTACATCCCCCCGTAGGGAACCTGCCCCAGCCATTCTGTTGGCTGCGGACCCCTCCCAGGCAGCCCTGACCCTTTCCCCTTAAAAAGCAAAATACAAACTATACAATAACCTAAAGAAATAGTAAAAGAAAAACAAACCAAGAAACAATTATGCTAAACTTAAAATAATCCCCGCCCCAACTAAACATTTGTCCCACCCCAGAAAGAAAATAGCAACAACAACAACAACAACAACAACAACAACAACAACAACAAACCACCATTTGAGGTGCAACTGAGACACAGCCAAAGACAGAGCGAGACCCTGAATCAGTGCCATAACCAAGCCCTCATTCACAACCAGAGCCTGAAAAAGAGCCACAGCCCGAACCAGAGCAACAGCCACAGCCACAGCCTAGAGCCACAGCCTGAGTCTGCAACAGTACTTGATACAGTGCCAGAGCTGGAGCTGGAGCTGGAGCCAGAGCCAGAGACACAGCCAGAGCCAGAACAAAACCCTAATTCAGAACCAGAGCCTGAAACAGAGGCAGAGGCAGATACAGGGCTTGACACAGCGTCAGAGCCTGAAACAGAGAAACAGCGTGAAACAGAGACAAAGGCTGAGACACAGGCCGAGCCTGAAATAGAGCTAGAATAAGTGCTAGAGTCAAAGACTGAGACAAAGCCTAATAAAGAGCAGAAGCTTGAGGCTGAGCCTGAGCCTGAAACAGTGCTTGATACAGTGCCAGAGCCTGAAACAGAACCAGAGCCACAGCTACAGCCATAGCGCCACAGCCTGAGTCTGCAACAGTGGTTGATACAGCGCCAGAGCCTGAAACAGAGACACAGCCTGAAACAGAACCTGAGCCTGGTTATTAGCATGGCAATTAAAGAAGAGAGAGGCAGAATGGCTTATTAATAGAGTTAAGTGCGAAGGCAAAATAATAAACAACCCTAAAGAAATAGAGAACTGTCTTCCGAAACTTACTAAAGAACAAAAAGAACTGTTGAATGCCCCTATCACATCGTACGAAATTCAAAGAGCAATTAAGGAAGCAAAGATAGGAAAGCCACCAGGGCCAGACGGCCTACTGGCAATATATTATAAAAAATTGAGGACTTACTGTCTGACCCATTAAGAAGTATCTTAGAAGACGGAACCATGCCGGATTCTTGGAAAGACAGCCTTATTGCATTAATTCCAAAACAGGGAACGGACAATCTACTTATTAACAACTATAGGCCTATCGCACTTCTAAATAAAGATTATAAATTATATGCAAATATTTTAGCCGAAAGATCAAAAAAAGTCTTCCAGATGATGATACACAATGACCAAGCTGGCTTTTTGCCTGGGAGGCACATTTATAGCTGTGATGGCCTGGGAATCCGATTTAGAGGCTCAACCGGAGGAATCCCAGCCTGCACAGGAGTCCCCGCCTCCAGGGCCGGCTGAACTGGGGCAGGGCCTTGGATCTGAAGAGCCTGCACCTGTGCCGGATCCTCAGGAGCAGGCACCAGGTGATTCCACTCTAGCTCCAGAGGTGATTAAGGACACAGTGCCTACAGGTGCGCCTCTCCCGGCCCTGCCAGAGGAAGGAGAGTCTCCCCCTGGGTCCAGTAACTCCCCAGCCTCTCCTGAACTGCAGAGGCTTAGGGCAGAGAGGCGGAGGGAACTGGTTTCTCCCAGGAGGTGTGCTCGCCTTAAGGCCAAGAGAGGCGGGTCTCCTGGGGGCCGGGGCCGCCCCTGGCCTCAGAGAAGATAAAGGCCAGTCAGCCCGGTCCCAGGTTGTGGGAGCAACGTCGTTGAGTACCTGCTCCTGCCCAGACCCAGACCTGACCCTCCAGTGTTCCTGTCCCCGCCCGGCTTCCTGCTTCGGACTTGCTCCTTGTGAACTGTTTCCAGGCTAGTGACCCAGGACCGGACTTTGACTACGCCAACGGTAACCTTCCCCCGGGACCAGCACAAAAGCAACACTAGAAACATTATAAACCTATTAGCGTATTTAGACTTAAGAATAGAAAAGAAGGCAGTCTTAATGGCTATAGATGCAGAAAAAGCTTTCGACAGGGTATCCTGGAAATTTATGAAAGGTCTATTACACCATATGGATTTTGGTGTACAGTATATAAAAGGGACTGAAGCAATATAATCAAAACAAAAAGCTAAAATCATAATGGAAATTTATCACAGGAGTGTGAAATCAGTAAAGGGGTCAGACAAGGTTGCCCACTATCCCCCTTAATTTTCATATTAACATTGGAAGTTTTAGGTAAACAAATTAGGGAAGAAAAAGAAATAAAAGGGATTATGCTGGGAAATAGAAGTTACAAAATGAGGGCATTTGCTGACGATTTAATTATAACTACGGAGCAACCAAAACAGAGTTTAAGAAAGACGTTGGAAATAATATATGGCTACAGTAAAGTTGCGGGGTTCAAAATGAATTTAAACAAGACAAAACTATTAGTTAAAAATATGTCGCCAGATGAAAAAGCAGAATTAGAACAAATAATACGCATTAAAATCTACCCCCAAATCAAGTATTTAGGATTATGGATAGCACCAAAGAATATTAACTTATATGAAGATAATTATACCAATTGTTGGAAAGATTATCAAAAGACAGTTGGAGACATGGACAAGGTTAAATTTATCATTCCTGGGCCGTATTTCGGTAATTAAAATGATAGTTTTACCGAAGCTACTCTTTCTATTCCAAACGATTCCAATTACAGGAAAGACCAGCAGTATCAACAAGTGGCAAAAAGAAATTTCTAAATTTTTGTGGAAGGGTAAAAGACCAAGAGTAAAGCATAAGATATTAATAGATACTGTAGAAAGAGGTGGCTACGGGTTACCGGATTTGAAGCTATATTACGAAGCCTCATGTCTTCTCTGGTTGAAAGATTGGTATTTATTAAAAAATTGGGATATTTTAGATCTAGAAGGTCATGACACCCGTTTTGGGTGGCATGGCTATCTTAATTATGGGAAAATAAAGACGCATAGGAGTTTTTCAAATCATATAATAAGAAATGCTATATATAAGGTATAGGGAAAATACAAAAGATATTTGGAACAGAAAACCCCAAGATGGAACTCTCCATTAGAAGCAATCGCTGTTAAAAAAAGGAACAACATCAAAGAGAACTGGATAACGTATAACACAATATTAAAGGGGGAGGAGGAGGGTCAACTAATATTGATAAGTTATGAGAAAATAAAAGATCACTTTTCTAGTTGGCTAGATTACTTCCAGGTGAATGAAGTGTTCAGACACGATAAGCAGATAGGTTTTGAAAAGGAGCCTTCAAGATTTGAAAGAGAACTACTGAATAGTAAAACCAAATTAATTGCAAAAATCTATAGACTTCTTTTAGACTACGAAGTAATGGATGAGGAGGTTAAGGCTTCAATGATAAAGTGGGCCCAAGATGTGGGCCGTCCAATTATGCTAAAAGATGGGGAAAACTGATGGAATGTGAATTTGAAATTTACAGCCAGCTATAATATAAGAGAGAACATGATGAAAATGGCTCATAGGTGGTACCTCACTCCTTCCAGATGGTCAAGAATGTATAAAAATTTAGCGTATGCTTGTTGGAGATGTGGAGGAAATAACGGTGACATGAGCCACATGTGGTGGGCGTGTGAAAAGATTAAGATTTTTTTTTTGGGGGGGGGAATATACGATGAATTAAAAAAGATGTTGGGGATAACATTTACGAAAAAAACGGAGGCATTTCTATGAAGTATATTCCATTGTGTACATTTCATTGTAGGAATGGAAACAGAGCCAGAACCAGAGCAACAGCCACAGCCACAGCCTGAGTCTGAAACAGCCCTTGATAGAGAGCCAGAATCAGAGAATCAGAATCAGAGTCAGAACCAGATCTTCGGTAAAGACGTGGTCTGGTCTTAGCGCAACTGCTCCTCCCACCCGCAATAACAGAGATTGGGTGTTCCAATACATCCCCCCGTAGGGAACCTGCCCCAGCCATTCTGTTGGCTGAGGACCCCTCCCAGGCAGCCAGAGCCAGAGCCAGAGCTTGATACAGGGCCGGAGCGCAAAACATAGCTGCAGCCACAGCCTAGAGCCACAGCCTGAGTCTGCAACAGTACTTGATACAGTTCCGGAGCTGGAGCCGGAGCCAGAGCCAGAGACACAGCCAGAGCCAGAACAAAACCCTAATTCAGAACCAGAGCCTGAAAGAGAGCCAGACCCTGAAATATAGCTGGGTCAGAGGCAGAGGAGGAGCCATCATGAGACCCTGAATCAGAGTCAGAACCAGATCTTCATTCAGAACCACACCCTGAAAGAGAGCCAGAGCCACAGACGGAGCCTAGAGCCACAGCCGAGATCCACAGCCTGAGTCTGAAATAGTGCTTGATAGAGTGCTGGATCCTGAAACAGAGACACTGTCTGAAACTGAGCCTGACCCTTAAACGTAGCCAGCGGCTGAGGGATAGGCAGAGCCTGATACAGTGCTTGATACAGCGTAGGAGCCTGAAGCAGAGACACAGCCAGATCCAGAGACACAGCCAGAGCCAGAACAAAACCCTAATTCAGAACCAGAGCCTGAAAGAGAGCCAGAGCCAGAAACAGAGGCAGAGGCAGATACAGGGCTTGAAACAACCCCCAAGAAGTGCTTCCTCTGCCAACGGCCAGGACATTTTGCCAGGGTCTGCCCTCAAAGAAAGGCATGGTAAGGGATGGTGGGAGCCGCTGGCTGTGAGGAGGAGGGGGAAAATCCCTCGAGGGTCATCTCGGATCGCGGGAAACAATTTACTTCCCGGTTCTGGAGGAAGCTCATGGGCTTGCTACAGGTCGAGGTGGGCTTCCACGGGAATGAGCCCGTTCATGGCCAATTATGGGTGTCACCCCCATATAGTTTGCAAAATACAAACTATACAATAACCTAAAGAAATAGTAAAAGAAAAACAAAGCAAGAAACAATTATGCTAAACTTAAAATAATCCTGGCCCCAACTAAACATTTGTCCAACCCCAGAAAGAAAATAGCAACAACAACAACAACAACAACAACAACAAACCACCGTTTGAGGTGCAACTGAGACACAGCCAAAGACAGAGCGAGACCCTGAATCAGTGCCATAACCAAGCCCTCATTCAGAACCAGAGCCTGAAAAAGAGCCACAGCCCGAACCAGAGCAACAGCCACAGCCACAGCCACAGCCTAGAGCCACAGCCTGAGTCTACAACAGTACTTGATACAGTGCCGGAGCTGGAGCCAGAGCCAGAGACACAGCCAGAGCCAGAACAAAACCCTAATTCAGAACCAGAGCCTGAAAGAGAGCCAGACCCTGAAATATAGCTGGGTCAGAGGCAGAGGAAGAGCCATCATGAGACCCTGAATCAGAGTCAGAACCAGATCTTCATTCAGAACCAGACCCTGAAAGAGAGCCAGAGCCACAGAGAGAGCCACAGAAGGAGCCTAGAGCCACAGCCGAGATCCACAGCCACAGCCGAGATCCACAGCCTGAGTCTGCAACAGTACTTGATACATTGCCAGAGCCTGAAACAGAGACACAGCCTCAAACAGAGCCTGAGCCTGAAACAGAGGCAGAGCCACAGCCAGAGCCTGAGTCTGAAACAGTCCTTGATAGAGTGCCAGAGCCAGAGCCAGAGAAAGACCCTGAATCAGAGTCAGAGTGAGACCATGAGCCAGAGCCAGAGCCACAGCCAGAGCCACAGCCTGAGTCTACAACAGTACTTGATACAGTGCCGGAGCTGGAGCTGGAGCCAGAGCCAGAGCCACAGCCAGAGCCAGAACAAAACCCTAATTCAGAACCAGAGCCTGAAAGAGAGCCAGACCCTGAAACATAGCTGGGTCAGAGGAAGAGCCATCATGAGACCCTGAATCAGAGTCAGAACCAGATCTTCATTCAGAACTAGACCCTGAAAGAGAGCCAGAGCCACAGACAGAGCCACAGATGGAGCCTAGAGCCACAGCCGAGATCCACAGCCTGAGTCTGAAATAGTGCTTGATAGAGTGTTGGATCCTGAAACACAGACACTGTCTGAAATTGAGCCTGATGCTTAAACGTAGCCAGGGGCAGAGGGAGAGGCAGAGCCTGATACAGTGCTTGATACAGCCTAGGAGCCTGAAGCAGAGACACAGCCAGAGCCAGAACAAAACCCTAATTCAGAACCAGAGCCTGAAAGAGAGCCAGAGCCAGAGCCAGAAACAGTGCTTGATAGAGTGCCAGAGCCTGAAACAGAGGCAGAGGCAGATACAGGGCTTGATACAGCGTCAGAGCCCGAAACAGAGAAACAGCGTGAAACAGAGACAAAGGCTGAGACACAGGCCGAGCCTGAAATAGAGCTAGAATAAGTGCTAGAGCCAAAGACTGAGACAAAGCCTAATAAAGAGCAGAAGCTTGAGCCTGAGCCTGAGCCTGAAACAGTGCTTGATACAGTGCCAGAGCCTGAAACAGAACCAGAGCCACAGCTACAGCCATAGCGCCACAGCCCGAGTCTGCAACAGTGGTTGATACAGCGCCAGAGCCTGAAACAGTGACACAGCCTGAAACAGAACCTGAGCCTGGTTATTAGCATGGCAATTAAAGAAGAGAGAGGCAGAATGGCTTATTAATAGAGTTAAGTGCGAAGGCAAAATAATAAACAACCCTAAAGAAATAGAGAAACGATTTCTCGAATTCTTTAGAGAAGGAGGAAGGAAATGAAACAACAGAAGAAGTTAAACAACATTTAGAACAGAACTGTCTTCCGAAACTTACTAAAGAACAAAAAGAAGTGTTGAATGCCCCTGTCACATCGTACGAAATTCAAAGAGCAGTTAACGAAGCAAAGATAGGAAAGCCACCAGGGCCAGATGGCCTACCGGCAATATATTATAAAAAATTGAGGACTTACTGTCTGACCCATTAAGAAGTATCTTAAAAGGACTTCCTGGCGTGGTGCGCTCAGCGTCGGGTCAGGGAAAGCGCTCTGCTGCAGTAAGAACACTCCCAATCACGGCTACGGGATAAAAAGGCGGGGAAGCGAGGGCGACGCAAACCCTGAAGAGGTCTGAGAGGAGGTCCCAGACTGAAGAAAACAGATCCAAGCAGCGCATAAAGGGGTTTTCTGCCGTCCCAGCACAAAAAGTGCAGGGAGGTGGAAGAACTTCAGCGCAGAAAAGGTCGCACACCCGACCGTGCGTATTTTTAAAAAAAAACTTGGACTTTTTTTAAAAAAAAATTAAATATTTGAGATGAACTGATAACAACATAGGGTAAAACCACCGGAATCTTAACTGACTTTCAATCCCATCAGGCAAAATGACCAAATTATAGACTATAAACAGAGCATTTTCAAAGTTTAGGAATATATATATTCTTGGTTTGAAATAAAGACATCTAGATCAGAACCAAAAGGAAGAATGACAAATATGGGTTCTAAAAAATACCAAACTACACTGACATCTGGGTCAGGTCTACAAGTGAGAAGACAATCACCAGCTGAAACAGACCCCAATGCTGACATAAAAGACCCTATAATGGGGATGGAAAAGAGCCTAAATGATAAGTTGGACATACTAACTGGCAACATCCAACAAAACTCAAAGCTAATAATAGACCTAACAACACAAATAAGTGACCTCTCACTTAAAAACAAAGAACTGGATAAATCTGTACAAGAACTTAAGAGTAAATCTACCAAACAAGAGGAAATGACGAAGAAATTGCAGATGGAAAAGAAGGACATTAAAAAATCACAAGACTCAACGAAGGAAGAAATAAACGACCTAAAGAGAGCCCATGAAGAGCTGCTAGATGATATATCATTGATGGAGATGCGTCAGAAGGAGATGGTCCTTCGCTTCCGAGGCGTCCCACAAACTCATGATGAACAAATTCAAGAGAAACTATCACAGGAGATTGCAAACTGGTTGGGAGTAGAGGTAGAAGAGATGCTATTGGATATTGATAAAATTTTCAGGATCAAATCAGAAAGATCGGACACTTATAAAGGGCCAGGAGATTGCTTAATTTTTTTCAACTCAAGACTTTTAAAGGACAAAATATTACATCAAAAAGGACAAGTGAAGTTAGTAATAGATGATAGGCCTATCAAAATATTTAAGGAAATTCCAAAAAGAATTCTGAAGAAAAGGCAG
The DNA here is from genome assembly GCF_964234715.1 of Podarcis melisellensis. Classification (NCBI taxonomy): domain Eukaryota; kingdom Metazoa; phylum Chordata; class Lepidosauria; order Squamata; family Lacertidae; genus Podarcis; species Podarcis melisellensis. The sequence continues at coordinate 34,672,165 of NC_138535.1, read as the reverse complement.
AATTATAAGACAGTAACAGAAGCACTCAAGAAGAATTCAATTAGATTCCGGTGGGAATTTCCCGAGGGTATCACCTTCACATATAAGGACAGAAGAAAAACTTTTAAATCAGTAGATGAGCTGGGAAAATTCTGGAGGAAGTACAAAAAAGAATTAACTGGAGAGCCAACATTGGAGCGAGAGGAAACAACGCAGACAACCACAAGAAGCATAGAGAGACAAGCGCGTATTAAGGGGGGGGGGAGTGGAAGAAGCAGATTATCAAAATCCTAAAATTTCTGAGTTTTTTCTCTTTTTTTCTTTTCTTTTTTTTACTTACCCAACGAAACTACTGTAGATAATAAATAAAAATTAATGAATCTAAAAATTATATCTTGGAATGTTAACGGTCTAAATGATAAGAGGAAGAGAAATAAAATAGAACATGTATTGAGGAAAGAACAATGGGATATTATATGCTTGCAGGAGACCCATGTGACTAGAAACCATAGAAGGGTTTTAGAAAATAAGAGATTGGGTCAAGAATTTATATCCTCAGATGTAAAAACGAAAAGGGGAATTGTGATCTATGTGAACCCTAAACTAGACGCAAAAAAAATCTTCAAGGATGATGAGGGTAGAATACTAGGGGTAAAAATAACAAAAGGTAAAGAACATTTAATTATAGTAGGAGTTTATGCACCGAATGGTAACAAAACAGAATTTTTCAGAAAAGTAGAAGCTAATTTACTGGAATTTATAGAAGAGGGAATGATTTTGACGGGAGACCTAAATGGTGTCACATCAATAGAATTGTCACATCAATAGACAGAGAGAGAAAGAAAATCCAAAAAAGGCAGACTCCCAGACACCTTCTTTCAGATGGTAGAAAACTTAAATTTGATTGATACATGGAGATATAAAAACCCAGGAGAAAGACAGTATACACATTTCTCGGAAGTTAAAAAATCAGCCGGCAGAATTGACAGCATATGGGTATCAAATAACTTAACAACTAAAATTAAAAAAGCAGAAATACAGACCAAAATTATTACAGATCACAACCCAGTCACATTAGAATTAAAGGAACACAAGAAAACTAATACAAGATGGAGACTTGATGAAAGATTATTAAATGACGAAAAGATTGTGAAAAAAGCGCAAGAACTATTGAAAGAATTTTTTGAATTAAATAAAGAACAGGATACAGACTTCAGGACAATATGGGATGCAAGTAAAGCTTTCATAAGAGGCTTTTACATACAACAAAGTGCAATAAGGAAAAGAAACAGAGCAAAAACTGGAACAAATAAGGAAGGAAATAGGAATAAATGAAAAATTATTAGCAAAACAACCAAAAAATGAATTAATAAACCAAAAACTAAAAATATTACAAACTCAGGCTTCAGCAATATTAAATAGTGAAATTGAGGACAATATTAAATGGATGAAACAAAGGTCGTTCGAATTTGCAAATAAACCCGGAAAGAGGCTAGCCTGGCAACTGAAAAAGAGACAAAAGGAAAAACTGATTGATAAAATAGTGGAAGAGGGGAGAACTTTAGATAACCCTGAGGAAATTAAAAAGTGTTTTACAAAATATTATAACAAGCTATATGAAGCAGGAAATGAGACAGAGGTTGAAATAAGAGAGTATTTATGTGGAAAGGATATACCTAAAATTAAGAAAGAAAAGATTCAAGAGCTAAACTCCCCAATAACCACGACAGAGCTTCATCAAGCGATAATTAAGATGAAACTGGGAAAATCCCCAGGCCCAGATAGTCTTACCGCAATACATTACAAAAAATTAGAGGAACCATTATTATCACCTATGAAGACACTCTTAAATAAAATATTAGAAGACGGGAAGATTCCCAACACCTGGAAACAGGCGCACATAGTAGTAATCCCAAAACAAGGACGAAATAAAGAGTTTATAACCAATTATAGACCAATATCATTACTAAATAATGATTACAAGATCTATGCACAAATATTGGCAACAAGATTAAAGACAGTTTTGCAGGATTGTATAAATAAAGAGCAGGCAGGGTTCTTGCCGGGCAGGAAAATGAGTGACAATATAAGAACAGTGATTGATATGATCAAGTATTTAGACATGAAACCAAGTAAGAAGGTAGCCTTTGTTTTTGTGGACGCGGAAAAGGCGTTTGACAAAGTATCATGGAAATTTCTAAAAATATTATTAGACCAGATGGACATGGGAGACCAAATCACAAGAGGGTTAAAAGCAATTTATGAACAACAAGAAGCAAATATAATAATAATGACACGACTGATTATTTTAAAATACAGAAGGGCACCAGGCAAGGGTGCCCACTTTCACCTTTGTTATTCATTTTGGTTTTGGAAATATTAAATCAAGAAATCAGATTGGATCAAGAAATAAATGGAATATCCCTAGGAGAGAAAATATACAAAATAAGGGCATTTGCAGATGATTTAGTTTTAATGGTGGAAAATCCAAAGGAAAGCATAGCAAAGGCTCTAGAAAAAATGGAAAACTTTGGATGGGTATCAGGTTTTGCCTTGAATAAAGAAAAAACGAAACTAATGGTAAAAAACATGGGAGATCAAGAGAAAAAGGAACTGGTAGAAAAATTTGGATTACAAATTGTAAAAAAAGTGAAATATTCAGGTATACAAATAACAATGAAAAATATAAATTTGTTTGAAGATAATTATAAAAAAATTTGGGAAGTAACAAAAAGAGAAATGGAAACTTGGACAATATTGAAATTAACACTCTGGGGTAGAATTTCGGCTATTAAAATGAATATCTTACCAAAACTTCTGTTCCTTTTTCAAATGATTCCCATAATAGGTAAAGATGATTGTTTTAAAAAATGGAAAATGGACCTAACAAAGTTTATATGGCAAGGCAAAAAGCCACGGATCAAACATGGAACTGTTGGAATCAAGCCTTGTCAGAGGAATGTGCCACTCTTCAGGCACCCGGCTGATTTCCTTGTTGACCTCCCCGTCTGCGACTCCCGGCAGGAAACAGGCGAGGTCTCTAATCGGCGATCCTTCTCAAACGTGAGAAGAACACACCACTCCTTCACTCTCCTCCCTGCTATCCCCAGGGAGGGGAAAGAGACAGACAGAAATGTATTTACATGCCTTTATTTCTGTCTTTTGCAGCAGTACAGAGAAACATGTCTGCACTCTCTTAACATCAACAGCAGAGAGAGATTAGACTCCACCCATGTACTTCCAGTACAGGTCAGATGACACACTGAGCTAACATCCGGTGCTCAGTACAGTGAATGGACTGCCCCTGTCTTCCCATGGTAACAGTCACAAACATCAACATCCTGTTTGGCTTTCCAGCCAGCTGCTGAAGCTGCTGCTCGCTGCTGCATTGCTCCTTTTTGGTAACAGGAACAACAGATATGGTTGGCATGCCTATCTAATTTATAACAAAGTGGCAGTCCATAAAGAATTTCTAAGCCACGTAATTAGAAATGCATTATACAAGGTCTGGGTGAGACATAGAAGGTTGTTAGAACCAGAAACCCCATGGTGGGTCTCACCGCTAGAAGTAATATCGGTTAAAAAGAAAAATACTATAGGAAGAATGGCAACTTACCAGCAGCTCCTAAAGGAAGAACAGGGCCAATTAAAACTGAGACCATACGATGAGGTGACCCAATACTGTACCACATGGTTACAATATCACCAAATTGCACAAATATTCAACCAGGATAAAGTAATAGGATTTGAAAAAGAAGAATCAAAATTACAAAAAGTATTATTACAAAACTCAAAAAAATATATATACAAAACTCAAAAAAATATATATCCAAAATGTATAATTTATTATTAGAATGGGAATTAAAGGATGAAGAAGTAAAAGAAGTTATGATCAAATGGGCATGTGATATAGGATATGTAATTCTGCTGGACCAATGGGAGAAATTATGGAAATATGACATTAAATTCACGGCATGTTATACAATAAGAGAAAATTTTATGAAAATGGTGTACCAATGGTACTTAACTCCAGTAAAATTGGCTAAAATTCACAAATTAAAATCGAATACCTGTTGGAGATGTAAAAAAGAAATAGGAACAATGTTTCACATGTGGTGGGAATGCCGACCTATTAAACAATTCTGGAATGAAATCTATGAAGAACTCAAAAAGATGTTTAAAATATCTTTTAGTAAAAAACCGGAGGCATTCCTTTTAGGTTTAATTACAAATGATATCCCCGAAAATCAAAGGAAAGTATTCCTTTATGCAACAACAGCTGCCAGGATGCTTATAGCTAAAAACTGGAAAGGCAGAAAAATTCCATCAGTGAAAGATCCGCAAATTAAATTTTGTGAATACATAAATCTGACAAGACTCACAGCTTACATAAGGGGACAATTGGACCAGAAATTATTAAAAGAATGGGGTTGTGCTAAAGAGTATATGAAAAAACATTGTTCTGGAGTTAGTATATTGGTATGTAATGAATGATGCTTTACAGGGTTAAAGAATAAGAAAACCTTCCCCCCGGGACCAGCACAATAGCAACACTAGAAACATTATAAACCTATTAGCGTATTTAGACTTAAGAATAGAAAAGAAGGCAGTCTTAATGGCTATAGATGCAGAAAAAGCTTTCGACAGGGTATCCTGGAAATTTATGAAAGGTCTATTACACCATATGGATTTTGGTGTACAGTATAAAAAAGGGACTGAAGCAATATAATCAAAACAAAAAGCTAAAATCATAATGGAAATTTATCACAGGAGTGTGAAATCAGTAAAGGGGTCAGACAAGGTTGCCCACTATCCCCCTTAATTTTCATATTAACATTGGAAGTTTTAGGTAAACAAATTAGGGAAGAAAAAGAAATAAAAGGGATTATGCAGGCAAATAGAAGTTACAAAATGAGGGCATTTGCTGACGATTTAATTATAACTACGGAGCAACCAAAACAGAGTTTAAGAAAGACGTTGGAAATAATATATGGCTACGGTAAAGTTGCGGGGTTCAAAATGAATTTAAACAAGACAAAACTATTAGTTAAAAATATGTTGCCAGATGAAAAAGCAGAATTAGAACAAATAATACGTATTAAAATCTACCCCCAAATCAAGTATTTAGGATTATGGATAACACCAAAGAATATTAACTTATATGAAGATAATTATACCAATTTTTGGAAAGATATCAAAAGACAGTTGGAGACATGGACAAGGTTAAATTTATCATTCCTGGGCCGTATTTCGGTAATTAAAATGATAGTTTTACCGAAGCTACTCTTTCTATTCCAAACGATTCCAATTACAGGAAAGACCAGCAGTATCAACAAGTGGCAAAAAGAAATTTCTAAATTTTTGTGGAAGGGTAAAAGACCAAGAGTAAAGCATAAGATATTAATAGATACTGTAGAAAGAGGTGGCCACAGGTTACCGGATTTGAAGCTATATTACGAAGCCTCATGTCTTCTCTGGTTGAAAGATTGGTATTTATTAAAAAATTGGGATATTTTAGATCTAGAAGGTCATGACACCCGTTTTGGGTGGCATGGCTATCTTAATTATGGGAAAATAAAGATGCATAGGAGTTTTTCAAATCATATAATAAGAAATGCTATATATAAGGTATAGGGAAAATACAAAAGATATTTGGAACAGAAAACCCCAAGATGGAACTCTCCACTAGAAGCAATCGCTGTTAAAAAAAGGAACAACATCAAAGAGAACTGGATAACGTATAACACAATATTAAGGGGGGAGGAGGAGGGTCAACTAATATTGATAGGTTATGAGAAAATAAAAGATCACTTTTCTAGTTGGCTAGATTACTTCCAGGTGAATGAAGTGTTTAGACAGGATAAGCAGATAGGTTTTGAAAAGGAGCCTTCAAGATTTGAAAGAGAACTACTGAATAGTAAAACCAAAATAATCGCAAAAATCTATAGACTTCTTTTAGACTACGAAGTAATGGATGAGGAGGTTAAGGCTTCAATGATAAAGTGGGCCCAAGATGTGGGCCGTCCAATTATGCTAAAAGATGGGGAAAACTGATGGAATGGAAATTTGAAATTTACAGCCAGTTATAATATAAGAGAGAACATGATGAAAATGGCTCGTAGGTGGTACCTCACTCCTTCCAGATGATCAAGAATGTATAAAAATTTGGCGAATGCTTGTTGGAGATGTGGAGGAAATGACGGTGACATGAGCCACATGTTGTGGACATGTGAAAAGATTAAGATTTGGGGGGGGGGAATATACGATGAATTAAAAAAGATGATGGGGATAACTTTTATGAAAAAAACGGAGGCATTTCTATAAAGTATTTTAGATAAAGAGATCCCAAAAAATCTAAGAGAGGATTATTGTTTTGTGTACATTCCATTGTAAGAATGGAAACAGAGCCAGAGCCACAGCCACAGCCTAAGTCTGAAACAGTCCTTGATAGAGTGCCAGAGCCAGAGCCAGAGCGAGACCCTGATTCAGAACCAGAGCAACAGCCATAGCCACAGCCTGAGTCTGAAACAGCCCTTGATAGAGAGCCAGAATCAGAGAATCAGAATCAGAGTCAGAACCAGGTCTTCGGTAAAGACATGGTCTGGTCTTAGCGCAACTGCTCCTCCCACCCGCGATAACAGAGATTGGGTGTTCCAATACATCCCCCCGTAGGGAACCTGCCCCAGCCATTCTGTTGGCTGAGGCCCCCTCCCAGGCAGCCCTGACCCTTTCCCCTTAAAAAGCAAAATACAAATTATACAATAACCTAAAAAAAAATAGTAAAAGAAAAAGAAAGCAAGAAACAATTATGCTAAACTTAAAATAATCCCCGCCCCAACTAAACATTTGTCCCTGTGGAGTTTGGAACAGACAGGGTTAAAACTCCGTGGTGTCCTGTATCTGGGAGGAGCTTGACGAAGAGAAGTGCGTCACAGTCTGTGAGCAGACTTGCTTTCGCTTCTGCCTGAGAGACACAGCTCAGCTCCGAGGCTGCTGGCTGTGTGTGCTTTTGGCACAGAGAAATGCCGGAAAGCTCTGATGGAAAGAGACTGATTTATGGCTTGTAAATAAACGCTACTAGAGATAAGAACCGAACTGTCTCTGGACTTGATTTATCCCTTTTTCTCACACGGACGCAGGACCGCTGCTACTCTGCTATCCTGCTAGGCCAGCTTCGGAGACACAGAGGCTGCGCAGGGAAGCCTGGCTGGACGCAGGATTTATATTCACACGAACAGGTTATGGAAGTTCCGTGTTTCCTGACAAGTGTGAGAAGGGAGGAAGACTGCCAGCTTTGAGTTGCTGTGATCTCCTGCCAGGAAGGGCAGTGGGAGATGCTGGTGATCGGAGCCAAGAGCCAAGAGAGACGGCTGCTTCGGAGGTCCAGCTTGCTGGCAGAGTTAGTACGCTTTAAGCCCTGGTGGGTGGAAGATGGCTGCTCAGGCACAGCAGGGCCATGAGAGTTTCAATATCCCCCTCGAAAGATTAAATGGGGCCAATTGGGAGGCCTGGTCAAGAAGAGCCAGGGGGTGGTTTGTGGCCACAGGGCTCTGGAGTCCAGTCCAGAAGGAGCCGGCCCCACCCACGCTAGCTACTGCTCTGCTGAAGGAGAGAGAGCAGAGGCAGCTTTGCATGTTGCAAGCATCTCTGGACGCTTTGCTGTTGCCTCATCTGGAGTGCATTAAATTGGCCCAGGCTGCCTGGCAGGCGCTGAGGAGTCTGTGTGAAAGCTCAGCGGGAGCCAGACCAGAAGGGGATGGAAGCCCAGGAGGGGCTGAAGGATGCCCAGAAAGCCCAGTGGGGGCTGGCACTATGTTGGGAAGCTGTTGCAATGCTTCAACACGTCTGTGTGATGGACTGTGTACAGGAGAAAGGCTGAGAGCTGAAAAGAGGAAAGCAGTGGCAAGCTGTTCCTCAGGCAACAGTGCACCCAAGAGTGGGGGTGCAGGCCGATCCAAGAGCTCTGAGAAAGCGAAAGTCTCCGAAAGTTGTTTGTGCTTTGCTGCGACCTCCAACAGCGCTGGGAAGCATCCACTTGAAGCCCAGGCTGCCAAGGACACCAGCTGGAGTGGAATGTCAACAAAGCAGTTTCCCAAGGCCAGTTCTCAGCAGCGACGTGGGAAAGCGGCAGGCCAGGAGAAAAACAAAGACAAGGCATCTTATCACCTCACAGCTGCGACGGCGTCTCTGGGAAAAGGCAAAAGCCTTGGTCGGGGGGAGGCTGTGTCCATGGCAACCGGTGGGGGTGCGAGCAACGCCATGGCAGCTTTGGAAAACAGCCAGAGAGACACTTTATCTCTTATTATCGACTCTGGAGCTTCTCACAGTCTAGTGCCATCTAGAGAGTTCCTGAGGAACTGCAAGACAGTTAAAACTGAACGCTATGTCAAATTAGCAGATGGGTCTCAGAGACCATTGACTGAATCTGGGTTTTTATATTGTTCTTTCTTGGATCATTGGGTGCAGGCTTTTGTGGTCCCAGAGCTTGCACACTCTCTTTTAAGTGTGCCAGCACTAAATGATGATGGGTTCGATGTTCTGTTCTCTAACAATTTGTGCTCCTTTTACAGGGATGGGAAGAAGGTCTACAGTGTTGAGCGAAAAGACAGGCTCTTTCTGGTGCAAATGCCTGTTGAAAATGGGACTGGTGGAAAATGGGGCTAGTGGAGAGTCCATTGAAGATGCCCATGTGCAGTGTGCAAACGTCCCACCACACAATTATTGTATACACATGTGGCACCGAAATTTTGGGCACGCTGGGTGGTCGCTTGTGCGAAAAGCTGCAGAAAACACCATTGGTTGTAGGTTCAAGGCTTGTGACAAATACCTAGATTGTCAAGCCTGTAAGCAGTCGAAGGTCACAACATGCACATATCCCAGGTCAGAGAGGAGAACCAGCAAACACTTTAAACTTGTGCGTGCAGATTTGTCAGGTCCCATGCCAACACCTTCTTTAGCTGGGTCAAAATGGATTCTGGTTCTGATTGACGATTTTTCAAAATTTTCTTGGGTTTTTGCGCTTAAATGTAAGTCAGAAGCAGCTGCGCTGATCAGGGATTGGATCACAGCGATAGAGCTGCAGTTCACTACCAGGGTGATTTCCTTTCAATCTGATCGGGGGGGGGGGGGAGTTCACAGGTTCTGCGCTGCAATCGTTTTTCAGGCAGAAGGGCATCAGTCATCGACTGACGACCCCCCACTCTCCGCAACAGAATGGGGTTGCAGAGAGAAAGTTTCTCACACTACAGGAATCTGCAAACGCTATGCTGGCAGACTCGGGTTTACCACAGCGCTTTTGGGCTGAGAGTTATAAGACAGTATGTTTTTTGCAAAACGGGGTGTACAATTCCAGTGTAGGCAACACACCGTATTTCTTGTTGCATCAGAAGAAGCCGAAAGTACACAACTTTCATGTCTTTGGTTCTCAGGCTTGGGTTCTCATTCCAAAGGCCATGCGCAGAAAGGGTGAGCCAAGGTCCAGGAAGATGATCTTTGTAGGCTATGAGCCGGGTTCAAAGGCGTGGCATTTTGCATACCCTACTGGCAACCAGTCTAAGCTGCTTATTAGTGGCAGTGCTGAGTTTTGTGAGCAGAGTGGGTGGAAACGTCTTCATGGGAACCCGGATGTTCTGTTAGACTCAGGTGAGGAAGAGGAGGAGGACGGGGCTGAACCTGTTGCTGAGATGCACGGTCCACAGCCACAGAGTCCAGAGCAGGGATCTCCAAGGGGGAGGCTCCGTATCGCTCCAAAAGGGAGTCCCAGGACCCCTCCACAGGTTTCTGTCAAGTCTGAGCTAAGGAGTGAACCATCCTCGCCAGCAGAACCAGCTGTACGCCCGAAACGGCGCAGCAAGTCAGAGGGGGATGTTTCAGACAAAGAGGATAGTAGGGCTGATCCAGGTGAATCAGGCGCAGTTCCAGAATTCACGCTGAGGAGGTCAGCAAGATCAACCAAGGGAAAGCCACCTGAAAGGTATGAAGCCACTAGAGTCTGGGTTGGTGTGGCTAGATGTGAACCTGAATCCTTTGAGGATGTTCAAAAGTTGCCTCAGGAAGAAGCCAGCAAATGGCGTGAGGCGATGCAGAAGGAGATGAACTCAATGGAGTCTCTTGGTGTGTTCTCACTCACTCAGCTGCCGGCTAACCAGAGAGCTGTTAGTTGCAGGTGGGTTTACCGTTTGAAACCCACAGAAGCGGGAGAACCACAGTATAAAGTGAGATTAGTGGCCCGAGGATTCACACAGAAAAAGGGTGTCCACTTCACGGAGGTGTATTCGCCAACGTCACGAGCGGAGACTCTAAGAACGCTTTTGGCGATAGCAGCACAGAGAGGTTGGAAGGTGAACCATTTTGATGTAGATGTCGCCTACCTGAACTCAGATCTCAAGGAGGAGTTGTACATGCTTCCTCCTCCAGGGTTTGAAGTCAGTGAGCCAGGCATCGTGTGGCGGTTGCACAAATCCATCTATGGATTACGCCAATCTGCCAGGAATTGGAATATGTGCCTACATGAAGCCTTAGAAGAGCTAGGTTTTAAGAGATCTCTTGCAGACAGTTGTCTTTACATTAGAGGTTCAGGCGTAAAACAGCAAGTGGTGCAGGTGTTTGTTGATGATATCTTAGTCATGACACAGACAGGTGAACAGGTGGAGAAGTTTGCTAAAGAGCTTGGAAAGCGGTTCAAGCTAAAGCAGCTTGGAGATGTCAAGTCCTATTTAGGCGTGCAGATCACAAAAGCAAGTGATGGAAGCTTCTTGCTTTGCCAGAAAGGTAAGATTGAACAGTTGCTTGAGAAGTTCAGAATGTCTGATTGTGCAGGTGCCAGATCACCCATGGAGACTGGATACGTGAAGGAGTGTCAGCAAGTAGAACGCGTGGTGTTCGAAAATACTGAACTCTTTCAGTCAGCTCTGGGTAGTCTGTTGTATCTGTCACAGTGGAGCAGGCCAGACATTGCATTTGCTGTCAATCTGCTCAGTAGAGAGGCTTCAAGTCCTAGTGTGCAGGTCTGGAACGGTATAAAGCGGGTGCTGCATTACCTGCAAGATACCAAAGATTTTTGTCTTAGGTTGCCAGCCCAAGGAGAAGTCAAACTGACTTGCTTTGTGGACGCAGATTAGGGTAACTCTGAGGACTGCAGATCAGTGTCAGGCCTAGTGGTGAAGTTTGGGGACTCAGTGATTGGGTGGAGGTCCCGGAAGCAAAATCTCATAGCGCTTTCGTCTACTGAAGCTGAGTTCAGTGCGCTATCAGATGCTTGCAGAGAGCTGGAGTTCTATGTGTGTTTGGTCGAGGAAATCTGTGGAGAGAATTGTCTGCCCGTTGTGGTGCATGAAGACAATCAACCGTGCCTTAAATTGGCTGAGACGGGGCAATTAAAGGTGAGGACCAAACATTTGGACATACGTTTTCAAAATGTGTGTCAGAGCGTTCGTGAGGGGCTAGTTGCTCTGAAATACTGTCCCTCAACAAAGAACCTCGCTGATGGTTTCACAAAACCATTAACCTTCCAGAAGCACGAGGAGTTCTGTGTATGGGGAAAGCATTGTTGGCTATTGTCCCCAGATGCAATACAAGAGGGGGTGTGGAGTTTGGAACAGACAGGGTTAAAACTCCGTGGTGTCCTGTATCTGGGAGGAGCTTGACGCAGAGAAGTGCGTCACAGTCTGTGAGCAGACTTGCTTTCGCTTCTGCCTGAGAGACACAGCTCAGCTCCGAGGCTGCAGGCTGTGTGTGCTTTTGGCACAGAGAAATGCCGGAAAGCTCTGATGGAAAGAGACTGATTTATGGCTTGTAAATAAACGCTACTAGAGATAAGAACCGAACTGTCTCTGGACTTGATTTATCCCTTTTTCTCACACGGACGCAGGACCGCTGCTACTCTGCTATCCTGCTAGGCCAGCTTCGGAGACACAGAGGCTGCGCAGGGAAGCCTGGCTGGATGCAGGATTTATATTCACACGAACAGTCCCACCCCAGAAAGAAAATAACAACAACAACAAACCACCGTTTGAGGTGCAACAGAGACACAGCCAGAGACAGAGCGAGACCCTGAATCAGTGCCATAACCAAGCCCTCATTCAGAACCAGAGCCTGAAAAAGAGCCACAGCCCGAACCAGAGCAACAGCCACAGCCTAGAGCCACAGCCTGAGTCTGCAACAGGACTTGATACAGTGCCGGAGCTGGAGAATCAACAGTCTCTGATTCTGCAACAGGGCCTTCATCTTAATAGACCAAGATGCATAATTGTCATTGGTCAGGAGGGGTGGAGAAGGCAAGCCTCCGCCCTTCTTAGCATCCATTTTTGAGTCCTTGCATTAACTCTCAAACACAAGCCTCTAAAATCCAAAAGCTTGTTTGTTTGCACTCTTGTGCACCTGGCAGCTCTTAACGCTAGCTGCTTTGGAAAGTCCCTTTCCAAAGGGACTTCATGAGAGCCTAGTCACAACAAACTTTGTTTTTGCCTCTCTGAGGCATAGCCTGACTGTCCAGCCCTCTCGAGTAACTTTCCACTTGACTGGCGGGCGTTGCTTAGCAACAGTGCATTCCTTCCCTTGTACAGGAAACCACAAGAATCTCTGGAATGCAAGCCTCTTCCCACTCGGAGCTGTTTTTCCCAAACGCTGCTCCCCGTGAAGCAGAGAATAACTCAATCTGCGTTCACTCTTTTAAGCCCGAAAATCTCATACCTTGGGCTCCGTGGCTTTGGCTGTCAGCTTCTTCTGGTCAGCTTCTGGCTGCAGAGGATCAGCTTTCTCACCTCAGGCTTCCATGGAGTGATGAAAACAGCAGCTCTGCTACTCTTTTTGCAGACTTCCATGGATCGAGGAAACCAGCAACCGGCATCTGCTACCACTGTTGGAATTCTGCCTGGGTCAGAGGAATGTGCCACAACGTAGGCACCGGCAGATATTCCTTGTCGACCTCCCCGCTGCGCCACTCTGCTGATAAGCAGGCGAGGTCTCGGCGATTCATCTCAGATGTGTGAGAGGAACACACCGTTCTTCCTTTCTCCCCTTTGGTGTCCCCCAGGGAGGGGAAAGATTCAGACAGAAATCTATTTACATCCTTTATTTCTGTCTCTTTACATCAGTACAGAGAAACATGTCTGCACTCCACAGCAGTAAGAATAAACTCCACCCATGTACTTCCAGTACGGGTCATCTGACACACACACTGAGCTAACATCCGGTGCTCAGTACAGAATGGACTGCCCCTTTGTTCCCATGGCAACAGTCACAAACATCCTGTTTGGCTTTCCAGCCACAAGCAGCTGACTGAGCGGCTAGAGCCTTTGCTTGCTGCAGCTTTGGTGCTTTATGGTAACACACAGGACCTCCGCTTGGCACGCCTACGCTGCGCAGAAAGCTTCCGCACAGAGACTAGGCGGACTTGGAGTCAAGGAATTTTTATGTTGGAAGAAATTCAGGAAACGCCCACTGACGGATTCTGCCAGTGACTGAGACAGTCGCGTTGTAAGGGCTGTCAAGCCAGGGAAAGGTTTAGCCATACAACCAGCTTGGAGCAGTTTGTGGCTTACGCACAAGCAACCCCAATTCCCATTACAATAAGGTATGGGGAAAATACAAAAGATATTTGGAACAGAAAACCCCAAGATGGAACTCTCCACTAGAAGCAATCGCTGTTAAAAAAAGGAACAACATCAAAGAGAACTGGATAACGTATAACACAATATTAAGGGGGGAGGAGGAGGGTCAACTAATATTGATAAGTTATGAGAAAATAAAAGATCACTTTTCTAGTTGGCTAGATTACGTCCAGGTGAATGAAGTGTTCAGACAGGATAAGCAGATAGGTTTTGAAAAGGAGCCTTCAAGATTTGATAGAGAACTACTGAATAGTAAAACCAAAATAATCGCAAAAATCTATAGACTTCTTTTAGACTACGAAGTAATGGATGAGGAGGTTAAGGCTTCAATGATAAAGTGGGCCCAAGATGTGGGCCGTCCAATTATGCTAAAAGATGGGGAAAACGGATGGAATGTAAATTTCAAATTTACAGCCAGCTATAATATAAGAGAGAACATGATGAAAATGGCTCCTTCCAGATAGAGAGCCAGAATCAGAGAATCAGAATCAGAGTCAGAACCAGATCTTCGGTAAAGATGTGGTCTGGTCTTAGCGCAACTGCTCCTCCCACCCGCGATAACAGAGATTGGGTGTTCCAATACATCCCCCCGTAGGGAACCTGCCCCAGCCATTCTGTTGGCTGAGGCCCCCTCCCAGGCAGCCCTGACCCTTTCCCCTTAAAAAGCAAAATACAAACTATACAATAACCTAAAAAAATAGTAAAAGAAAAACAAAGCAAGAAACAATTATGCTAAACTTAAAATAATCCCCGCCCCAACTAAACATTTGTCCCACCCCAGAAAGAAAATAACAACAACAACAAACCACCGTTTGTGGTGCAACAGAGACACAGCCAGAGACAGAGCGAGACCCTGAATCAGTGCCATAACCAAGCCCTCATTCAGAACCAGAGCCTGAAAAAGAGCCACAGCCCGAACCAGAGCAACAGCCACAGCCACAGCCTAGAGCCACAGCCTGAGTCTACAACAGTACTTGATACAGTGCCGGAGCTGGAGCCAGAGCCAGAGACACAGCCAGAGCCAGAGCAAAACCCTAATTCAGAACCAGAGCCTGAAAAAGAGCCAGACCCTGAAATATAGCTGGGTCAGAGGCAGAGGAAGAGCCATCATGAGACCCTGAATCAGTGTCAGAACCAGATCTTCATTCAGAACCAGACCCTGAAAGAGAGCCAGAGCCACAGCCAGAGCCACAGACGGAGCCTAGAGCCACAGCCGAGATCCACAGCCTGAGTCTGAAATAGTGCTTGATAGAGTGCTGGATCCTGAAACAGAGACACTGTCTGAAACTGAGCCTGACGCTTAAACGTAGCCAGGGGCAGAGGTTCAGCAACTTCTACCGGAAGTTCATCAGGAACTTCGCCCACTTGACAGCGCCTATCACAGATTGTCTCAGTAGCAAAAGGAAGTTCGTCTGGACAGAAAGTGCCCAGCAATCCTTCGAAAGGCTGAAGAAGGCGTTCGCTTCGGAAGAGCAGCTCCTGCACGTGGATCTGCAGAAGCCAATGAGGCTGGAGACCGATGCGTCAGACCGGGCCATCGGAGCGGTACTGTTGCAGCCGGGGCCCCAGCAGAGCTGGAGGCCGTGCGCCTTTTTCTCGAGGAAGCTGAGCAAGTCGGAGCAAAACTACACGGTGTATGACCGCAAACTGCTTGCAATTTATGCAGCATTTTGACGATGGAGACATCTGCTAATAGGGGCGCAGCACGAGATCCAGGTGTGTACGGATCACAAGAACTTGGAATACTGGAGGACTGCGCGAGTACTCAACCAGAGACAGATTCGATGGGCACAGGAGTTCTCCATGTTTTTCTTCGAGATCCGGTACGTGCCGGGGGAGGAGAACGTAAGAGCAGATGCTCTCTCCCGGAAGCCGGAGTACATGGAAGGAGAGGGACCGCCGCAAGTCAGACACGTGTTCCCCGAGAACCGATGGGTGTGTGGGGGGGAGTGTTGGTTGGGAAACGAGAACTAGCCGGGCTTACTAGAAACGACGAATTCGCTCAAACAAAAATCAGGGAACTCCGGAACGGAAGGGAAAACCAGGGAGGGTTTGAGGAAAAGGAAGGGGTACTGTACTACAAGGGAGCGCTGTACGTACCAGGGGAGACCTTGAGGGGAAGGGTACTCAAACAACTCCACGACAATCCAACAGCGGGACATTTTGGTCAACACAAAACCATGTTGCTTGTCACCAGGCAGTTCTGGTGGCCAAGGGTAAGGGAAGATGTACGGGAATATGTACGGGGGTGCGACCGCTGCCAGAGGGCAAAGGGGGAGAGGGCTGCACCCGCAGGGTTACTGGAACCCTTACCCACGCCGGGTATGACAGATTTGCCCAAATCAAGGGGGAAGACAGCAGTCATGGTAGTAGTCGATCTGCTAACAAAAATGTGCCATTTCATAGCTTGCTCGCATGCGGTAACGGCAGAGGAAACAGCCAGGTTGTTTGTAGATCACATCTTCAGGCTGCATGGGGCTCCCTTGAGGGTCATCTCGGATCGCGGGAAACAATTTACTTCCCGGTTCTGGAGGAAGCTCATGGGCTTGCTACAGGTCGAGGCGGGCTTCCACAGGAATGAGCCCGTTCATGGCCAATTATGGGTGTTACCCCAGGGCCTTCCCGGGGAGGGGGGAGGAAGGGGGGAGCGTACCTGCGGCAGAGCAGTTTGTGGAATAAATGGAGGCCTTGCACCAGGAACTTAAGATGAACTTGGGAACACCACAACCAAGCCACGAAAATACTCGATTCAAGATGGTGAGGGCGCCAGGTGGAGTACTTGGTAGCTTGGGAGGGAGAACCCGAGTCAGAAAACACGTGGGTTCCAGCGGAGGCTATCAATGATGGGTATCTTGCGGAGGAGTTCCACAGCCTGTTCCCAGATAAACCTAAACCACTAGCGAGATTCTGGGAGGAGCAATTTGGAACCACAGATGAATAATAATAATAATAATAATAATAATAATAATAATAATAATAATAAATTTTATTTATATCCCGCCCTCCCCAGCCAAAGCCGGGCTCGGGGCGGCTAACAACAATAAAACAGTACAAAAGTACAGCACAAACAACACTCTAAAATCATTCATTATAAAATTGGTTCAAATCAAGCCACTGGCAACCATTGTGCCAGAGCTCCATGAAGATTGCCGAGGGAGGGAGTCAGGCTGTGCCCTGGCCAAAGGCCTGGTGGAACAGCTCTGTCTTGCAGGCCCTGCGGAAAGATGACAAGTCCCGCAGGGCCCTAGTCTCTAGTGACAGAGCGTTCCACAAGATCGGAGCCACAGCCGAAAAAGCCCTGGCTCTAGTTGAGGCCAGCCTAACTTCTCTGTGGCCTGGGACCTTCAAGATGTTTTTATTTGAAGACCGTAAGTTTCTCTGTGGGGCATACCAGGAGAGGCGGTCCCGTAGGTACGAGGGTCCTAGGCCGTATAGGGCTTTAAAGGTTAAAACCAGCACCTTAAACCTGATCCTGTACTCCACCGGGAGCCAGTGCAGCTGGTATAGCACCGGGTGAATGTGGTCTCGCAGCGAAGACCCCGTAAGGAGTCTCGCTGCAGCATTCTGCACCTGCTGGAGTTTCTGGGTCAGTCTCAAGGGCAGCCCCACGCAGAGCGAGTTACAATAATCCAGGCTGGAGGTGACCGTCGCATGGATCACAGTGGCTAGGTCAGGGCGAGAGAGGTAAGGAGCCAACTGCTTAGCTTGGCGGAGATGAAAAAATGCTGCCTTTGTTATAGCTGCAGTCTGCACCTCCATGGAAAGGGAGGTGTCAAAGATTACACCCAAACTCTTAACGGATGGTGCTGGCACTAAGTGCACCCCCGCAAGACATGGGAGTTGACCCCCCCCCCAATTCCATATCGTCCCGTCCCAGCCACAGGACCTCTGTCTTCGAAGGATTTAGCTTCAACCGGCTCCCTCGTAACCATCCAGCCACAGCTTCCAAACATCTGGTCAGTGTGTCTGGGGCCGAGTCAGGATGGCCATCCATCAACAGATAGAGTTGGGTGTCATCAGCATACTGATGGCAACCCAGCCCAAAACTCCGGACAAGCTGGGCGAGGGGGCGCATAAAGATGTTGAAAAGCATCGGGGAGAGTATTGCACCCTGAGGTACTCCACACACCAAGGAGTGGCGCGATGACAATTCCCCCCCAAGCGCCACCCTCTGTCCCCGACCAGAGAGAAACGAGCGCAGCCATTGAAGGACTGTGCCCTGAATCCCCACGTCGGCAAGGCGGTGGTCCAGGAGTTCGTGATCGACCATGTCGAAAGCTGCTGACAGATCTAGAAGAATCAGCAGCCCTGACCCGCCTCGATCCAGCTGTCTACGAAGATCATCTGTTAGGGCAACCAGAGCCGTCTCGGTCCCATAACCCGCGCGGAAGCCGGACTGGAATGGATCCAGAGCCGATGTTTCATCCAGAAACCTACCAAGCTGTTCGGCAACCGCTCTCTCAATCACCTTACCCAGGAACGGAAGATTTGAAACCGGGCGGTAATTGGATAGATCTAAAGGATCTAATGATGTTTTCTTTAAGAGCGGGCACACCACTGCCTCCTTCAGTTCTGCAGGGAATGTCCCCGTGCCAAGGGACAAATTGATGATATCCCCCAGGAGGGCCCGCATCTCGTCTGGACACGCTCTAATCAGCCAAGACGGGCACGAGTCGAGAGGACAGGTGGTGGCCTTTCCAGCTCGGAGGAGTCTGTCCACATCAGCTGGGGATATCCGGTCGAAGTGGTCCAATACTGGACCCGAGGACAGTCGAGGGGCCTCCAGTTCCTTTATTGTATCCAAATTGGCAGGGAGGTCATGGCGGAGCACCAAGACCTTCTCCGCAAAAAAGCTCGCAAATGCCTCACAGCTATGTGCCAAATTATTATTTAAATTTGGCTGTCCCTCAAGGGACGTTAAAGACCTGATTATACTAAATAATTGTGCCGGGCGAGAGCTAGCGGATGCAATGGAGGCCGAGAAGTAAGACTTCTTAGCAGCCTTCACCGCCATCTCATAGGTTTTCATAAAAGCCCTATAAGATGTTCTTGAGGCTCCGTCACGGGCACCCCGGCATACTCGCTCTAGCCGTCTGAGGTCCCGCTTCATTTTCCGGAGCTCTTCGGTAAACCAGGGAGCCCGGTTTCTGCGGGGTCGCAGAGGGCGCTTAGGTGCGATCTCATCAATGGCTGCCAGGAGCTGGATATTCCAGCCCTCAACAAGCTCAGTCAATGAGTCGCCAGAGGGAGCAAGGTCCTGCAAGGCTTGACGGAATCTATCAGGGTCCATCAGCCTCTGCGGGCGAGCCCAAATTGGCTCGCCACCTAAGCAAGGTGGGGGTGGAAAGTCTATCCTGGCTTTCAGAGCGTAGTGATCAGGCCATGGCACTTTCATCGAAGGAGACATGATCACATCTATACCTACGCCAAAGATCAAATCCAGCGTGTGGCCTGCTTGATGTGTGGGGCCCGAAACAAACTGGGAGAACCCTAGTGTCGCCATGGAAGACACCAGGTCAAGAGCATGTGAGGAGGGAGTGGCATCAGCATGGATGTTGAAGTCCCCCAATACCAATAGGTTAGGGAACTCCAAGGCCCAGCCAGCCACCGCCTCCAATAGGCCTGACAGGGTGGCTGCTGGTGCGCTAGGTGGCCGGTACACCAGCCAAACAGCCAAGCTCTCCTCGGAGCCCCACACTAGGCCAACACATTCAATGCCGGGGATCGATGGCGATGGTAGAGCCCTGAAAGGACAATCTTGAAGAGGATTTTGTGGGTTTTCCTGCCTCCGAAGAGGAGGGAGGAGAGGCGTCAGAGGAAGAGGAATCGGACTGGGAGGGCCACCCCGCGGGAAGATATCGGAGCGGGTCACTTTTCTAGTTGACTAGATTACTTCCAGGTGAATGAAGTGTTCAGACAGGATAAGCAGATAGGTTTTGAAAAGGAGCCTTCAAGATTTGAAAGAGAACTACTGAATAGTAAAACCAAAATACAACAACAACAACAATATTTATTACGGCCATAGGCCCATACAAGTAAAAACAACACATAAATAACAGCTTGTGTACGTGGGAAGAAAAAAACAAAAAAACAAAACAAACAAACAAAAACAGCCGCTAGAACACCACAATAACAATAAAATACTATAAAATAGAATGGCATACTACGCCTTAGTTAGCTTGTAGTGCTCCTTGGCGTCGCTTTTGGGTAAGTACAGCGACCAGGAACCTTGCCACTTTCAGGGTCGTATGAGTATCCTTATCCTGCAAGATTTGGGCAAGGTGGAATTTTGGTGGGGTACCCTCTAGTTTCTGTATGATTGATCCCAACAAATTTGCCCGTGGCACATTGAACAGGGGGCAAGTGAACATGATGTGCTGGAGCGACTCCGGCGTCTCCTTATCACAAAACCAAAATAATCGCAAAAATGTATAGACTTCTTTTAGACTACGAAGTAATCTAAGAGCAGAGTCAGAGTGAGACCATGAGCCTGAGCCAGAGCCAGAGCCAGAGCCAGAGCCAGAGCCAGAGCCAGAAAAAGGGCTTGATACAAAGCCGGAGCACAAAACATAGCTGCAGCCACAGCCTAGAGCCACAGCCTGAGTCTGCAACAGTACTTGATACAGTGCCGGAGCTGGAGCTGGAGCCAGAGCCAGAGACACAGCCAGAGCCAGAACAAAACCCTAATTCAGAACCAGAGCCTGAAAGAGAGCCAGAGCCAGAAACAGTGCTTGATAGAGTGCCAGAGCTTGAAACAGAGGCAGAGGCAGATACAGGGCTTGAAACAGCGTCGGAGACTGAGACAAAGCCTAATAAAGAGCAGAAGCCTGAGCCTGAGCCTGAAACAGTGCTTGATACAGTGCCAGAGCCTGAAACAGAACCAGAGCCACAGCTACAGCCATAGCGCCACAGCCTGAGTCTGCAACAGTGGTTGATACAGCGCCGGAGCCTGAAACAGAGACACAGCCTGAAACAGAACCTGAGCCTGGTTATTAGCATGGCAATTAAAGAAGAGAGAGGCAGAAAGGCTTATAAATAGAGTTAAGTGCGAAGGCAAAATAATAAACAACCCTAAAGAAATAGAGAAACGATTTCTCGAATTCTTTAGAGAAGAAGGAAAGAAATGAAACAACATTTCATTTTGGCGCCAGCGCTTAATGGCGGCTCTCTCTCTGATCTCCGGAGAGAGGGCTGCTCCACGAGTTCGGGTCTGACCGCTACGGCAAAGCGGGGACCCCTAAAATCACAGGCGCAGAAGCCTGTGAACAAGGAGACTCGGTGGGCACCATTTGTGCCCCCCCTTACTGCAAAAGAGCCTTTTTAAAGGCTCCGGAGGAGCATTGGGGGATCGCGCGGTGCTGAGAGTCGCTACCCAGCCCGTGGAGTGAAGCCGCGTCGCCACAAGCGGAGAGCGCTGACTTCTTCCTGAAATTTGGACTGAAATTCAACATCCGTAAGTAGGATTGAGAAACCTATTGGGACTATAAAATTTCTTTGAAATTCGGCTGAAAACGGGGACGGTAAATAAAGGAAGTCTGCCTCCCCCCCCCCCCCCCGGCTGCATGATCTTTAAAGCAACGGAATTTAAAGCTGCAATTGAAGGAGAAGTAATTTTGAACTTTTTAAAGTGGTTTAACCCTGGCATTGAGTTTGAACCTCCCCCCCAGCAAGCAGGAGCGAGGGGGGGGGGAAGAAAAGGGAACTTGATTTAACCTGCATGAAAGGAAGCAAAGGGAAAAACTTTCCGCTGTCTCTGACTCTGGGAGCGAGCTGCCTGGGTGAAACACTTGACAGGGACTGTCAGAAAGGATAGACTGTGACTTTATTTGATACAATCTTGGTTTTCGTGACTTTGGGATTTTGCTGAAAGATCAATTTGATAGCTTGTTGCAACTAGAAGACTCTGGTTAAAAATTTTCCTCTTTGGGGACTTTTGGCTTCTTTGTCTTTTCTCTGCCTTGCGGATACATTGAATTGCTCCCTCTAGAGGACCTAAGGACAATAGTTGCAACATAGACTGTAAAAAAAATAAAATAAAACAAGTCACTGGATTTTTCCATTCAAAGCTGCTCCTGTGGGAACGACCTTGGGACATGAGCGGCCCAGCAGAGGAGATAGCAACAAGGTCTAAAGCTAAAGCCGCACAAAAGAAAAGGGGCTCTACATCAGGTACATTGTCAACAGGCGCAGCAGGACAGGAAAGAGGGACAGATATATTGATGGATTCAGTGACACAAGCTTTGCTTAAGATAAATGAATCTTTAGAAAATCTGACAAAGCAGAGTACGGAAAATACCAAACAGCTGACAGAACTTACTACAAAATTGGACTTGAACACCAAAAGTATAACATCCAACACAGCAACTATAAATAAATTAATTGAGGAAAATGCAACAACCCGAAAAATAGCGGAAGAAGCGAAATCCACTGCAGACAATACACAGGAAAAATTAGCACCAGTTTGTAAGAGGTTGGACGAACATGAGGCCGCTTTGTCTTTATGGGAGATGCAGAGGAAAGAGAGGAATTTAAGACTTAGATTGGTCCCAGAAAGTTAGGGGGACAACTTAGTGGACTTTCTCACCAAAGAACTTTCAGAATTCTGGCAGGTAAACACAGAGGAGGAAGATTTTAAGATAACGGCAGCCTTCAGATTGGGGAGAAGGCAGAATAGAAAGATTCCGAGGGATTGCCTGATAACTTTGAGATCAAAGGAGGAAAGAGATAAAATATTAGATCTACACTATCAAAGAACCCTTGAGATTGAGAAGGTTTTTGTGCAAATTTACAAGGACATCCCGAAATATATTCTGGAGGCTAGATCTCATTATAAGAACCTGGTTTACCTGCTGAAACAGAATAACATTCCTTTCAGGTGGGAGTTTCCACAGGGTTTGTCCTTTAGTTACAAAGGAAAGAAAGTCAAGATAAGAACAGTACAAGATAAAGAACAATTTCTGGACAGAAACGAAGAGGACCTACAGAAAGGAGTGGTAGAATTGACCTCTGAGACAGATCTTGGAAACCTGACATTTGGACTTAAATCACCAACGGAAGAAGAACAGCCGCAGGGAGCGGCTGGAGGTAACTAATTAATGATGTCTCTGCAATTTTTGACTTGGAACTGTAATGGACTGAACCTTCCCAGAAAAAGGCGCGAAGTTTTCCATATTCTGAAAAGAGAACAATTGGATTTGATTTGTTTACAAGAGACCCACATAACAAGGACACATAGAAAATTGCTTATAAACAAAAGGTTAGGACAGGAATTCATTTCGTCGGATAAAGTTAAGAAAAGAGGAGTGGTGATCTATGTAAAGGAGAAATTGGCCCCTAAATTGATCTTTAAAGATGAACAAGGAAGATTTTTGGCAATTGAAATACAAATCCAGGGAGAAAATTTTTTGACAGTTGGCATTTATGCACCTAGTGAAGGGAAGGCAGAATTCTTTAAGAAACTGCATGAGACATTAATGGACTATCTGGATTATAAGGTAATTTTATTAGGAGACATGAATGGTGTGGTTCCCACTAACATGGACAAAGCACAAAGACAGGTGGTCTCTAAGGATGGGAGATTACCCAAGACTTTTTTTTTGAAATGACAGAGAATTTGGACTTGATAGATATTTGGAGAACTAGAAACCCTCTCGAGAGAGAGGGAACGTTCTTTTCCGAGGCACAAATGACATGGACAAGAATTGATCAAATTTGGATTACTAGTGGCATGGCTCCAAGGATAAAAAAGTAGAAATCTGCCCAAAGACATGCTCCGACCATAACGCGGTGAAGATGGAAATGAAACTAACAACAGCTGGCTCCTTCAGATGGAGAATGAATGACACCCTATTTAGAGACGATGAGATCTACAAAAAGGCCCAGAAAACTTTGAAGGATTATTTCGAGATAAATTTGAGGACGGATGTTGAAAAAAGAGTGATTTGGGATGCAAGTAAAGCCGTGATGCGAGGTTTTTTAATACAACAGAACACTTTAAAGAGGAAAAAGCAAAATGAGAAGAAAGATAAGATTCTGGAAAAAATAAAAGAGGGAGAAAAGAGATTGAGGTCTAAACCAAAGTCTCATGAGATTCTGAGAGAAATTAAATTTTACCAGATGCAGTATATGGAACTGATGAATCAAGAGATAGAATGGAAAGTTAAGCAAATGAGACAAAGGACATTTGAATCAGCAGATAAATGTGGGAAACTACTCGCATGGCAATTGAAGAAGAGACAAAAACTGAATACAGTCACAAATTTGGAGGTGGATGGAAAGAACATCATCAAACCAAATGAGATTAGCAACTGTTTTCAGAGTTATTTCAGAAGATTATATGCACAAGGGCCGGAGAATGAACGAGATATAGAAGACTTTCTTAAGAAATATGGACTACAAAAAATTTCTCAACAAAGTATGTTGGTTTTAAATGAGAAAATAACAGATAAAGAAATAGAGGGTGCCATTCAGAATATGCAACTAGGTAAATCTCCAGGACCAGATGGATTAACCTCCAGATACTACAAAGCTTTGAAAGAATGGATAATACAGCCGTTGAAGGAGGTTTGTAATGAAATATTAGAGGGGGGAAAGGCTCCTGAATCGTGGAAAGAAGCTTTTATTACACTTATACCAAAGTCTGAAACTGAAAAAAATCAGATTAAGAACTACCGCCCTATATCATTACTTAATGTGGATTACAAAATATTTGCTGACATTTTAGCAAAAAGACTTAAGAAGGTGCTGGTGGAGGAGATTCATAAAGACCAGGCAGGCTTTCTCCCGGGAAGATACTTGTCGAACAATGTAAGGAATATAATTGATATTATGGAAATGTTGACAGTAAATATCAATACGAAGGCAGTTTTAATATTTGTGGACGCGGAGAAAGCCTTTGATAATATTTCTTGGAACTTTATGAAGAAGAATCTCCATGGGATGGGGGGTAGGCCAAAGGTTTGAAAATGGTATAGGTGCAATATATTTGGAACAAAAGGCAAAGTTAATTGTAAATAATGTGGTGACTGATGAACTTCCGATAGAAAAAGGGACACGGCAGGGGTGCCCAATATCCCCATTACTCTTTATATCAGTCCTGGAGGTTTTATTAAATATGATCAGGGGGGACCAGTTGGTAAAAGGAATTCGGGTCGGAGCCAGACAGTACAAATTAAAGGCATTTGCAGATGACCTGGTATTGACTTTACAAGAGCCAGACACTAGCACTAAAAGAGTTTTGGAACTAATTCAATTCTTTGGCCAGGTTGCAGGATTTAAACTGAATAAACAAAAAACTAAAGTCTTGGGGAAAAAATTAACAAATGGCGAAAGGGAGAAGTTTCAAAGTGAAACTGGGCTGATGGTGGCCAAGAAAGTGAAATATTTGGGGATTGACATGACATCTAAAAATGTGAATTTATTTAAGGACAATTATGACAAATGTTGGACGGAGGTAAAGAAAGATCTAGAAATATGGTCGAAATTGAAGCTTTCCTTGTTAGGCCGAATTGCGGTGATCAAAATGAATGTTTTGCCAAGAATGCTATTTTTGTTTCAGACATTACAGATTGTGGATAAACTAGATTGTTTCAAGAAGTGGCAGAAAGATATATCTAGATTTGTCTGGCAGGGCAAAAAGCCCAGAATAAAATTTAAGATATTAACTGATGCAAAAGATAGAGGGGGGTTTGCCCTGCCGGACTTAAGACTTTATTATGAAGCAGCAGCTTTCTGCTGGTTGAAGGATTGGCTACTTCTTGAGAATACTGATATTTTGGATCTGGAAGGGTTTGACAATAGGTTTGGTTGGCATGCTTACATATGGTATGACAAGGTTAAAGCTCATAAAGGTTTTAAAAATCATGTGGTTAGGAAAGCATTATATAATGTCTGGATTCGATATAAGGATTTGTTGGAAAATAAAACTCCTAGGTGGTTATCACCAATGGAGGCTAAAGAAGTGAAGAAACTTAATATGGAATCTAATTGGCCAAAATATTTTGAAATTTTAGAACAAGAAAGTGGTAAATTCAAACTAAAGAGATTTGAAGAAATAAAGTCTAAGGTAAGAGATTGGCTCCATTATTATCAAATAATGGAGACCTTTCAACAAGACAGGAAAATTGGCTTCTAGGTGGAGAAATCTAAATTAGAAACAGAACTGTTAGAACCCAATACTAAGAATTTATCAAGAATGTATAATCTGTTGCTGAAGTGGAATACAATAGATGAAACAGTCAAATCAGCTATGATTAAATGGGCACAGGACATCGGTCATGACATTATGTTTGCGGACTGGGAACGGTTATGGACCACCGGTATTAAATTTACGGCATGTAATGCCTTAAGAGAAAATATTATGAAAATGATTTATAGGTGGTACATGACTCCAGTCAAGCTTGCAAAGATCTATCATTTGCCCAATAATAAATGCTGGAAATGTAATGAAATTGAAGGTACTTTCTTCCACCTTTGGTGGACCTGCCCAAAGATTAAAGCCTTCTGGGAAATGATCTATAATGAAATCAAGAAGATACTTAAATGTACTTTTCATAAGAAACCAGAGGCATTTCTCTTGGGCATGGTTGACCAATTGGTGTCAAGAAAGGATAGGATTTTTTTTATGTACGCTACCACAGCAGCAAGGATACTTCTAGCAAAGTATTGGAAGACGCAAGAATTACCCACACTGGAAGAATGGCAGATGAAAGTGATCGACTTTATGGGATTGGCAGAAATGACCGGCAGAATCCGGGACCAAGAGAAAGAGACGGTGGAGGAAGATTGGAAGAAATTTAAAGTTTATCTTAAGAACAGTTGTAAAATTGTTGAGTGCTAAAAGGTCAAGGGGAAGGAAGATGCAGAATTGCAGCTGAAACTGTCTGATAAATTATGATGAAACTCAAAAAATAAGTTATTAATATAATGGGACCAAGGGGTTGCTGAAAAATTGTAAAATAAGGATGCAGAGAGGGGGAGGTATGGGGAAGTTCATGAAAGAAGGCTTATGAAAAGGAGGATATGAAAATATACATGTTTGTATGTGTTTGTTTGTCTTGCTTGTTTTAAAATGAAAAACCAATAAAAAAAATTATATATAAAAAAAGAAATGAAACAACAGAAGAAGTTAAAGAACATTTAGAACAGAACTGTCTTCCGAAACTTACTAAAGAACAAAAAGAACTGTTGAATGCCCCTATTCAGTGGCGTAGCATGGGGGTGCAGGGGGGCCCGGCCGCACCGGGCACAACATCTGGGGGTTAGGGTTAGGGGGCGCAAATCCACGGGTTAGGGGGCGCAAATTACTTGCCTTGCCCCGGGTGCTGACAACCCACGCTACGCCACTGCCCCTATTACATCGTACGAAATTCAAAGAGCAATTAAGGAAGCAAAGATAGGAAAGATAGGAAAGCCACCAGGGCCAGACGGCCTACCGGTAATATATTATTAAAAAATTGAGGACTTACTGTCTAACCCATTAAGAAGTATCTTAAAAGATGGAACCATGCCGGATTCTTGGAAAGACAGCCTTATTGCATTAATTCCAAAACAGGGAACGGACAATCTACTTATTAACAACTATAGGCCTATCGCACTTCTAAATAACGATTATAAATTATATGCAAATATTTTAGCCGAAAGATAAAAAAAAGTCTTCCAGATATATAATCTATATAATCTATATAATAATATATAATTTATATAATATAACATATATAATATATAAAATAACCGCAAAAATCTATAGACTTCTTTTAGACTACCGTCCAATTATGCTAAAAGATGGGGAAAACTGATGGAATGTACATTTGAAATTTACAGCCAGCTATAATATAAGAGAGAACATGATGAAAGTGGCTCATAGGTGGTACCTCACTCCTTCCAGATGATCAAGAAAAGATTACCGTACAGGAATTGGTGGAGACGGCTCAATTGACTAGCAAACTCAGAGGAATCTCAAAGCAAAAATTTGCAGGAAAATGGGATGGTTATACAAGATATGTTCAGATAGATAATACTTTATTCGGCTATAAGCCCACAAGGTAAAACAAATCAATAGATAAAATAGCATTTTACAATCTAAAATATCAACTAAAATATTTCAACGCACATTACTTACAATCTCTAGATGTACCGTGTTATGGCCTTGAAGATAAAGATGGTGCATAGAGTTTACTGGATTTTTAATAGTCATGCAGCATTCCATGAAGTCTTTTATATGAAAGAACTGAAATCAGGAATCTAGCAACCTGTAATGTTCTATAAGAGTCAATGTCCTGGAGTAGATAGGCTAGATGTAATTCAGGTGGTTTAGCAGCAATTTCCAGAATGATTGAACTCAGGATCCTTGATCGGGGAACAATGTATAAGGGGCAATTAAACAAGATGTGATAGAGGGATTCTATTGATTTGTTGTCACATGCGCATAAAACAGAGGTTTTACCGTTAGAAAATCTATTGCTCAGCACATTTGAGGGGAACACATTAAATCTGGCTCTAACAAATGCGAGTCTATGCGACGCAGCCGATAAAGTACACAGATATCGAGGTATCTGGGACATAGATGTAATGCCCTGATTTATCGGGGAACATGTACCTCCACCTGTAGTAAGATTTTGTTGCAAATCTACCTCCTCCAATCTTTGTTTGATGACCTTTTTAGCAGTAATTAGATCTAAATTAAGTATATCGGAAGGAGAGATTCCATAAGACAACAGTTTGGAATGGATTTTTGTTGCCCATGGGCTGGTGAATTCATCTCTCCAAAGGCACTGAATAAGATGGTAGTTTGGCAATTTATGCCAAAGGGACAGCCAATAATTAAAGTCATGTCTCCACATCAGAATCTCTAGGGAGGGGATCTTAAGTTCTAGGCGAATGGCAGAGTTGCTTACACAGGAGGGTAGTTTCAAAAGACGTCTTAGAAAAAGATTTTGCAATGTCACCAGAGGCAAGAGGTTTACAAAGGGTTTATAAAGGGACCGCATAGGCCATAGTTGCAACCACTTTCGCACTATAAACTTTTAAGGCAGATGGAACATGCATAGCCCCCTCCGCAAAGAAGAAGCGTAATAGAGCATAGATAAGGGCTTTAACCTTATTTTGTAAATATGTGATATGCGCTTTCCATCCCATATTATACTGGAAGTAAATTCCTAGATATTGAAATTTGTAAACTTGTTCAATTGGCTTCCCCTCGAGTTCCCATCTATACAGTTTACGACTCCTGGAAAAAATTAGGACTTTAGATTTGGAATGGTTAATAGTAAGTAAATTTGTTTGGCAGTATAACGCAAAAATCTTAAGGGCCCTCCTCAAACCGATTCGAGAATAAGAGAGGATCACCGCATCGTCAGCGTACAATAATAAGGGGCAGCGATAGTCTGCAAGCCTGGGTGCATGAATGGAGGTTTGGGCCTCAGCTAGGGGCGTTCTCATGTCACTAATATAGAGGTTAAAAAGATAGGGGGCAAGGATGCACCCTTGTCGTACCCCCTTATTTATTGGTACAGGGTTTGTGAGATCGCCCTCAGGTGTTAACCTCACCCTAGCGGGTGCCTGCTCCTCACCTTTTATAGACCCTTCAGGTCTATAAAAGCGGCACATAGAAGACCATGAGTAGGGGAAGAATACTTCCGCGCCAAATGATATAGAATTATAGCAGGGTCAATAGAAGCGCGATTTGGTCTAAACCCGACCTGTTCATGACCTATCAGATTGGAATCTTCGGCCCATTGGGTTAGTCTGGTTAGCAGGAAGCGAGTATAGATTTTCCCGATGATTGATAATAAACTGATGTTACGATAGTTTCCTGGGTCCTCTGATGGTCCTTTTTTATATATAGGAATTATGATGGACTCCTTCCATGATCTAGGTATCTGGCCCGTGGCATTGATTGCATCAAAGATTTTTGCAAGAATTTTAGCCCACCATGTTGGGTGTTGTTTAATAGCTTCCGCCGGGATCAGATCGGGCCCTGGGGCTTTATCAGTTTTCAGTTTAGCAATTAAATCTACTATTTCCTCCGGGTCAGTATCTGGCCATATGGGCAAGTGACTTGAAAGAGTATCAGATTGAGTGTTAGAGATATCTGTCTGGGAGAAATATTTTCTTAGAAATTGTTCCCATGTCGGGGCTGGGATAACCGTCAATGGGTATTTCCTCGATCTTTTGTTGATTAAATTCCCAAAACCGCGAGAGCTGCGAGGCTTAGAGGCAGCAATCAGCGCTTGCCAACGTCTTAGCTGCCACTCGTGCTTGGCTGACTTCTGTGCCTGTTTGTAAGCAATTTTGGCCTGCAAGTACTCTGGGGGGAGAGTTTCAGCTCCAGAAGATTTATATCTGTTGTAGATACAACAGAGAGAGAGTCTAGCTTGCTTACATTTGGCATCAAACCAAGGTGCACCGAACCTGGGTTGATCTCGGTTAACCGAGTCTGCAACAGTGGTTGATACAGCGCCGGAGCCTGAAACAGAGACACAGCCTGAAACAGAACCTGAGCCTGGTTATTAACATGGCAATTAAAGAAGAGAGAGGCAGAAAGGCTTATAAATAGAGTTAAGTGCGAAGGCAAAATAATAAACAACCCTAGAGAAATAGAGAAATGATTTCTCGAATTCTTTAGAGAAATCTATAAGGAAGGAAATGAAACAATAGAAGAAATTAAAGAACATTTAGAACAGAACTGTCTTCCGAAACGTACTAAAGAACAAAAAGAACTGATGAATGACCCTATCACATCGTACGAAATTCAAAGAGCAATTAAGGAAGCAAAGATAGGAATGCCACCAGGGCCAGACGGCCTACCGGCAATATATTATAAAAAAATGAGGACTTACTGTCTGACCCATTAAGAAGTATCTTAGAAGACGGAACCATGCCGGATTCTTGGAAAGACAGCCTTATTGCATTAATTCCAAAACAGGGAACGGACAATCTACTTATTAACAAGAATAGGCCTATCGCACTTCTAAATAACGATTATAAATTATATGCTAATATTTTAGCCGAAAGATCAAAAAAAGTCTTCCAGATGATGATACACAATGACCAAGCTGGCTTTTTGCCTGGGAGGCACATTTATAGCTGTGATGGCCTGGGAATCCGATTTAGAGGCTCAACCGGAGGAATCCCAGCCTGCACAGGAGTCCCCGCCTCCAGGGCCGGTTGAACTGGGGCAGGGCCTTGGATCTGAAGAGCCTGCACCTGTGCCGGATCCTCAGGAGCAGGCACCAGGTGATTCCACTCTAGCTCCAGAGGTGATTAAGGACACAGTGCCTACAGGTGCGCCTCTCCCGGCCCTGCCAGAGGAAGGAGAGTCTCCCCCTGGGTCCAGTAACTCCCCAGCCTCTCCTGAACTGCAGAGGCTTAGGGCAGAGAGGCGGAGGGAACTGGTTTCTCCCAGGAGGTGTGCTCGCCTTAAGGCCAAGAGAGGCGGGTCTCCTGGGGGCCGGGGCCGCCCCTGGCCTCAGAGAAGATAAAGGCCAGTCAGCCCGGTCCCAGGTTGTGGGAGCAACGTCGTTGAGTACCTGCTCCTGCCCGGACCCAGACCTGACCCTCCAGTGTTCCTGTCCCCGCCCGGCTTCCTGCTTCGGACCTCGCCCCGCTCCTTGTGAACTGTTTCCAGGCTAGTGACCCAGGACCGGACTTTGACTACGCCAACGGTAACCTTCCCCCCGGGACCAGCAGTTTGCTCCCACCACTCCCGCACTCCCCCTTCGTTGGGGTGTGTTCGGGACGAGCCAGAAGCCATGGCCGACCAGGCAGCTGCGCTGGTGGCATTGGCCCAGAAGAACCAGGCCTTGACTCACACCGTGCAGCAGCTCAGCAATGCGGTTACGGCACTTCAGCAGCGGTTGGACGCCCTACCGGCTCCTGGGGCCGACGCCCCGGCTCCTGGCAAGTACCCAGTGGCTTTGCCAGAGAAATTTGATGGGGCCCCGGCCAGCTTTCCCATGTTCCTTGCCCAGGCCAAGTTGTATATTCAGGGGCGAGCCCGGAACTTCCCTGACGACCGCACCAAGGTGCACTTTTTGATTAGTTTGTTAAAGGACCAGGCGGCCAAGTGGGCGTTGCCACTGCTCAGACAAGACTCCCCCTTGCTGACAGACTATATGGGGTTTTGCAATCATTTGGAGGCCGCATTCGGCAACCCCCAGAAGGGGAGTCAAGCCAACCGGGCAATCAGGCGGTTGAAACAGGGCAAGTCCACTGTGGCTGCATACACCACGGAATTCCGGCTGCTGGCACAGGACTTGACCTGGAATGACTCTGCTCTTCGGGACCAGTATCTCGAGGGGCTTTCAGACGAGATACAACAGGTTTCGGGCCCAGATTCACGGCATTTACAGGAGGATAAGACTGTGACTGCGACAGACTGCTGAGGTATGTGGAAAAGCAAAAGAGGAGGCTTTTCTGTGAGCCGCGGAAGAGTCTCTGATGGCCGGCAGGCTTAATTGGCCTGGGAGCCGAGCCAGAAGGCTTCGTGATTAATGAGCTGCCAAGATAATAAGTCTTTGAAGGCATAGAGACTTGGGCTCACGTAAAGACGTGAGATGGATCTTTTACAATCCTCAGAAGCTGCTCCGTGTCCACCAAAGCTAAATGGCCACAACTATCAGACCTGGGCAAGGTACTGTGAGGGCCAGATGAGAAGGCTTGGAGTGTGGAATACCGTTACTGAGAATCCCCCAGCCCCTGTGACAGATGAGTGGAAGGCACAGGATTCGAGAGCCATGGGGATAATTTTGCTCTCAGTAGCTCCTGAAGAGTTAATCACCCTGGCTGGCAAGCCCAGTGCACGTGAGATGTGGAATGCTTTGAAAGCTGCCCATCTGCCAATCATCCCAGCTCAGAGTCTGAATGCCCAGGGTGTGAATGCATCGGAGGTCCTGGCTGTTTCCCAGAATGCGAGTGAATGCAGGGATGCAGAGGGCACCGGTTGCAAGCTGCAGAGGGAGCAGACTGTGATGTCAGCCCAGGCAGCATTCCAGCCTCCAGGGGGAGGCAAGGAGCCGGCAGCTGAGAGCTCTGTATCTCGTGGGAGCCAAGGTCATCGTCTTTGCAGAGGCCGGAAGGCCAGAGGTAAACAAAGACAGATGCCTGCAGATGGCCCGAAGCAGAGGGGGGGTGAAGAGCCCACGCCAGTGGAAAACAAAGCGTTGTTTGCTGGCACTGCTTCACCAAAGGCTAAAGGCAAGTCTGATGGCCAGGAGCAGGGGGGCAAGCTGCAAAAGCCCACGCCGGTGGAAAACAAGGTTTTGCTTGCTGCAAAGACTGCTCCAAAGGCTAAAGCCAGGTTTATTGTGGACTCAGGCGCCAGGCGCCATTTATCGAAGGATAAGCACCTGTTTATCTCCTTCACACCTCAAGACGGAGAGATCCACCTGGCTGATGGAAGGACGTTGCAAATTGCAGGAGAAGGGACTGTTAAACTTGCAAGTTTGCATACAACCATCAGTAATGTACTTTATGTTACAGGAGCTGCGGACAATTTGCTCAGTGTCCCACAACTGACTGGGCGTGGTTTTGAGATTTCCTTCAAGAGAAGCATCTGTGTCATCAGGAAAGGCAAAGAGGACATTTTGCATGCAAAGTTTATGGATGGTTTATTCTGTATAACTTATGATGACAATGCTGTTGTGTCTAATGTTGATTCTTGTTGTGTTGCACAAACTAACAAGGTTCTTCATGCAGGATGTATTCATGAAGCACATCGAAGATTTTGTCACACGTCTTGGCAAGCGCTAGCCAAGATGCCAGAGTTGGTTGAGGGTTTGAACATCAAACCTTGTAAGTATCACATGAAATGTGTATCTTGTGCAGAGAACAAGGTGAAGGTTGCTCCAAAAGGCAAGGAGTCTAGCAGGCAGGCTTCCAAACCCTACCAGCTAGTGCATGCAGACCTGGTTGGTCCACTTGTGCCCTCTTTGGGAGGAGCAAGGTACTTCATGGTTCTAATTGATTCTTTTTCTAGGTACATTCATGTGTTTATGCTTGAGCAGAAATCGCAAGCATTCCCTAAGTTCAAGGCATTCTGTGCTTGGTTGGAGAATGTTCGTGGTAAACGTATCGGCTGTCTTTTTACCGATCGGGGCGGGGAGTTCACTTCTCAGCAGTTTGAAGCTTTCCTGACTGAGAAGGGAATCCAGCATGACTTGTCAACGCCTAGATCGCCATGGATGAATGGACTTGCGGAGCGAGCAAATCAGACTTTGCTTCAAGGCCTGAAAACCTTGTTGCATGATGCCAACCTCCCTGAGAAGTTTTGGGGGGAAGCTCTGTCAACGGTTGTTTATACCGTTAATCGGAGACTGTCATCGCCCATAGGTTGCACTCCGTACGAGAAGATGTTTGGTAAAAAACCGAACGTCAAGCACATGAAAATCTTTGGTTCTGACATGTGGGTACACACCCCACAAAGCAACAAGCTTGGGAAGTGTGGGGCACATGGTTTGTTCATGGGGTACGAAAAGGGTGCATACAGGGTATGGATGACTAACTCTAAGTCCATTAAGTTCACCAAGAGTGTTGAGTACAATCCTAAGTGGGGGGGGAAATGTGGGAATTTTCCAGAGTTACCCAGAGCAGGATGAAGGTGATGTGAAAAAGGCAGATGATGTTGAGGAAGCTGAGGATGATGATGATGATGATCATCATCATCAGAGTTCGGATTCCAGTTCAGTTGGTGGCGCTGCTGCTGGTGTCAGTGACAGTGATGACACAGCAGACTACAAGAGCGCAAAAGCCTCAGTCAGACCATCTGATGCGTCTGACAATGAACTGGAAGAACCACTGTTCACCATTGGTCACTTTTCTCCTAAGAAGGAGAAGATGAGTCCAGAAGACTTACGTCTAGTTTGCAGGTCTGAAAGGGCGACCAAAGGCAGACCTCCAAAGAGATTTGCTGATGAGTTTGCTAAGACAGCAACTGCTGTTCTTAGTAGCTCAGAGAAGGTGTGGGAACCTTCAAGCTTCAAAGAGGTTCAGGAGTTAACCTCTAAAGATGCTGAGCCTTGGCTTAATGCCATGAAGGCTGAAGTTGATTCCTTGAATAGGAACCAAACTTGGGAATTGGTACCGGTAGTCCCAGGAATGAGACTGGTTGGCAGCAAATGGGTCTTCAAGGCCAAGACAGACCAGAATGGCAAGGTTGTCAGACACAAAGCCAGATTGGTTGCCAGAGGTTTTTCACAGGTACCAGGACAGGATTACCACGAGACCTACTCGCCCACTGTCAAATATGAGAGCATTCGACTGATGCTCAAGATCGCTGCAGAGGAGAAACTGCATGTTTCCCATCATGACATTAATACAGCTTTTTTATACGGGATTTTGGGGGAGGAGCTGTATATGCTTCCACCTGATGGAATGCAGATACAGAAGGGAATGGTCTGTAAACTGCGGAAATCCTTATATGGTCTCAAGCAGAGTGCCAGGTGTTGGAACACAAAGCTCACTGAAACATTGCTTTCTCTAGGTTTTCACCAGGGCAAAGCTGATCCATGTGTGTTTGTCAAGGAGGAGGGGCAAAACAAACTGTATTGTTTATGTTTTGTTGATGATCTTCTGATGTTTTGGAAGAATCAGGCTTTTTACCAAAGCACCCTAGCTCAACTGAAGGAGCACTTTGACATGAAGGATCTTGGTGAGGTATCCAACTATCTTTCTCTGCAGGTGGAGAGGGACCAAGCAGGTAATTTTCTGGTACACCAAACACAGAAAATTGCTGATGTATTAACCAGGTTGAATTTGGTTGATGCAAACCCAGCAGACACACCGATGGTGACAGGTTACCAGGTAGATAGTACTGCTGAAGCGTTTTCTGACACTACGCTGTACAGATGCATTCTAGGCAAGCTGAATTTCATTGCTAGATGCTCAAGACCTAGAGTGAAGGCCTTCTGGGAAATGATATATAATGAGCTGAAAAAGGTGTTTAAGTATACCTTTACCAAGAAACCAGAGGCCTTCCTTCTGGGCATTGTCGGCCAGAATGTGTTAAAGAAGGACAGAACATTTTTTATGTATGCAACAACGGCAGCAAGGATACTGATCGCTAAGAACTGGAAAACTCAAGATCTACCCACACTGGAAGAATGGCAGATGCAGCTGATGGACTATATGCAACTAGCTGAGATGACTGGCAGAATTCGAGACCTGGGAGAGGAGAAGGTTGAAGAAGATTGGAAGAAATTTAAGATTTACTTACAAAAGTATTGTAATTTGGCTGAATGTTAACAAGGATGTCAGAGTAGAAATAACTGTCTACCATCAAACAATATTTGAGTTAAACCTAAATTTTTGGATTTAAGATTGTAAACAAAATGATAATTTGCTTGGAAACAATTTTATAACGATACAAGTGGAAGCGGGAGGCGTGAGGGAGTCCACAGTAGTAATGAAAAGATGTTATAAAAATAATGTGGTTTGTTAAATATGCATTTGTATTAAAAAACCTTAATAAAAATTTATATTTTAAAAAAAATGAAGCGTTTTCTTATATTAAAAAAAAAATGAAGCGTTTTCTGACACTACGCTGTACAGATGTATTCTAGGCAAGTTGAATTTCATTGCTAGATGCTCAAGACCTGACATTGCTGTAAGCACTAACCTGCTTAGCAGACATGCTAACAATCCTACTGTTCAGGATTGGAAAGCTCTGAAGCGCATAGCCCGCTATCTGAAAGGGACAATGCACTACAGGCTGAGGTTCACCAGTCAGAAGACTGGAGGTCTTGAAATCTTTGCAGATGCAAGTTTTGGAAGTGACACCACGGATGGTACATGCGCTTCTGGAGTGTGCTACATGTACAACCACTGTCTGTTTGACTGGCTGTGCAAGAAGCAGACGACAGTGAGCCTAAGTTCCTGTGAAGCAGAACTCAATGCTCTGTCATTTTCACTCATGGATTGTGAATGGTTGATGCAACTGTTTAAGGACATTGGGGTTTCTGTGAAATGTCCTATACAAGTGTATCAAGACAATAGATCCTGTTTGGCTTTGCTGAACTCAGAGAGTTGCAAGCAAAGAACCAAGTACTTGCAGATTAAGCTACATCGTGCAAGAGAGTGTATTCAGAAAGGACTCATTCAAGTGTCCTACATGGCAGGAAATGAAATTTCTGCTGATCTGTTGTCTAAGGTTGTTAACAGAGAACAACTTAAGGTTTACGTACAGAGGTTGCAATTGGGTTGAACCACAGGTACTACAGGTTACACGGAAAGGGGGAGGATGTTAGGATATTTCCGTTCCACCTTAAGAGAGAGCAGGCTTGTGAGACACAGAGTCTGCGCATTTCCTTTTACAGGATGTTTATGTTTGCTATTGCTTTCGTTTTTTCTCTCTCTGCGCCAGAACACGCTAGCAGGCGGTCATGCTTTTCTTTGTTCTGACCAACGCTGAATAAACATTCTAAATGATACCCTCCTGAGTGCAACTTTTGCTGTGTGAATTCTGCTGACAGAGTGTGCACCAGCCCAAGAATGTGGCAAGCTATTTCTTAGGCTTCGTGTCGCTAATTGCTGATACCTACGGGAGGTCGATGGATCGTCCGGCAGCCGGCTTGGGGGCTCAGATGGACTTTATCTCCCTGGCAGTATCCCAACATTATGGTCCCGGTATGTCTATACCCTCCAGGTGGGCCCTGGATTCTTACCCATGCTCTGGTGGATTCGAGGGCAACCCGCTCCTATATGGACGCTGCTTTTGCTGCCCATCACCAGCTGTCGGGAAATTCAAGCCCTTCTCAGGAGAAGCTGGCAGCAGTCCCAGGCACCCGGCTTGATTCCCTGTTGACCTCCCTGGCTGCATTCCCCAGCAAGCGCAGCCAAGGTCTCGATCGGCGATTCTTCTCAAATGTGAGAAGAACACACCCCCTCTTCCCCTGGCAGGGGAAAGAGATAGACAGAAACGTATTTACATGCTTTTATTTCTGTCTTTGCAGCGTTACAAAAAACATGACTGCTCTCTCCATACTCCAGCAGTGTTGAGACAAAACACTTCCTGTACTTCCTGTACAACTCAAATTACACTCTGAGGTAATTCCGGTGCTTCGCACTGTGAAATGACTGCCCCTCTGTTCCCACAGACAGTCCCATCACGTTTACTCTTCAAGCTAGGACTTTGCAGCAGCATTGCTTCATTATCGTAACATCAGGTGCCACTTCAGAACAAGCCAGAACCGGTACAGGTGGAGGCAATTGACGGACGGCTCCTGCGTTCAGGTGCCATTACTCAGGAGACCCAGCCCTTGGTCCTGTGTCTCCAGCAGCACCGGGAGATGCGAACTTTGGACATTGCCTCCATGCCCCGGTTCCCCCTGGTGCTCGGGATGGACTGGCTGGAGGCTCACAATGTTCAGATTGACTGGGTCAAACGGACTGTGCACTTCCCAGACCCATGTTCCCATGCTCAGTCCGAGATGCTAGCAGCTGCGCCCACTGAGGAGGCTGCATCAACGCTCCCCGCCGAGTTCCGAGACTATCACGACGTGTTCGAGGAACGGGGGGCAGACCAGCTGCCGCCGCATCGGTCTTTTGACTGCGGCATAGACCTCCAGCCCGGAGCGCCCCTGCTGGTGAATCGCTTATACTCTCTAACAGAGCCAGAGCGCGAAGCTTTGCAGGACTTCCTGCGCAAGAACCTGGAGCGTGGTTTCATTAGGCCTTCTACCTCGCCCACCGCTGCACCAGTGCTCTTCGTTAAGAAGAAATGTGGGGAGCTTCGCCTTTGCCATGATTACCGGGCCCTGAACAAAATTACCATCCCAGACCGGTACCCCTTGCCCCTTATTTCGGAGTTGCTGGAGCGGGTGCAAGGGGCGCAGGTGTTCACCAAGCTAGATCTCCGGGGGGCCTACAATTTAATTCGGATCTGAGCCGGGGATGAGTGGAAGACAGCATTCGGGACCCGGTACAGGCAGAAGCGCAGCGGGCGTTCGAACACTTAAAGCAGGCGTTTGCGTCGGAAGAGCAACTTTTGCATGTAGATTTACAACAACCAATGAGAGTGGAGACTGACGCGTCAGACCGAGCGGTGGGGGCCGTGCTTCTCCAGCCGGGAAAAGATACGTCTGAATGGAGACCGTGTGCATTCTTCTCGCGGAAGTTGAACAAATCCGAGAGGAACTACACAGTATACGACCGAGAACTGCTCGCCATTCATGAAGCATTCCGAAGATGGCGGCACTTGCTGATTGGGGCGCAGCACAAGGTTCAAGTCCGAACTGACCACAAAAATCTGGAATACTGGAGAACAGCCCGAGTGCTGAACCAGAGACAAGTGAGATGGGCCCAGGAGTTCTCCAAATTCCACTTTGAGATTCGTTACGTGCCAGGCTCCGAGAACGTGAGGGCGGACGCTCTTTCCAGGAAACCTGAGTACTTAGAGGGGGAGGGAGCGCCTGAGGCAAGGCATGTAATCCCTGAAGACCGCTGGGTGTGTGGAGCGGCATTGGTGGGGCAGAGGGAGCTGATAGAGGGTACTGAGAACGATGAATACGCCCAAGAGAAACTCAGAGAGCTCAGGAGGACAGAGGAGAACACAGGGGGGTTTGAAGAAAAGAACGGGGCGTTGTATTACAAAGGGGCACTGTACATACCCGATGGGGAACTGAGGGGCAGAGTACTCAAGCAGTTGCATGACAGCCCCACAGCGGGACATTTTGGACAGCACAAAACCATGTGGTTGGTTACCAGGGAGTTTTGGAGGCCCAAGGTGAGGGAGGACGTACGGGAATATGTCAGGGGTTGCGACAGGTGCCAGCGAGCGAAAGGGGAGAGGGTGGCGCCAGCGGGGCTATTACAACCCTTACCCACACCAGAAAGGCCATGGGAAGCAGTATCCATAGATTTTATGACGGACCTGCCAAAATCCAAAGGCAAAACAGCTGTCATGGTGGTGGTAGATCTATTAACTAAGATGTGTCATTTTATAGCCTGTTCACATGCGGTCACAGCAGAGGAAACCGCCAAGTTGTTTGTAGAGCATATTTTCAGGTTGCATGGCGCCCCCTTGAGGGTGGTCAGCGACAGAGGGAAACAGTTTACTTCCAGGTTCTGGAGGAAACTTATGAGCTTACTGCACGTGGAACTCAATTTCTCAACTGCCCGGCACCCAGAAACAAATGGGCAAGCGGAAAGGGCAAACGGGATTTTACAACAATACCTGAGGTGTTATGTAAAAGACAGAGAAAATGATTGGGTAGATAAGTTACCTCTAGCAGAATTTGCCTACAACAACGCGGAGAACGTGTCCACAGGGATGAGTCCTTTTCTGGCAAATTATGGGTGTCATCCCCGGGCATTCCCAGGAGAAGGAGGGGAGAGGTGGAGCGTGCCGGCGGCGGAACATTTTGTTGAAGAGATGGAAGCGATCCACCGTCAGCTTCAACTTAACTTAGAGAAAGCCAAGGAAGAATATAAGAAGCAAGCAGACAGAAATAGGAGGGAAGGTGAAACTATAAGGGTGGGAAACCGGGTGTGGCTATCCACCCAAGGACTACCATTCAAGGGAGGGAGTAAGAAATTGAGACCCAAAAGATTGGGACCCTTTGAGGTCATACAGCAGGTCAACCCAGTAGCATTCAAACTCAGACTGCCCAGTCACATGAAATTGCACCCAGTATTTCACAGGTCATTACTGTTGCCGTACCGAGAGGGATGTGAGTGGGGGGAGAGTGAGAGAGAGGTCACCCAAACGCCCGTGATAGAAGAGAGAGAACGCGACATGAACGTGGCAGGAATCATTGATTCCAGGTGGAAGGGGAATCAGGTGGAATATCTGGTAGAATGGGAGGGGGAAGTAGAGTCGGAAAACACTTGGGTACCAGCAGAGGTAGTCAATGA
Source organism: Podarcis melisellensis (assembly GCF_964234715.1). NCBI lineage: Eukaryota > Metazoa > Chordata > Lepidosauria > Squamata > Lacertidae > Podarcis > Podarcis melisellensis. The sequence continues at coordinate 34,631,729 of NC_138535.1, read as the reverse complement.
CGAGGTTTTAATAGAAACATTTCATCAGCGTTTCCCAAAAAGACCGCAACCCGTGGCACGATTTAGAAGGGAACACTTTGGGACCACCGATGAGGAAGGAGAGTTTGAAGGGTACCCAGAGTCAGGGGTGGGTGAGGAAGCCGACTCCGACGAAGAAGAGGAAGACGGGGAGAGAGACGGTACGCCGTGGCTAGAAGTGTTTGAATCCTCGGACGACGAGGAGAGTTCCTTCAGGGGCTTTCCGCCCTCACCGCCAGTGGGAGAGGAGGCGGGGGGGTGAAGGGGGCCCTGGGGGGGAGGTGGATGTCAGGGAAATGCCATCGGAGGGACAGGTGGTGGAAAGGCTCCAGGAGAATAGGAGAGACTCTGCAGCAGAAGAAGGAACCAGCAGGGGGAGAGCAGGAGTTCCAGCGGAAGGGGAGTCGGAGGGGAGGCTCTGGGATACTTCTAGTGAGAATAGTGAAGAGGTAACAAGACCCCCGTTAGGAACTCCCACCCTTCGCCGGAAACTGTCACGCAGAGAGTCACGAAGGCGCATGTCCGTCAAACAGCTTTTATGTTGGAGTAAATTCCGTAGACGCCCACTGTCAGATTCTACCAGCGACTGACGCAGTCATGCTTTGGGGGCTCCGTTAGTGCCTCGGTTTGGTTGACCAGCCAAACCCCAGAGGGATCAAGCTTTTACGCACAAGCAGCTCATTATCCCATCACAACAGGTTTCCTGCCAGACAGGAGTCTGTTGTAGGCCGCCCCTTCTGTGATGTATGTATCGTTTTTCGCTGTATCGAATCGTATCCTTTTTGCTGTATCTTTCTCATTGACTTTAAGAATGGATCTGAATGTATTTTTCCTCAAAATGCTGTCCTTTTCTAAATGTATCCAAATGTATCCGAATGGGTTTTTGTATTTCCCCCCAATCTCATCGCCTAGAGCAGTGTTTCCCAACCTTGGGCCTCCAGCTGTTTTTGGACTACAACTCCCATCATCCCTAGCTAGCAAGACCAGTGGTCAGGGATGATGGGAATTGTAGTTCAAAAACAGCTGGAGGCCCAAGGTTGGGAAACACTGGCCTAGAGAATGTTCCTTAAATGTAACAATCACTTGTTCCAAATGTATTTGATTCAAATGTATTTAAGGCCCCACTTTTCCCATGGTGTCCTGTTGTGTGGTCGGAAAGTACTCTTTATTGTTTGATTTGGGTTAATGTCAGAATAAAAGCGAGTTCCTTCAAAACAACACATTCCTTTTTATCTTACCAATTTCTCACATTGTAAGAAGCGGAAGAAGAAACCATAGAGAGCATTCCTATTTTCCTTCTGATCAATGAAGTCAAACGTTACAATTATCCATTTGAGAATGAGCACCTATAGGGAGAAGACAGATCTCAGTAAGCCAAAGCAAGGCCAAGACAACCAACCCCTTCTGGAATATGGTCAGCGTGTACAACATCTAGCTGAATCATCACCAGGATAACTAAGTCAGGCTGGGGGAAATATCATTCTTCAGAACCAAGACATCATTGCCATGCTTTCCAAGTTACCTGAAAGTCACTACAACACTTGCGAGCACAGAGCCAAGACACAGCTGAAAGAAGAGAATCCTCTGTTCTTACGGAAATGGGAATCAGAGTCTTCAGTAGCCTAGTGCTTATCACTGTGCCTGCAAGACCTTGAAAGACACTGCTGAACAACTTCACTCTTGCTAATTTCTCACAAGTTCGAAGCAGCCCCGGTTCTTGTTAAGGGAGAAGGCAGGGCAATGCAGCTCCGTTGACATACTTTGCTGCCAAGGGGAAAGAGAAGAAGCCAAAACATGTTTTCTTTACCAAGCTTGGCACTGAGTGCGAGTTCAGCAAGTTCTGAATTTCTTCTGGTGCCAAGCCTCTCTCTTGCGCAATCTTTTCCACAGTCTCCAAAGGACTCTGCAAAGCTCCCTGCTTCCGTGAGGCACTATCTTGAATTAGAAAAAAGTCCAAGTGTGATTCAAATCCATTCGAAAAACCGTCCTCATGCATGATGGCCTCTCCAATGGCTTGCTTTACCATCAATTGGCAAGGGAGCCCCATTGAGATGCCATGGCATTTGGAAAACTCTGGAATGCTGAACTTGCCTTTTGCTTTCTTGCTCCTTCGTTCAGTGGGTAGGTAGGTGTAGGTCGGGGCAAGTCGAAAGCTTCCTTGAAATTCCTCAGCCCCAGCCAGCATTGCCAATGGGCAGGATGGTGAGAATTGTAGCTCAGCAACGTCTGGAGAGCCAGAGGTTACCCTCACCTGTTTTATCAGTTAGTGTGCTAAGATCTGGGCACAAGCCCAATTCAGCTGACGGTACTTAACAAGGGCTTGCTTTACACAAAACATGAGAGCTAATACACTATTCTGCTCCAATATACAAAACAGCCCCTTCTCTAGAGAAAGCTCAAGAAAATACAAACTTTGGGGTTTGTAGATGGTTGTAAAGGTTTCCATTTCACTAGTTGGAAACAGCTTCCAGGCTAGGCAGGACCAAGGTTGCTTTGTAACTGTTCCTGTCTGCCTGCTTGCCATCGTGCATATTTGTAAACCATTTCTGCCAAAATATCTACATCTGCAATAGTAGTTTCTGGAAGCAGACCCTGCAGTAGTGCACACTCCATGAAGTCCATATGAAGAGTGTTACGGAATGGAGGGGGGGGCATATGAATGAAGTCTTACTCCCGAGTAAGAGACGTAGAGCCCGAGGCGATGACCTCAAGGGAACCCTGCCACACTAGGGCTCCCCTCGCCCCGTCCCAACGTTGCACCAAGCACCGCACAAAAGTCCAAAACCCCGAGAAGAAAGCGCCATTTCTGACCCCGTATCCCGATGCTATACACGATTGATGCATTTTATGAATGAACAATGCATTTGTTTTTGTTTTTTTTAAAGATATTTATTAAAGTTTTGAGAGTTATACAGAAAAAAGAAAAAAACAATAGCAAAAACAAAACACAAACACAGAAAATAACAGATATATATATATATATATATGACAAAATACAAAACTAAAAACTATTTAAAAACAAATAAGGTTTTGTTCCCTTATTTTCTTATAACTTACTTCCCCGACCTCCTCATACCTCCCCTTTCTGTATTCCAGTTTCTAATTATTAATTCAACAAATCCTCTCCCTTAATTTTCATTTAATTTTTAACCTTTCTTTTCTTTTTACTTAATCATTACAGCTGAAAACCACTTACTTTCTAAACCAACATCATTCTAACATTCATTAATTTTGCAGTATTTCCTGAGATAATCCTTAAATTTCTTCCAATCTTCTTCCGCCGTCTCTCTTCCCTGGTCTCGGATTCTGCCAGTCATTTCTGCCAGTCCCATGTAGTCTATCACCTTCATCTGCCATTCTTCCAAGGTGGGTAGATCTTGTGTCTTCCAATACTTTGCGATGAGTATTCTTGTTGCTGTTGTAGCGTACATAAAGAATGTTCTATCCTTCTTTGGCACCAATTGGCCGACCATGCCCAGGAGAAAGGCCTCTGGTTTCTTCAGGAAGGTAAATTTAAATACCTTTTTCAGTTCATTATATATCATTTCCCAGAACGCCTTAATCTTTGGGCACGTCCACCAAAGGTGAAAGAACGTACCTTCATTTTCTTTGCATTTCCAACATTTATTATCAGGCAAGTGGTAAATTTTTGCAAGCTTGACTGGGGTCATGTACCACCTATAAATCATTTTCATAATATTTTCTCTTAGGGCATTACATGCCGTAAATTTCATACCGGTGGTCCACAACTGTTCCCAGTCAGCAAACATATCTTGTGCCCACTTGATCATGGCTGATTTAACTGTTTCATCCTGCGTATTCCATTTCAACAGCAAGTTATACATTTTTGACAAATTCTTAATTTTGGGTTCTAACAATTCTGTTTCCAATTTTGATTTTTCCACCTGGAAGCCAATTTTCTTGTCCAACTTGTAAGCCTCCATTATTTGATAATAATGAAGCCAGTCTCGCACTTTATCTTTTAATTTCTCAAAACTCTGCAATTTCAGTTTATCCCCTTCTTGTTCCAGAATTTCCCAATATTTCGGCCATTTGGACTCCATATTGAGTCTTTTCACAGCCTTTGCCTCCATTGGCGACAACCACCTTGGAGTCTTATTTTCCAGCAAGTCTTTATATTTCATCCAAACATTATACAATGCTTTCCTGACAATATAATTTTTAAAAGCTTTATGAGCTTTAACCTTGTCGTACCACAAGTATGCATGCCACCCAAAAATATTGTTAAAACCTTCTAAATCCAAAATGTCTGTATTCTCAAGAAGCAGCCAGTCTTTCAACCAGCAGAAAGCTGCTGATTCATAATAAAGTTTAAAATCCGGCAGGGCAAATCCCCCCCTTTCCTTTGCATCAGTTAAAATCTTAAATTTTATTCTGGGTTTCTTGCCCTGCCAGACAAATTTAGAAATGTCTTTTTGCCACTTCTTGAAACAGTCCATCTTGTCCACAATTTGCAGTGTTTGAAACAAAAACAACATTCTAGGCAATACATTCATCTTTATAGCTGCAATTCGACCAGACAAGGAAAGCTTCAAATTTGACCAGATTTCTAAATCTTTTTTCACTTCTGTCCAACATTTCTCATAGTTATCTTTAAATAAATTCACATTTTTAGCTGTCATGTTAATCCCCAAATATTTCACTTTCTTAACCACAGTTAGACCTGTCTCATTCTGAAACCTCTCTTTTTCGATAGCTGTTAAATTTTTCTCTAATACCTTAGTTTTTAACTTGTTCAGTTTAAATCCTGCTACTTGACCAAACTCTTGAATTAATTCTAAAACCCTTTTAGTACTAGATTCTGGCTCTTGTAATGTAAGTACAAGATCATCTGCAAATGCTCTCAATTTGTACTGTTTGGCTCCGACCTGTACACCTTTAACCAGCTGGTCTCTTCTGATCATGTTCAGCAAGACCTCCAGGGCTGATATAAAAAGTAGTGGGGAGATTGGGCACCCCTGACGTGGAATGAACAATGTATTTGCATGAGGATGCGCTCTAGCCTATCAGATGGTGTTGAATGTAGCCCTTCAGCCAATCGCAGCAATGCCATGGCTCTGCAGAGGCAGCTCAGCTCCAGCTGTTTTGCACGCTCCACTGAGCGCTGACAAGGTGATGACAGCTCCCGCTGCGAGAACAACGGACTGAGTCAATCGAAACCTCGTTACCCTGTTAATCCAATCAAAACTTGATGTTGTTTAGTCGTTTAGTCGTGTCCGACTCTGCGTGACCCCCTGGACCAGAGCACGCCAGGCCCTCCTGTCTTCCACTGCCTCCCGCACTTTGCTCAAACTCATGCTGGTAGCTTAGAGAACACTGTCCAACCATCTCGTCCTCTGTCGTCCCCTTCTCCTAGTGCCCCCCATCTTTCCCAACATCAGGGTCTTTTCCAGGGAGTCTTCTCTTCTCCTGAGGTGGCCAAAGTCTTGGAGCCTCAGCTTCAGGATGTGTCCTTCCAGTGAGCACTCAGGGCTGATTTCCTTCAGAATGGATAGGTTTGATCTTCTTGCAGTCCATGGGACTCTCAAGAGTCTCCTCCAGCAGCAGAATTCAAAAGAATCAATTCTTTGGTGAATGTAAGCGGTATTGGCTTAGGCATTGATTGGACCTGACTATATCTGACTCCTGCCCATTGTGCAGGAAGTCCCAGCAGGGGGAGCCCTGTCGATGCGAACCAACTCAAGCTCCCCCTGGTGCTCCCGTCGGGGTCGTGTCAAGGCCTTAGTCCCCCAGCCGGGCTTCAGACTAGATCAACACCCCCGGATTCCTTTAACGGAATACCCTTAAGCATGGAGGGGCAGGTGGTGGCCACACCTCCCCTCCCCCACACAAGGTCAAACAATGCCTAACCGCAATAGAATGTCCTGGGAGATTGAAACCAGTAGGAGAACACTTCAATCTCCCAGGACATTCTATACAAGATCTCAAAGTAGCTGTTCTACTACAAAGGAATTTCAGAAATAGACTGGAAAGAGAAGCTGCTGAATTGCAACTTATTACCAAACTTAAAACCATGGAGAGACCTGGTCTGAACAAAGACATTGGATTCTTATCTCATTATACATGACAAAGCCATTTTTCACCTTCTCACCCCTTGCTTTTTCCTGTAAGACCTATTGCAGTCGTTAAGAGTCGTCAACAGGCTCATCACAGCTATCACCCATTCCCACCACCCTTCTGAGTAATACCCCTCCCCACCTTCTCACTATATAGAAGGGTCTGGTGACTTCTGTTTCAGTGTATCTGAAGAAGTGTGCATGCACACGAAAGCTCATACCAAGAACTAACTTAGTTGGTCTTTAAGGTGCTACTGGAAGGAATTTTTTTTTGTTTTGACTATGGCAGACCAACACGGCTACCTATCTGTATGTTGCTTTAAGTGTATATTTGACATTCTTCAGATTGTTTTATTTATGTTTTAATATGCTGTAAACTGCTTTGATTTTTTTCTTGAAAATATAAAGCGCTATAGAAATGAAATAAATAATAATAATAATAATAATAATAATAATAATAATAATAATAACAATAATGTTCATTGAAATGTTGTGTCCAAAGACTGCAGCCGATGAAGAGATCACCCCTCCCTCAATTTTCTATCAGATTATTTAGATTTGGTAAATAATTCTTATTGCTATTCTTATTGTATTGATTATTATAATTGATTTATGTAGTTCTGACGGTTTAGCTGCCTTGAGCATGAAAATAGAAAGGCAGGATACAAACCTAATCTAATAAAGAGCCCTCCTCCTCCTCCTCCTCCTCCTGAGCCTGGGGCAGGACCGTAGCCTGAGAGAGAGAGGGTTGCACAGTTCCCTGATTCTTTTGGAGGAATTCCACACCACACATTTAAAGCTCTTACACCACTTGAAAGAGTCCAGGCTTTCCCTCAAGAATCCTGGGAACTGTAGTTTGCCAAGGGTGCTGAGAGATGTTAGATCTGTAGCAAACAGAGGTTCCCAGGATGTGTTGGGTGAATCTGTGACTCTTAGTGCAATGCTTCTTGAAATGTGTGGTTGTGACCATTGCCCTCATAACAGCACTGGGGTTCGGATTGTAGTGTGTGTGTGTGTGTGTGTGTGTGTGTGTGTGTGTTGCAGAATGGTTTAATTAGCTCATTCTCCTCCTAGCACATCGTCTTCATTCAACTCTGGCTGTTGAATGAATGCTTTCTTATAATCATTCTGATGTTTAAGTGGGCTTTGGCCTCCTTCCAGACAGCAGCTTGAAAGGGAAGCAGAGGAAAGCTCAAATGATGACAGAAGGCAGGGGCATCCCACAACCAAGAGTTTTGGTTTGGATGTGACACTTTGAGACTTCCCCAAGCCATCCCGAAGCCCCCATTTCACTCTGGTCCATCTGAGTATCTCCTTTCCACCCATGCCTCCCCTCCCCCCCAAATATTCACAATTAAGAAATCAGAAAACAACCCCCACCTCTCTTTCGACAGAACTAGATGGAATGATCAGGCATAGCACCTCCTGCAGAGAGGATAAAACCAAAATGTTTCCAAGGGACACATTTATCAAGCAAGATATCTGCCCATAGCTCAGTCAGTAGAGTGTGAGACTCTGCATCTCAGGGTCGTGGGTTGGAGCCCCACGTTGGGCAAAATATTCCTGCATTGCAGGGGGTGGACTAGATGACTCTTGTGGTCCCTTCCAACTCTACAATTCCATGATATCCTGTGAGGAGTAGTCTGAAGTGAAGGCAGAAGACAGGAGTTGATCATCATGTGAGCTGCGCACAGGTGGGCTGAAGCGAGCTGCTGACCAGTCCTGTGGAGCCTCCTTTTATTGAGACAAATATGCAAGCTAGGCAGATACATTTTGGCCTGTGACCTTTACACACCTTTGGTCCCGAGATCGTGGGGTGGTACAAAGTTATTTTGGCACCTGTTTCCACCGCGTCATTTTCCCCTTGCACAGTGTATGACGAAGGAGACAAAAGGTCTCAGGGACAAAGGTTACAGACAGGACACCGCAGACTGCTGAGACCGCAAAAGGTCAGACAGAGGGAACGATGTTCCAGACAGCCATGACTTTGTCTGTGAGGGGGAGTATGCTACGCACCCCAGGGTCACGCGTGCAGGCAGACTGTGGCTGCCTGCTGGTGGGGAGTGTGCTCCCTCCGGACCCCACTGCCCACTCCGCGATTATCCCTACAGTAGTCAACTGAGTTTTACTCAAAATCAACACAGCCACGTAATTTGTGCCCATCAATTTAAATAGGTCTGCTGTGGAAAGGACTGATGTTGACTACAACCCTGATGTTTTCTGATTATTTTACAGAGCGTTTCCCTCAATACCAAAAAATGGAGGCAGAGACAATTTACTGAATTTCAAAACCACCGAAGCTTTATTGAATGAACGAATCAGTTTATTACAGTCACAAACCAGAATATGGACTTCTACAGAGATAGAGAAAATGTGGAAGAAGAAGAGTTTGGATTTGATATCCCGCTTTATCACTACCCTAAGGAGTCTCAAAGCAGCTAACATTCTCCTTTCCCTTCCTCCCCCACAACAAACAGGTGAGTGGGGCTGAGAGACTTCAGAGAAGTGTGACTGGCCCAAGGTCAGCCAGCAGCTGCATGTGGAGGAGCGGAGACGCGAAGCCGGTTCCCCAGATTACGAGACTACCGCTCTTAACCACTACACCACACTGGCTCTCATATATATGTAGGTTAAAATCAAAATCTATAAGCTAGAACACAGTAAAGAATACAGATGTGAAACTATTAAAATGTGTAGTTTAAGACCTTAACCGCTAATTTAAAATATGCATGTCAATGCTTTATTATAATTAAGGCAGGTAAAATAATTATTACTCTTAATAGTAGTCATTGCTATGAGGCTTCTTGAAGCAATTCAGAATACAATCAACATTAGCAGAACACTTTCCTTTACAAGGACAACTTAAAAAGCAACAATTTAAAAGCAATAAAAAAGTAATATTGCATAGGAAAGAATTCTAAAACAACAGCAACAAGACACAATGAAACAGCAAGCAACAATTGCCACTCCATCATCGCTGAGCCTTGAAACTTGTGTCTTCTCCCCATAATCGAAACTGACATCAAGTCTTATGTCATCTGGAAGAGAATGAAGGAGAAGAGAGATGAATTTCTGCCACCTTTACTGATTCACCAAATTGACCTGGCCCCCATTTACAAGGAGGCTTCCAGGGCTGGGGTTCTATTTATGGATCCTGCCTTTGGTGGCAACGACTCCTTCCAAGCCTGCAGTTTGGCCATCTTTGTGCTGTGGCAGGATTGCACAGCCACATGACCCAGGAGGTCTGCATCAAGCAAGGATGCTGCAGCTACTGAGTGGGCTCTCCTTAGTCTGGAAAGTGCGACTGAGGGAAGCGGCTGGCTCAGGGGGCGTGACCAGCCCTATTTATCGCTGGCGGGGCCGGGGATCTCCCTCTTTTGCCCGACTTGGTTTTTCGCCTGGGGGGGGGGTGCGAGTTGACGTGCATCAGCAGGACTCCCCCTACTGGTGGTTAACCCTTCCCGGACCTCAAGCGGACGGGCTGAAGCCGGATAGTCGGTTAGGACCAATGCCTAAGCCAATACCACTCATCACCTGTAACCAATAAAGTTGTGGCCATATTTAGCCCATTGACCTGAAATAATTGTGGCATGTGTCTTTATTTCCACAGGCCCCAAACGGCTCTCCACAGGAACACAGTGGTGCATCTCATGTATGTGGGGGGGATTCCAACACTCCCCCCCCCCAATCCCCAGCAAAGGAAAGATAAGGGAAGCATTTCCAGCATTTAAAAGAGCCCTCAGCACAATGCTGTTAGGACAGCAGCCCTGCCTGGAGAGCGAAGGGGGCTGCTAGGAAGGTCGTCAAAGCATCAAGGCATAGATGAGCCAAAGAATGCAATGAAAACTCTCTTAGAGTCAGAGTGACTGACAGGAAGACTGACAGAACCCCTGTCTGTTGCAGTTGATGGCTGAAGAGTTGAGAAACGGAGAAGGGGTAGAGAGAGGGGGGTGTATAGTGGCTAGAATTCTGGACTAGGAGGACCTGGGAGATCCGAGCGCAAATCCCCACTCAGTCATGAAGTGCACTGTTTGATGTTGGGTCCAGTCACTCTCATCCTAGCCTGCCTAACAGGTTTGTTGTGAGGGGAGAAACAGGGGGAAAGGCAAGCCATCAATGCCACCTTGAACTGCTTGGATGAAAAGTGGGCTACGAATGTAATAAAAAGCATCCCCAAATAATGATCATGGAAGGTCTAGTCCAACCCCCTGCAATGCAGGAATCTGCAGCTGTACCTTCTGGGAATCGGGCCAGCAACCTTGGTGCTATCTGCAGCTCCCTCTAACCAGCTGAGCTGCAATGAGATTGGAGGGAGAATGGGAAGGCGGGTGGGAAGAGAAGTTAAGCTGTTCAGGAAGGGGTTAAATTCCATGGGGATGCTGGCCGTGTGGGGGACCCCAAGCCCTCGCCCCAGAAGATTAAAAGAAAGAAGCAGAAGACATCCTACTTACAGATTCACGATGCTGGCCATCTCTTCAGCTGAAATCCCCTCCTGTTTAAACTCAACTGCTTTAAAATGCTCACACAACACTAACTGTGAACCTTGCCTCCAACCCTATTGCTACTCCTCTCTGTCTAAAGTATACAGGAAAATAGGTGCACAAAATATACAGAGGAAAATGAAATGATAAAGTGAAAGCATTTGCTGAAATACAGTAGAGAACTCACGCCTCCCGAGTTGAGGGAGGCCTTGCTTTGCATGCAGGAGATCCCAGGTTCAGTCCAGGATCTCCACTAGACAGGGCTGGGACTGCCCCCGTCTGAAAACCCTGCAGCGCTGCTGCCAGTCAGTGTAGGCAGTGCTAGGCTAGATTGACTCTGTCAAGTGCAACTTCCTATGAATGCTCCTCTTATACGATTTCTCGAGACACAAGCAAGCTACCTTATCAACGAGTTGTGAGAGTTCATTCATGACTTTTAACAAACAGCAGAAACCATTTTATTATTTCTATGTGAGTACAGAAATCCTGAATATGAAAGGAAGGAAACCTCCTGCCTCTGCAATAAAGGCAGCTGCACTGCTAGGTGAGCTGTCCCGATGCCAACTGAAACAGACCCTCCAAAGGTGAAAAGGGAATTTTGAGCATCTGAGCACAACTGGGCCGTCTTCTGCGTTAACGTGAAGTGCAGGAAGTGATTGCCTTGAGCAGGGGTAGGCAAGCGAAGGCCCGGGGGCCGGACAGTCCGGGAATCAATGTGTTTTTCCATGAGCAGAATGTGTCCTTTCATTTAAAATGCATCTCTGGGTTCTTGGTGGGGCATAGGAATTCGTTCATTTTCTCTCTCCAAAATATAGTCCAGCCCCCCACATGCTGTGAGGGACGGTGGACCAGCCCACGGCTGAAAAAGGTTGCTGACCTCTGGCCCTTGCTGATTCTACTGAGTCCATCAGTAGATTGTTGTGAAGTGACCTGGCATTTTTAATGAAGTGCAATATAGGCTTGTCTTACATCTTTAACAACAACAACAACAACAACACAGTAAATTGCACAGAAGAATTCCATGTTGCCTGTGGGAGCGGCTGGGTAGACCTCTTTGCAGCTGCATGATCCATGCATTTGATCTATAAGCAACTGGTCAATCTTCATAATTGGCTCTGGCTTCGTGTAGGAGATTGAACGCATTCTTCTAGTTCTCAGCCCTGTATTCCACCCCCACCCCCCTCCTCCTATACTCGGACGGTGCCGACTACTCATCTCTACAGAGTGAAATGTTTATGAGTCCTGCAGATCTAGTCTCAGACGTCAAAGCTCTACCCCAAAGACGGGGGAGCCTGTGACCTTCTAGAGCATACATTTCTTTGGACTGCTATATGCTGAAGTGAACAAATGTTTTGTCTGAAACCCTTGAGAGCTTCTGTGGGCCGCCCTAGAGACCACTGGGCTAGAGGGATCATGGGGATGACTTGTTCCACAACAGCAGATGGCATGCAGAAATTTAAACTGTAGCAAAGGGAGGTAAACTGTCTAGCTAGCATGCACTCCTCTTAGCCAAAGCCCCAAGAATTGCAAGCGTGGAGCCACACAAACACGCCTGATCTCGACACTGTCTTGGGGGAAACTCCTGATGCTGGAAAATTCATGTGCTCAATTTCTGCTCATTGAGACAGGAGCCAAAGAAAGCACACGCAGAGTAGGGGAGCTCATAAAAAAGGTTTCTTTGGGAGGGGGTGGGTTGAGGTTTGCTCCCATGTGAAAGCGAAAGAGCAGGCTTTCACAGAGAAAGGAGCAGAGTAAGGCGGAACCTACTGGGACCCGTGCTTTCCAGGCACGCTGACGGGAGGGATGAGTCCAGCATTGCATTGTTGGGTCGTATTTCCAGTGACAACTATTTATGACAGAGGTTTACAGAAAATTGATCTAAACCCTCTGCTTGTAAGAGGCTATGGGCATTTGAAGAAGCCCATCATAATCTTTACATGAAATGTATCTTTAGAACACCGGTGGCGTCATGTCCCCATTTGTTGCCTTAGTTTCTCCATCAATGCACCACCCACAATTTGCCATCATATTGGCATCAGGTGTTCTCCAGGCCAGTGAATGTCAGCAACCCCTTCTTCTCAAGCTGCTTCCCCAGTTTCATCCAAAATAGAAAGAAATGCCATTTGGTGGCCCAGTGAGAAGCTTTGGGAAGTAATGAAATACATTTCTGAAAGTTACTTATGGATGCACAAGGTCACCACATCTTTGCTTAAGGTGAATGGAAAGGAACATTTCCCCAGGCGGCACACCACTGTCCCCGAATCTCGTCCGCTGCTTGGTCATTTCAACAGATTGTGTGTACATTTCAGAAAGCTTCCCCTTGCCTACAAATGAAGTGCATGATTTTTCAAAAACTTATTAATGCCCCGTGCTTTTACTTCTGGTGTGGTAAAAAATGGCAGAATCTGGCTATCATTTAAAGCAGTGTAAGACGCTGGTTTACGTTTCCCCTCACATTTGGTGACTAGGTAGGGATATGCAGTTTTGTGTTTTGTTTTTTGAAGAGTTGCTAAGGAGTCCTGCTGCTTCCGAGTTTTATTTTGGGGGTTGTTGTTGTTTTTGTTTACAAAAAGGTAGTCCAGTTGTAACCCTTTTCTAGGTACAATTCTGTACATTCTGGTACTACCTGTTCACTCATGGTCCCTCCAAATCCTTTTGTTTCTTTTAGCAATGTGCCCTTGTGTATCTGCACAAGCTTTTCAAAGCCTGCTACCTTTGCTTACAGAATTTCTCCTGAGGGGCGCTTTGAACATGTCCCGTAATACATGTGGATAAAAGGAATCGCCTTTGTTAATTTCAAAAGCCATTTTATTTCTTCCATGATTTTCCTCTCTTGTTAATTTATTTTGTAAAAGCAAGTGGGGTTTAGTCACCAAAGAGGTGGAGTCTGTGGTTTTGCTCAATAGGTCATGGTCATTTCAAGAGCCATAGGGCCTGAGATGGTTCCAGCTCTAATTTACGTGTAAGATTAGGAGTCCAAGAATGTGGAATCAGTACTGCAGAAGGTCAGTTCTGACATACTTCCCCCCTAAATAGTGGGTGAAGTCCTTTTGGAAAGGACTCAAAGGTTTCAAAGTGTCAAGTTTTGCTGTACTGAAGGACTGTCCATATCTAATCTATTAGAACACTGAACCCTCCTCCCCACTCCAGGAATTTTGCTATCCAGTTGCTCATCTCATTTCCATGGAGGACATTCCGAGAAAGAAAAGTGGGTTTGAATTTGGATAATAAAAGTTTCCAGTCGAGTAGATTTATATATTTTAGTGAAGGTAAGCAACTTAAAATGACCCCAGACCCAGTAAAACTCATTACAAAGAGAAGAGAAACAACATTTAAAAGCAGATACAAATAATGAGGCATTATTCTTTTCTCAAGAAGCCAGCAAAATTTCATCTTTCCTGTTTTATTTTAAGCATGCTTTTTATTCAGGTGTTTAACAAACAACAAGGTGGTAAGCTGCTGACTATAGGCAGACCATCCTTTCTCAAGGGCCATTCCAAATGGGATGAGGTACATCCTGGATAGCATGAAGAACAATCCAGCCCTGGGGTGCATAACGTGAGGTCGAGGAATGCCACAATGGAGAGAAGCCCCTCACCAAGAGAGCTGGCACAAGGGCTGAGAATTGTATCCCGCCTGCTTTCCACAGTAGCATTCCTACTACCCTTCTCCTGATTTGGGGCAATGGGAGAGTCAAATCATTCCCCGCGTCTTCTAGTGGCGAGTCTCAGAGAGCCGCTTTGCTAGGGATAGACAGACAATGGTTGGGAACACTTGGGTTCTTCTGAGCCGCTCTAAGGAAGACCGTATGCTGGATGTCCCACCCGCTGCGCTCCACCAAGGTGCCACTATACTCACAGCAGGAGCTCGTAAGAGCGAGTCGGTAGCTAAGATATAAATCAATTGGGACGTTTGGAACCTGCACACCCCAAAACTGGTACTGGATTCCAGCCCACACCCATCCTTTCAATGGTACCCTCCCCCTCAGCTCACCTGGTGGCAGGCATTCTTGAAGAGGTGGTCCACCAAAAGCCAGATCTCCTTGGCTGCTCAGTGGAGTCATCACCATCCTGGGGTACGATATCCAGAAACTGCTTCTCCTGGAGGTCCAATGACAAGGGGGACTGGCATGAGAGCCTGACAGAATGTGTGCCAGTATGCATTCTTTCCTTGCTCCAGCTGGGTGGACAAGTCTTGCCCTCTGAGGCCACAACTAGGGCTGGGCGATAGGTGGCTTTCAACACGGTGATATATCACTAGCTAAACATTGCAATACACCAATATATCACGATGTCTGAAATAAGATGGAGCTATGTAGAGGCATTGGCTGGCTTCACGGTTTCCCCCGCATTGTGATTTCGGCTGCCCCCTGCAGGAGGGCAGGGGAAAGCTGAACCGGCAGAGTCCACAGGGGCTGCAGGAATCTAAAGAAGCATTGTCTGGCTTCACAGTTTCCCCCCACATGGTGTTTTTTGCATAGTACACACACACACATCATGATTCGCAATATATTGCCAGGTCAGAAATTATGAAACCAGTCTCACTATCTAGACTTCAAGCTGATTTGAAAATATATCGCCCGGCCCTAGCCACAGCAAGCATCTCAAGTGGGGAAACAAAAAACTAAAAACAGCAACAGAACATGGATGGGCCTTCATAGGTTGATGGGCTGCAGCCCCAGCCAGCATGATGAGGTGAGGGGGTCACATGTTCACCACCCCTTGTCTAGAGCACATTGCAGAGGCAGGGGTAGAAACTGAGCAACAGCTGGAGCCCCAGCCCACGACTTTGTCTGGGCAATGCAGCACACAGCAGCTGGTGAACAATGCCTCCGGCCTCCTTCCCATCTTCCTCTCCAGGAATGTTCAGGGTGGTTATTTCTATCTCAAGCTACCACATTCAAGAGAAAGAGAAAGAGAGGAGGGGGAGCAAGAGAGCTTTAGGAGCACAGCAGTGGCAAGCAGCCCATCACTGAAAGGAGTTGGCAAGGATGGAGAATTTGATCCCCTCATCCCCAGGGCAGCTGTTGATTAGGACCCAGTTCATCCCCCCTCCCCCCCCCCGCCAATACTCCCCGCCCCTGTCTTGAGAGAGAGAGAGAGAGAGAGAGAGAGAGAGAGAGAGAGAGAGAGAGAGAGAGAGAGAGTGTATTGGTGTGGGGAATGACACATGCTGTATCAGAGTCTTAGTGCAAGAGTAGCTGGTGCATGCTAAAGAACACAGGAGCCTTGCTGGGTTAGATCAGCATTCTGTTCCCACAATGGCCAACCACATGCCCTTGGGAGTCCATAGGGACACGGGGACAAGAGCACTCTGTCCATCATGTTCCCCAGAAACTGGTAATCAAAAGCATGTGGTTTGTGATAATAGTGGCAAGAAATAGCCCTGACCGGAGCCACTGATCAACATATCCTCCATGATTCTAAATGTCTACAGCTGTCCAAATTGACAGTCACCACGGTCTCCTTGTGGCTAGGATAATACACCCAAGTTGATCTGATTTCGAGAGGAGTGACATTTCCCTGAGCCACCCCAAAGCAGCCACTACCGCTTCCCAAATGCCAGTGCTCAGGTGGTGAGAGTAAGCCAGAGTGGCACAGCCTGTGCAGCAGTTGCTGAGCACAGAGACAAGGAGAAAACTGGCTCTTGGGGCCAGAGGGGGCTGGCGCCTGCATCATGAGACTGGGCTTTCTGCCTCCCGTGCTGCCAATCGCATGCGGACCCAGAGTCAAGCAGCGATGGCAAATTCTGGTTTCGTCTCCGTTCTCCTCTGCCGAGTTCTACAAGGGCCACGTTGAGACTAGGGGAGAGACCAAAGCAGAGAGCTAGAGCCACCACCTGGACTGGATTTGAGTCAGAAGGCAGGCAGGTGCGGGTACCTGAGAGGAAAGTCCGGTTGGTGGGGTAGTGCCTGGTTTGCCCTAAGGGACCAGCTGCCACTGCATGGAGCAGCTGCTGATCGTTGACAAGGGCAACTCCATTTACGTGCCTTCGAGGCACATGCACACTGCCGCAAAGCTGGAAGGGGCACTGGAAGGGGCAAAAATGTCGTCCCCCCCCCCCAAGAGCACAAAAGCGTCAAAGCGGCATGGAAACAGCATCTCGACTCCCTCCCAGGAGCTTTGGCACCGACCTTTCAGACCTGTGGAGAGTTGGAGCAAGGAGTTTTGCAGGGAGGCTGCTGGTTTTCAAAAGGCCTTTCAAAAGGGCTTCCGGGAGTTTAGAGGGTGTTTGCAGGCTTTTCCAATGCTGCCCCCAATATACGCAATTTCATTTAAACGCACGGCACCTCGGAACGCAACCCCCGTGTAAACCTGCTTTGAGCCCGCTACAAGAACATCTAGAGGATAGCAAACCAACTGTTACCTTTTCTAGGAAGCCGTCTTCTCCCTGAGATCAGAGGAGGAAGGCAAGAGCAACAGACAACCAAGGGTGTTAATGGCACAGGCCCTGAGAAGAGTAAGAAACAGCCCGTTGGCTGAACAGTATCAGTGGCCCTGCGAAAGGGCAGGTGGGAGGACCAGAACCTGGGATGACTCAGTCAAGGCAAACAAAGGGCATGAACAGCACACAGGAAGCGGATGCACAGCTACAGAAGCTGAAGCTGAATGCAGCGGAGGACCCCCAGCCCCCACATTGCTGAGTGGAAGAGCAGCTGTTTTCCAAGCAGGCAAGCAGAGTGGGAAGGGTAGACATCCAGCACATGAACCTGCCAGGTAAATCAACCCCTTTCCCTACCAGGTCAATAAGTCTGGTGACGGGAACTCCGCCAAGCGGCTGCCTCATCCAGCACAAGGCTTCCAAGGAGGTCCCGAAGCAGCTTGGTAGGTAGCTCCCACCGATGGTGAGGAAATAGTCCTTGCCAGGGTCAAGGTGAAGGACAAAGATAGCCTCAATCTTCTCTTCCTTGCTGACGTACACATCCAGGGAAATGTCCACCGTCTCACCTAAAACGGGAGGAGGTCAGGTAGATACACTCTTGGGCACAGCCAAGTTGGCTTGTCTGTAAATTAAAAGTGAAGACGGTGAAGAATTGAACAGAAGGACACAATAGGAGGCTGCTGGATCAGGCCAACGGCCCATCTAGTACAGCATCCTGTTCTCACAGGTGTATGGGGCAAACCTTAACTTCAAGAATTAGGAGAAGAAGCGACTCAGTTCCCACCCCCACCCCACTTTCCTCTCTAGTCCTCCAAAGCAGCAGCTGCACAGAAGATGGTGACAGGATACTGGGGGGTGAGAGAAAGTGATCCTAACAAAAGAATATCAAAAGGGAAAGGATTTTTGCGCCCCCAATGTAACTTTCTTTTTTAGTTTACATTTCATTGAGTTTTTAAAGGTTTGGCTAGTTCTATATGTTCCCCAAGATATTTTTGTGCCTCCACAACATAAAAATACGATTATTTTTTTTTAAAGTAATTTTTGGACGGACTGCTCTCACTGGTTCCCTGCGATGCCAAAAGGTGTTTGGGGACCCTCCAGCATTGCTTGGCTTCAATTCATTTGTCTGTGTGTCTTTGTTTAAAGCTGGTCACACACACTTTTACACTTTGGGCTCAGCTGCTTTGACGTGTGGCCCTTGGAGGCTTGAGCATGGGGCAATGCAGCCCACAAATGTTAAGCCTCCCCTGCTCTACCAAACTCCCAAGGTTTGAGGGAGGAGGGTTGGGAAGAGGAGGGGAAAAGGAAGGCCTTCCCTAGATGAGCCTTGGGGTCCCTTTCCAACTCTACAGTTCTCTGATTCCAGAGAGAGACGCGCTGGGCTCCAAGTATCCCTCGCAGGGCTCAGCACGAAGCCATGCCTTCCAATACTGGCTGTCACTGAGCTTGGGGATAAAGGAGAAGTGGAGGGTGACCTGCCCGTTGTTTGTGATCTGGAACCTCTCCTTCTGCAGCTGCCGGAACTTCACATTCTCAAACGGAAACTGCAGAGCAAAACGGGGGGGGGGGGGGGAGGAAAGAGAGTGTTTGCCTTCAGCAGAGGCAAGGAAACGTGCTCCAGGGGGGAGTTTGTCCTTGGCCCCGGCCTCTCATTTAGGGGACTGCACATGCCACAGGTCCACGTGGGGCTCTCCAGATATTGCTGCACTTGCCACTGGCCATGTTGGCTGGGGATGATGGGAGTTGTAGTCCAGCATCTGGAGGGCACCACGCTGGCGACCCCTGGAGTCTTTGCCTGTGAGGAAGAGGAAGAGGCTGCCGCTCAGTGGAAGGGCATCTGCCTTGCATGCAAAGGTCCCAGGTTCTATCCCCAGCATCTTCAGGTAGGGCTGGGAGAGATCCCCCGGAAATCCTGGGGAACCGCTCAAGACTGAGCTAGATGGGCCAAGGCCTTCTTTCCCCCCTGGTCTTTTTGCAGCAAACCCTCTTTAAGGGGTTGGAGAGGATCCTATTCGTCCTTACCTCCCTCCAGGGAGGGAAGGAATTCGTTCTCCATCCTGTCCATCAACTGAACAATATCCTCAATCACTTTCCGGTACCGTCGGTCATCCACAACCTTCACCTATCGGGGGGGGGGGGCAGAGCACATTTGTTGGGGCTATGGACTAAAAAGGGGGGGCATGAGTTAAGAGCAGAAAGGCCTGATGCACCCCCTGTTCCCAGCCCTGAAAGAGGCAAGTACTGTAACTCTGAGAGCTTCCCCAGGATGGCAGCGGCTGTGACTTCCAGAGCCAATGGGCTGAAGCCCAATGCTCCAAGCCAAGTAGCACAGAAGCTCCATTGCATGAATAGAGCCAACGGTTAAGGTATACAGTTCAGCCCATGTGGTCTGCCATGCCTGCAGGAGCAGCGTGTACTCAGAACAGTGGAGAATGTAAGCCTAGGGATTTAACAGAGCCAAAACCTGCCCACTCATTGCACCGGAAGTCATTGGCCAAGGAGGAGCTCTGTGGAAAGGGGCCTGGTTGTTGGTCAGGGCCTGCCCAGATTCGAGGAGGTGCCACATAGCAGGCAACTAAAAAGCCTGAATAGACGATAGCCCTGGCCAGGGCAGGTGTTACCCTGTGAGGAAGAGGGAGCTGGCGGGCTTGTGGTCGCTCCTTTTCAATTCCATGTGGCTTCGGTAGCTGAGCTGATTCACGCTGCCTCCTCGCCAGAGGATTGGCTCACACCATGCTGGCACACGGCACTTCCCACTGCAAGGAGACAGTTGGACTGGCTGAGGCAACACACAAGGCTCACACAGTCAAACTTTGGCTCCACACACGGCCTGTGATCTTGACCACGGTCAAGAGCTGGAGATGATGGGGCTTGGGAGTCCAACTTCTGAAGGGGCGGACCTTGCAGGTGTGCAGGCATTTTGCCTCATGGAGAGAGTTGTCAGGAAATCAAAAGCTGCCTTCTACCAGGTCAGAATGAATTTCTGACCTCCCCCAGTTTGGATTCCTACATTGCAGGGGGTTGGACGAGATGACCCTCGTGATCCCTTCCAACCCCACAATTCATTAATTAAGTCTCCTCTGGCTGGCAGCAGCTCTCTGTGGCCCAATCCTTTTTCAGGTGGAGGTGCCTTTCAACTTGAGACTCTGCATACAAAGCATATGGCACACCACCAAATGATGATCCTTCCCCAAAGCAAGGGGCCCCGTTATTCTTGTTCAGACACTATTTTTTCAGTGACCCAAAAGACCCTTTCTGGCACCTGAAATGCTGCCCAAAGGAGCCTGCCGTTTTCCGGCTTCGTCACTACATGTTCCGCCTGTCCTTTTGATTTCCCCATTACCACAGCAAGAGCAATGAAACTAGCAGGCCTAGGTGGCTTCTGACAGTTGTCAAGAACCACAAGAATATGCCACATCCTGGATGGTGAGGCTCAATGGCTACTAGCCATAATGGCCAGAGAACATACTCCACCAAGAGAAGCAGTATGGCTTGGAGGAGGGGAGCGTGCTGTTGCACCCAGGTCCTGTTTGTGGGCTCCCCGAGAGGCATCTCATTGGCCAATGTGAGAACAGGATGCTGGGCCAGATGGACCAATGGCCTGATCCAGCAGGGCTGCTCTCATGCTCTTATGCCCTGGCAGACTCATCTTGAGAGAGCACCAAGTCTCATTCCCAGACTTCCTTGACACAAACAGGATTCTCTGCTTAAACACGCCATGAAACAGGATGCTGATTATCAGGACAAATGTGGGGGAAAGGCTGCTTGTGGAAAAGGAGCCAAAACATTTCCAGAGACTTTGAGCAGGGATGGCTTGAGGAAGACAACATATCACAGCCTTGCATTTCACAACTCGCCTAGCAGCCTTTGGCAACCGGGAATTCCATGCAAGCAAAGTGAGCAGGTGAAGGAGAGCTGGATCTCTCTCTTCCTCCGTGGCTTGGTGTCCATTCTGGCTGCAGAGGAAAGGAAGTCCGTCCAGCCCTCAACTCTAGCCCTCCTCCAACAGCTTGCTTAGCAGAAAGCCATGTTTAAAATATATGTTTTACTAGCCTGCTCAGGAGGATGGAAAGGCAGGACACTACTAGCATCTCAGCAGACTAGGAAAAACAAACAAGCCTTGCAGAAGAATGATTGAGAGGACTTACTTACAAAGGCTCAACTATCAAGCAGGATCTGTTTTAGAGTCGAATTTGTACGTCGGGATGAACTTGATCTCTCCCTCTGTGAAATCAGCAAAAGCTGTCTTTTGGGTACGCTGAATGTTTAGCTAAAGCCAAAAAGAAATCGCTTATCAGCAGAGAAGCAGAAGACCCCCTGTTGCCTGACAATGGAGTCTATTAACAGCCACTGTTGTGCTGGAAGACCAAGGTGAAGTACTAGTAGGTTAAAGGTAAAGGTAAAGGGACCCCTGACCATTAGGTCCAGTCGTGACCGACTCTGGGGTTGCGGCGCTCATCTCGCGTTATTGGCCGAGGGAGCCGGCGTACAGCTTCCGGGTCATGTGGCCAGCATGACTAAGCCGCTTCTGGTGAACCAGAACAGCACACAGAAACAGCGTTTACCTTCCCGCCAGAGCGGTACCTATTGATCTACTTGCACTTGGACGTGCTTTCAAACTGCTAGGTTGGCAGGAGCAGGGACAGAGCAAGGGGAGCTCACCCCGTCGCGGGGATTCGAACCGCTGACCTTCTGATCGGCAAGCCCTAGGCTCTGTGGTTTAACCCACAGCGCCACCCGCGTCCCTACTAGTAGGTTAGCCAAGTGCAAAAAAGGGGTATACCTGCTGAGATCCTATCTTATACCCAATTCTTAAAGGTACAGGATGCTTGTGCATTTTTGCCCCATGTCATCTTAAATTACTTTGCTGCATCACACGACAGGAAAATCCTCTAACTCAGGAGTAGCAGACACGTGGCCCTCACAATGCTGCAGAACTACAATTCCCATCATCCCTGATTACTGGCCATGATGGCTGGAGCCAACAGGAACTGCAGCTCAGTAACATCCGGCAGACCACAGGTTAGCTATACCTCCAATAGACAATCTTATATGTACCAATAATCCATACAAACTGTTAACAACCACCAGAATACACCCCCGACACTAAGAGCAACTGCAAAACCACCCTTTTGCATCCTACGTTGGCTCCCAGGACGTTTCTGAGCACAATTCTCAGTGTTGGCGCCAACCTTTAAAGCCCTAAATGGCCTCAGCCCTGAAAGAGTGTCTCCATCCCCATTGTTCAGCCCAGGCATCAGGGTCCAGCACCGAGGGCCTTCTGGCCTTTTCCTCACTGTGAGAAGCGAAGTTACAGGGAACCAGGCAGAGGGCCTTCTGAGTAGTGGCACCTGCCCTGTGGGACACCCTCCCGTCAGATGTCAAGGAGATAAGTAACTATACAGCCTTTAGGGAAGTTTTTAATGTTTTATGATGGTTTTGCATATGTTGGAAGTCCCCCCCTTGCCTTCCTTGCAGCATCCTTCTCAAAGGGCTAAGGCACGACTACGCTCACAGAGTTTAAATCCACCGTAAGGTGCAGCAATCAGGCCTGTTTCAACACAAAATACCAATGCTCCTTATGCCAAGTGGGAGAAAGGTCGTCAACATGATGAACACACAAACCTTGGAGAGAAAAATGTAAAACAAAAAGCACCAGCAATTTAATTGGACTTAATGGAAGTCTCTGCTGATAAGAACATGTGAGCAACGCAGATTTTCCAGACAGATGCAAAACCTAGAGCAGGAAACCTTAGACCTTTCGATATTGCTGGACAGCAGCTATGCTGGGGCTGATGGGAGTCCAACAACATCTGGAGCGTGTGCTGAGCTAGGAAAGCCCTCTAACTGGGAAACGGCAGAGCAGTCCTACTTATTCCAAGGCAACCCTCCAACTTAATTGGGACTTGCTTCTAATTCAGGTTGCACAAACCGGCAACCTTAAAAAGCATTTGTAGAAGTCGCAGTCATCCTATGTTATAGCTACACTTTGCTCCTAACTGCCTGAAAGTGGTTTCTCTAGCCTAGGCTGGGGTATCCCAGACAAAGGAAATAAACAGGGCAATATCCTAAACCACCACATATAACACAAAGATGTCTCTCACCTGGTCGTAGGTCAGAAGTCTCTGAAGCTCATTTTTAGTGATCAGATGACAATGCTGGAAAAAAGCAAAGCAACCACAGCTACAGGCTAGCTCACGGGGTCGGGGGTCGGGGGTCGGGAGGCAGCCTGCTGCCACTTCCTGCAATATGTAGTAAGACTGATAACTAGGATTGGGCAGTATGATCATATTAGGCTAGTGCTCTGTGAACTAGACTGGCTCTTGAACTGCTTCCAGGCCCAATTCAGAGCATCCCATTTGGCCTTTCAAGTGTTTCAAGGTTTGGGGAAAGGGTACCAGAAGAAGGCCCACTTATGTTTGCACTGCCTCTCCACTGACTAGAATCCCTTTCCCAGGGAACTCCTGCTCTTTCAAGCATGGCAGGGCCTTTTCAGTCATGGCACCCGACCTTTCAGAATAATCTCCCAAAGAGGTTCACCTGGCCCCTGCTTTGATGTCCTTTCAGCAAAGACTTTTAGAATTTCCCCTGGTTCTTGAATTCATGGGCAGGGCGCTTGTGGCCCTCCAAACCCTGCTGTAGTACACAGGAACATGGGAAGCGACCTTATATTGAGGCAGACCATTGACCCATCAAGCTCAGGACGGACTACATGGACTGGCAGCAGCTTTCAGGCAGAGATCATGCCCAGCCCTAGCTGCACACACTGGTGACTGAGCCGGGAACCTTCTCCATGCAAAATGGCCGCTCTGCTTTCGCGTTACTGCCCTTAACAAACTGCAACTCCCACCCCGATCACTGGAGAAGTTGCCCACATTTGCTATAATCTCATCTAATACATCTCTGCCACTCGGTTTATGTTGCTCTCTCCTGGCTGCTCTAGTAGAAACCTTAGTGGTGCAGCTGCAGCAGCAGGGATCGCCGACACTGCACCCTCCTGGTGTTGCTGAAGTGGAACTCTCATGAGCCCGTCAGCAAGGCCAATTCTTAGCAATTATGGGAATTTTGGTCAATCAACATTTGGAGAGCACAATGCTGCCTGCCATAAAGAAGGCTGATCACCGAAGAATTGATGCTTTTGAATTCTGGTGCCGGAGGAGACTCTTGAGAGTCCCAAGGACTGCAAGAAGATCAAACCTCTCCATTCTGAAGGAAATCAGCCCTGAGTGCTCACTGGAAGGACAGATCCTGAAGCTGAGGCTCCAAGACTTTGGCCACCTCATGAGTGGCCAATGGATCCAAACTACAAGAAAGAAGATTCCACCTAAACATTAGGAAGAACTTCCTGACAGTAAGAGCTGTTCGACAGTGGAATTTGCTGCCAAGGAGTGTGGTGGAGTCTCCTTCTTTGGAGGTCTTTAAGCAGAGGCTTGACAACCATATGTCAGGAGTGCTCTGATGGTCTTTCCTGCTTGGCAGGGGGTTGGACTCGATGGCCCTTGTGGTCTCTTCCAACTCTATGATTCTATGAGAAGAGAAGACTCCCTGGAAAAGACTCTGATGGATGAATGTATTGCCAAAAATGTTATTTTTGTTTCAGTCATTGCAAATTCTGGACAAGATGGACTGTTTCAAGAAGTGGCAGAAAGACATTTCTAGATTTGTCTGGCAGGGCAAGAAGCCCAGAATAAAATTTAAAATACTAACTGACGCAAAGGAAAGAGGTGGATTTGCCCTGCCAGACCTTAAACTTTACTATGAATCAGCAGCATTCTGCTGGTTGAGAGATTGGCTGCTTCTTGAGAACACAGACATTTTGGACTTAGAAGGTTTCAACAATGTTTTTGGGTGGCATGCATATTTGTGGTACGACAAGGTTAAAGCACATAAAGCATTTAAAAACCATATTGTCAGGAAAGCATTGTTTAATGTCTGGATAAGATACAAAGACTTACTGGAAAATAAAACCCCAAGGTGGTTGTCACCAATGGAAGCAAAGGCTCAGAAAAAACTCAATATGGAGGCCAAATGGCCGCAATATTGGGAAATATTGGAACAAGAAGGAGACAAATTGAAATTGCAGAGTTTTGAGAAATTAAAAGATAAAGTGCAAGACTGGCTTCATTATTACCAAATAAGAGAGGCCTATAATTTGGACAAAAAAAATGGCTTCCAGGTGGAAAAATCAAAATTGGAAACAGAACTGTTAGATCCCAAAACTAAGATACTTTCAAGAATGTATAACTTGCTGTTAAAATGGAATACGCAGGATGAAATGGTTAAATCTGCTATGATTAAATGGGCACAAGACATTGGTCATAACATTATGTTTGCTGACTGGGAACAATTGTGGACCACCGGTATGAAATTTATGGCATGGCATGTAATGCATTGAGAGAGAATATTATGAAAATGATATACAGGTGGTACATGACACCAGTCAAGCTTGCAAAAATATATCATTTGCCCAACAATAAATGTTGGAAATGTAAAGAAAATGAAGGTACATTCTTTCACCTTTGGTGGACGTGCCCAAAGATTAAGGCCTTCTGGGAGATGATCTATAATGAAATGAAAAAGGTATTTAAATATACCTTCCTGAAGAAACCAGAGGCCTTCCTCCTGGGCATAGTCGGCCAATTGGTGCCAAAGAAGGATAGAGCTTTTTTCATGTATGCAACAACAGCAGCAAGAATACTTATTGCAAAGTATTGGAAGACACAAGATTTACCCACCCTGGAAGAGTGGCAGATGAAGGTGATGGACTATATGGAATTGGCGGAAATGACTGGCAGAATACGAGACCTGGGAGAAGAGTTGGTGGAAGAAGACTGGAAGAAATTTAAAGACTATTTGCAGAAACACTGTAAAATTAACGAATGTTAAAATGATGTTGGATTGAAAATAAGTGGCATTAGCAACAAAGTTATTAAGAATATGCAAAAATGAATTGATAATGGTTGGAAATAAAGAGTTATAATATGTTAAGATATAGAGATAAGACAATGAATGAGGGTAAGGATTTGCTGATTTGATTATGTAAAGGGGATACAAAAAGGGGAGGTGAGAGGAGGTCAAGGAAACAAGCAAATGAGTTTAAAGTTATAAAAAAACAGATTTGTTTTTATTTTTTCTTATTTTCTTTTTGTCTTTTGTCTTTTGTATGTTGTATTTTTATTTTTATTTTTTCATGTATTTTTGTACTTATGTTTTTGTAAAACTTTAATAATTATTTCTTTAAAAAAGAGAAAAGACTCTGATGTTGGGAAAGATGGAGGGCACAAGGAGAAGGGGACGACAGAGGACGAGATGGTGGGACAGTGTTCTCGAAGCTACCAGCATGAGTTTGACCAAACTGCGGGAGGCAGTGGAAGACAGGAGGGCCTGGCGTGCTCTGGTCCAGGGGGTCACGAAGAGGCGGACACGACTAAACGACTAAACAACAACAAATGCTGCCTACCCTGAGCTACACACAGGCAGGAAAGTTACAGAAACGTGACTCAATTTGCTTCTCCAGATAGCGGAGACCAGCAAGTTACATCAGCCAAGGCTCTCTCCCTCCAAGCCCTCGAAACGCACTCGTGTTTCATGATTGTCAGCTGCGGCAGACCCTGGTCAGGGGGCAGGAAGCTCATCTGGGCACCGATATCCTTGTAATCCTGGTTTCGGCGCCCGAAGTCTTCCACGTGGGCAGCAAGGTGGGAATTGACCATGCAGAAGCTGGTATTGTTGCAGACAAGCCTCACGGCCACACACCCCTTGTTACCCTGCAGGGGCGGAGCAAAGATGGCTGTTAGTGAGCAAGCAGGAAAGAGGGGGAACTGGTTGGCAGAGATTAGAAAAACAGACAGACAGACAGACAGACAGACAGAAAGATCGACGTAGGGAATTCCGCTGTCAGGGTCTACTCCCCATCTTCCCCATGATGCCTGTGGCCACTGTCTCCCTCATCACTTCCTTGATGCGGCTGAGCTGGTCCTTCCTGACAAAGATGAGCACCAGCTGCACCTAGAAGATGCAAGGTACTGGGATGTCTACCAGCTCTGTTCATTGCTTGCTGTCCTGGGCCGGCTGGATGCAGATAGGAGTGGCAGGTGGCACCAACTGGGGATCCCCCAAGGGAAGAAGGCTCAGAGCCAGGGAACTGGTGGGGGGTCGTCCGAGGGAGAAGAGGGAGCAGACTGTGAGCAAGAGGAGGTGTTGGAAACTGAAGAGGCAGGAGGGCAGGAAGATTCTGTGGCAAACAGCAGCCCAGAATCCGAGGCAGAAGTGGAGGCTGGAGGCGGGGGTCAAGAGGCAGAGATCAGGCAGGCTGCTGAAGAAGCCAGGGGGTCTCCCCATCCTGCTGCGATCAGCTCCCCTCCCTGCTGGTCTCCCAGAACACAGAGAAATTAAGAGGAGGGAGCAAAGACAGGCAAGGTGTCAGAGTCTCAGGATGCTTGGGAAGGACCAGGGGGAGGAGGAGACTTCAGAGAGTGGTGGGTGGGTAGCAACCTTCAGCCTTCACAACTACCTCACTGGGGCAAGACCTGTTGGGAAAGGTTTCTGTGATCACGAGGCCTGCACGGTTTGGGTTTCTTTGAATAAAGAATGTGGGCTTCTTTTGAATAAAACACCACTGACACCAGGTGTTTTTTCTTGCTGACCTCCTCCTCCTCCTCCTCCTCCTCACTCCAGCTCCTGACAGCTGTCTGGCTGCTGAAGAAATGGGTGGGGTTGGACTTACTTTCTTGTACTTGGATTTGGAACGCAAAGCCTTTTCCACAGCTGTCAGCCACTCTTGCTCCTTTGTCGAGTCCAAGTAGAAGAAAGCCTCTGTGCTCAGGTCCAGCTCCTGGAACCGAATGCCCAAGTGCCAAAGAGAAGGATGTGGAAGTGCAGGAATAGGACTCCAATCGGAACAGACGTGCTGGTCAAATATGCAAAGACAACAGGAGTGTGCAAGGGCAGGCAAGATCAGGACCAAGAACAAACAAGTAATACCAGCCACTTCTTCCTCAGCTTAGCTATTCGGGGCCCCAAAGGAGCTTTGCTAATGAAAGAAAAAAAGCTTTTCCCTTGTATTTTTTAAGATGTGTCAGCCAGCCTGATATCTAAGCACTATCCCAGTAGCCACAGGCAACCAGAAATTCTTTGAAGGCAAGTGAGTTGGTTGATCTCTCCATTCTTCCTTCACCTGGCAACCTGGTTTCCAGGCTGGCTTTCCGGGAGCAGAAAACCACCTCTCAGATCTGTTGTGCCAAGCTTGTTTGCTAGAAGATTACCCCGTAACACCCTTGTCCTCTTTGCAAACCTCCTAAAAGGCTAGCCTTCTGTGTTTCCATGCTGGCCATGAAGGAATGGGCATTCCCGACTCTGAAAACAGCACAGAAATACAGCCTGTCTAGTAAAGGGGTAAAAAGAGCAAGCTAAACAGCCTCTGTAAAACAGTAGCATCTGAAGCTGCTAACCACATACTGATAAACATATCATAAAAGGAGACATGAAAAACAAATGGCCACTGGGTACTACTAACAGTGGGACACGGGTGGCGCTGTGGGTTAAACCACAGAGCCTAGCACTTGCAGATCAGAAGGCCGGCGGTTCGAATCTCCGTGACGGGGTGAGCTCCCGTTGCTCGGTCCCTGCTCCTGCCAACCTAGCAGTTCAAAAGCACGTCCAAGTGCAAGTAGATCAATAGGTGCCGCTCCGGCGGGAAGGTAAACGGCATTTCCGTGTGCTGCTCTGGTTCACCAGAAGCGGCTTAGTCCTGCTGGCCACATGACCCAGAAGCTGCACACCAGCTCCCTCGGCCAGTAAAGCGAGATGAGCGCCGCAACCCCAGAGTCGGTCACGACTGGACCTAATGGTCAGGGGTCCCTTTAACTTTACCTTACTACTAACAGTACGAGGAAATAACCAAAGCAAAAACTCAAAAACTTTGTTTGAAGTAGTAAGCTTAGCATTATAAGGATGACCCACACCAAGTGTTGGGGGGGGGGTGTCACACCTCCCTTTCCTCCAGCACAGCTTTTAGGAGGAGTTCCAAAGGTTTTGCTTCAGTTTTGGATTAACTGCATCTTGTCACAATGTCTGAAGCTGCACAAACCGCTTCATTTGAACCATGGCTCCTTGAAACAAGCCCATTTCCAATCGTGGGTTTACAAAGCTGGTCAAATGAACCACCTTAGGATCTGGACACACCAAACTGTGGTTAATTTAAAATCCAAGTGGAAGCTTCCCAATAGGCTTGGGGTGGGGGAGAGGTGTGCAAACCTGGAGGAGAGGCTGCCGTCCTGCTCATAATATGAAGCCACGGTTCAGTATGTGGCACCAAGGGAAATTGCCCACCACAACTAATACTTTCAATTACCCACCCATGTGGCCTGAGTGAACAGGACAGACTTTGCCTGGCACCCAACAATAAAGCTGTCATGTAGATGTCGCTTTCTCCAGCCCCAACTCTGATACAGGTTATAATAATAATAATAATAATAATAATAATAATAATAATAATAATAATAATAATATTATTATATACCCCGCCCATCTGGCTGAGTTTCCCCAGCCACTCTGGGCGGCTCCCAATCAGTGTTAAAAACAGTACAGCATTACATATTAAAAACTTCCCTGAACAGGGCTGCCTTAAGATGTCTTCTGAACGTCAGGTAATTCTTTATCTCTTTGACATCTGATGGGAGGGCGTTCCACAGGGCGGGCGCCACTACCGAGAAGGCCCTCTGTCTGGTTCCCTGTAGCCTCACTTCTCGCAATGAGGGAACCGCCAGAAGGCCCTCGGCGCTGGATCTCAGTGTCCGGGCTGAACGATGGGGGTGGAGACGCTCCTTCAGGTATACAGGACCGAGGCCGTTTAGGGCTTTAAAGGTCAGCACCAACACTTTGAATCGTGCTCGGAAACGTACTGGGAGCCAATGCAGATCTCTCAGAATCGGTGTTATGTGGTCCCGGTGGCCACTCCCAGTCACCAGTCTAGCTGCCGCATTCTGGATTAATTGCAGTTTCCGGGTCACCTTCAAAGGTAGCCCCACGTAGAGCGCGTTGCAGTAGTCCAAGCGGGAGATAACTAGAGCATGCACCACTCTGATGAGACAGTCCGCGGGCAGGGAGGGTCTTAGCCTGCGTACCAGTTGGAGCTGGTAGACAGCTGCCCTGGACACAGAGTTAATCTGCGCCTCCATGGACAGCTGTGAGTCCAAAATGACTCCCAGGCTTCGCACCTGGTCCTTCAGGGGCACAGTTACCCCATTCAGGACCAGGGAATCCTCCACACCTGCCCGCCTCCTGTCCCCCCAAAACAGTACTTCTGTCTTGTCAGGATTCAACCTCAATCTGTTAGCCGCCATCCAACCTCCAACCGCCTCCAGGCACTCACACAGGACCTTCACCGCCTTCACTGGTTCTGATTTAAAGGAGAGGTAGAGCTGGGTGTCATCTGCATACTGATGAACACCCAGTCCAAACCCCCTGATGATCTCTCCCAGCGGCTTCATATAGATATTAAAAAGCATGGGGGAGAGGACAGAACCCTGAGGCACCCCACAAGTGAGAGCCCAGGGGTCTGAACACTCACCCCCCCCACCACCTTCTGAACACGGCCCAGGAGGAAGGAGCGGAACCACGGTATGACAGTGCCCCCAGCTCCCAGCCCCTCTAGACGGTCCAGAAGGATGTTATGGTCGATGGTGTCAAAGGCCGCTGAGAGATCCAGCAGAACTAGGAAACAGCTCTCACCTTTGTCCCTAGCCCGCCGGAGATCATCAACCAGCGCGACCAAGGCAGTTTCAGTCCCATGGTGAGGCCTGAATCCCGATTGGAAGGGATCCAAATGGTCCGTTTCCTCCAGGCGTGCTTGGAGTTGTTCAGCAACCACCCGCTCAATCACCTTGCCCAAGAATGGCAGATTTGAGACTGGGCGATAGTTGGCCATTCACCACCCCGCAGAGCCCATCGCCCAGCCCTTCCCGGCTCGCTTTTATCAGCCAGGATGGGCAAGGATCAGGGAGACAGGTGGTCGGTTTCACTCGTCCAAGCAGCCTGTCCACATCCTCGGAGGTAACAGATTGGAATTGATCCCATGTAACAGGACCAGACAGAACTCTAGCACTCTCCCGCCCTGGCCCTGCTCCCACGGTGGAGTCTAGCTCCTTCTGAATCTGAGCGATTTTATTCGCAAAAAACTTTGCAAAAGCATTGCAGGAGGTCTTGGGGTCCCTACCAGGCCCCGGTGGTACAGGTGGTTCTGATAGATTGCGAACCACCTGAAAAAGTCTCCTGCTGCTGTTTTCTGCAGATGCAATGGAGGCGGCGAAGAAGGCCCTCTTCGCCGTCGCCATTGCCACTTGGTAGGCTCGACGTTGAGCTCTAACCCGTGTCCGGTCTGATTCAGAATGAGTTTTCCGCCACTGGCGCTCTAGCCGTCTCAACGATTGTTTCATCACCCTCAGCTCCGGGGAAAACCACGGGGCTGTCCGGGCTCCATGCAATCGGAGAGGGTGCTTCGGAGCCAGACAGTCAATAGCCCTGGTTAACTCCGCATTCCAGCGTGCCACCAGGGAATCAGCTGAAAGGCCATCAACTTGGGATAAAGCATCCCCTACCACTCTCTGGAAGCCAATTGGATCCCTTAAGTGGCGGGGGCGGACCATCCGAATCGGTCCCACCTCCCTGCGTAGGGGAAGGGTTGCGGAGAAGTCCAGTTGCACCAGGAAGTGATCTGACCATGGCACTTCTTTTGTTTCGCTTTTAGTTAATGTCAGATCACCAACATCCGTAGAGGTAAACACCAAGTCTAAGGCATGTCCGTGGCTATGAGTTGGGCCAGACTTATTCAGGGACAGCCCCATGGAGGCCATGCTTTCCACGAAGTCCCGAGCGGCCCCTTGTAAGGTCGTGTCGGCATGGATGTTAAAATCCCCCAGGACAACCAAGCTAGGTGTCTCCAGGAGCATATCCGCCACGACCTGAAGCAGCTCGGGCAGGGAATCCTTGGTGCAGCGGGGAGGTCGGTACACCAGTAGGAATCCTGTACTGCCCCTATTGCCCAACTTCCAGAACATGCACTCAGAAAACTGGGTCTTCCCAATAGGACGCCTGGTGCAGACTAATGACTTCCTAAAAATCACTGCAACACCCCCCCCCCCCCGCCCACATGACCTGGGTTGCTGTGCGTAAGAGAAACCTGGTGGGCAAGCAGCGGCAAGGACAGGCCCATCTGCTTCATCCAACCAGGTCTCTGTCACACATGCCAGATCAAATCCTCCATCCACAATCAGGTCGTGGATGGCAGTGGTTTTATTCATCATTGACCTGGCATTGCACAGCAACACCTTCAGGTCATGTGGGTTTCCCTTGCTGATTACTGTATCCTTCCGGTCAGGACCAGACCTGGAGGCAGGGATAGTCCTCAAACAACGACTAAACCTGCCTCCTCGGTAATGACATGGTCTGGTCTTAGCATAATTCCTCCTCCTGCCCGTGATCACTGAGAACGGGTGTCCCAATACATCTCCCCCTGTGGAACCTGCCCCACCCAATCTATTGGCTGAGGCCCACTCCCAGGCAGCCATGACCCTTCCCCTTAAAAGGCAAAATACAAACTATATAATAATTTAACAGAATAATAATAATAATAAAACAAAACAGAACAGAACAAAACAAAACAAAGCAAGAAACAATAGCCCTGACTAAATGCTTATCCCACCCCAAGCAAAAATAAAGTAATGAAATAATATAATATTATAAAAAAAAAACAACCACCATTTAAAGTGCTGCAAATTAAAAGCGATTAAAACATTTAAAACCATTGTGTCCATTGCTGCTGGTAGCTGCTCTAAACTGTAGTGGTAGTGCAGGCCCCGCCCCCTAGGCCGGATGGAGTTGGCAGGAGAGGGAGCGGTCCTCCCAACACTCACGCAAGCAGCAGCAGCAGCAGCCGTGTCCCGGAAGCCTCTCTCAGGCCTCTTATGCTGTGGTGGTTCCACTGGTCTTTGCACTTTGGCATGATCTGAGCTGAAATTCTGGGTGTTGACATATTCCTTCTCTCTCTTGGCGAGGACGTGCTGGATGAGTCCCTCTCTCTGTCCGGACTGCGGATGTGTGGAAGGCACAAAGAGCTGGCACATAGTGTGGGTCATTGGGGTTGCTTCTTGCTCATGCTCTCCTTGTCACGGATACGCCTCAGGGAGATGAGAACACAACTCAAGTAGTCCTTCAAAGCAAGGAGGCGGGAGGGCACAGTACACCTCTAAGGCAACTTACAGCCTGCTTGGTGGCAGCGGTGGGGGTGGAGGCTCCCCATTTGCTGATTCTGCAGGTTTCTTTCCTTCTCCATGAAGTTATCCTCGAATCCCAGAATTCCCGAGAGAGGAAAAGACTTCTGAGGTTAGAGAGGCTTGTCGCCGGAAATCACCCCCCCCCCTCCATTAACACGTGTAACGCACAAGCACCACACTCACACATGCACGCAGCTCCCCTCCCTGACCCCAGAGATGTCCCTTTAGAGGGCCATCTCTTAACAGCCTTCCGTAAATAAGGAAGCGCTAGTCTGACAGCTCTTCTCTACAGCGCTCCGCATCGCCCTATCTTTATTGTGAGTAGACCGGCCGCCTGAACTTTAGGTCAAACGGCGGCCGCCTCAGCCAATCAACATTGCCGAACAGCGCCCCTTGCGGCGGCCACGCTGGTACTGCAGGCTGCAAGCGCCTTTTCCTCACCTTTTGACAGCTCTCGATACAATGTTTCCGAGTTTAATTGACCGTGACTGATGTAATCAAAATGTAGCAAGTAACTTCCGAAAGGCGAAAGTACTTTGAACTTCAAGGACAATATTCTTTATAAATTCACCAAAAATCAGCCGTACATCGGATTTTCACCGGACCACTTTTATTTTGCTACATATTACAAGGACTATCAAAGGGGGGTGACCTGATGTGGGGCAGCCATAATCCCTTGACCGAGCGGTCACGTAGTCAGCGGCCCTTCTCAGCGGACGTGACTACCTTGATAGCCATCATGATGGGCTCAGACAGAAGGCTATCAAGGACACAATAAACTGCACCCTTTAGTGTATTCCATGCGGACTCGCACAAAAGGACTCTGACCGGATTCCCCTCAGGGGGCAGGAAACTTCGCCCTTCTCTTTTGTTCTTGTAAATAACTCATATGGGGAGGGGAGAGGAGGCTCCGACCAGGTGTCAGGTCACTCAGATTACCTGTGTAGCCCCTCCTCGACTCCTCCTAATATTAATGTAATCATGATGTAAATGTGATGTAATTCTGGGGGTGTAGCATAGGGGATTAGCAACTAATAAAAGTTAGGGTCTCCCTTTGTTCGGGGCTTCCATCTTGCTTCACCTCGTGGGCGGTGGGAGTCCTGTCGCGACAGTCTTTTCTTGAATAAAGACCGAGCCTACTGGCTGCTGTTTTGCTCTGAATTGCTCTGGTCGGTGTCTTCATTTGTCCAAGAGAGCCCTCGGACTTTCCTGTAACAGGCTTCAGAACCGTTTGGGGAAGTTTCGGGAAAGGAACTTAGAAAATACTTAACTGCAGGAAAATGTTCCTGCCTCCCCACAGCACCACATTTGCCGGACAATTGCCTCTCAGCTTATGCATGTTTAGGAAGGATTGTGGAGGCAAGAGGTCCTCCCCTCAAGGCCTTTTCCTCTAAAGGAGGTAGACTGGTCTTCTCCAATCCTCTGGCCACTGCTGAGTTTTCCAAACTTGCTGGCATATTGCGTGTAGCACCTTAACAGCATCATCTTTAACAAAATTTAATAGTTCAGCTGGAATACCATCACTTCCACTGGCCTTGTTATTAGCAGTGCTTTCTAAGGCCCATTTGACTTTGCTCTCCAGGATGTCAGGCTCAAGGTCAGCAACCACACTACCTGGGGTGTATGAGACATCCATATCTTTCTGGTATAATTCCTCTGTGTATTCTTGCCACCTCTTCTTGACGTCTTCTGCTTCTGTGAGGGTCTTTCCACCTTTGTCCTTTATTATGGTACTCTTTGTATGAAATGTTCCTTTCATAGCTCCAGTTATCTTGAACAGATCTCTGGTTCTTCCCATTCTGTTGTTTTCCTCTATTTCTTTGCATTGCTCGTTTAAGAAGGCCCTCCTGTCTCTCCTTGCTATTTTTTGGAAATCTGCATTCAATTTCCTGTATCTTTCACTATCTCCCTCGCATTTTGCTTGCCTTCTCCAAGTCCACCTTTCCTTTTGAAGCAAAATGTCATTGAAATGGGGGAGAAATGCCCTGCATGAAGTCTTGGGTTTGCAATTTGGGGAGAGGGAAGACTGTCTGCGGCGCTGGGGAGCAGGCAGGCTAGCGAGGCCCCCTAGATCTAGAGGCCCATGGCTTCTGCCTACTTAGCCTATACATAAATCCGGCCCTGCCTATGTCACAGTGAGCACAGGCCCATCGATCACGTGCAAGGCATTCTGCATGTTGGGAAGGAGCCTCCTGTTCTGGGCCAGGTGGAAGAGTGACACCAGCAGAAGACTGGGTGGTGGGGTCGAAGCTGATCCCGGGGAGCACGTGAGGAGTCAAGGCTTCCCGCATGAAGGCCTCGCTTCCCCTAGAAGTCCCTGCCTCCTGGTCTGTGTTCGCTTTCTTCTTCAGGTACAGCGCCAGCATGTTCTGGATGGTGCACCTGCTTTCGGGGGAGAGCTTGTCGAACTGGTCCACACTAGAAGAATAGCCATGAGACGGGTGAGACTCCTGCAAGGCGTCCCCAAAGTCAGGGGAACATAAGCGCATTTGAAGAGCCTTGCTGGCTCAGGCCAAGGCCCATTCAGTCCGACATCCTGTTGGCATGTAGTTGGTCCACCACAATTGCAAGATTATTGCATCCTTCAGGAATGGTGTGTCCAGCTCCATCTGAGTCATCATCCAGGCACGCTGTGGAGCTGCATGGATGAGAGATGGGCATCTTCGGCCAGTCAGGGCTGAAGAGCTGGCAAGATCCCCTGTACTGAGCCGGAAAGCAAACTCTTTGGCCTCCGAGATCTCTCCCGACTCTCAGCAGCCCTCACTGTGAGCCATACTAGAGGAATGTTGTCCTGCTTTTGCTGAGCTACAACACAGGAGCGCACCCCCAGGGGGCCATGATGTGGTAACCCTGGCGAAGCATTGCAGAGCAACTGAGAAAGCAGAATGATGTTTGCGTGGACAGTCCATTAGAACGCTGCACTATTATTGCATCGATAGCACATTGCAGAATACGGCCCCCCTCCAGGCAAAAACATCCGTCTGGCGGGACAGTAGCTTTGATTTCGGAGGTTGTGGTTTTACATCTTCCTATTTATTTATTTATTTATTTATTTATTTATTTATTTAAAATTATTTATTTATTTCATAAAATTAAACGCTGAAGAAGTGAATACCAGAATAGATCAGAACTCACTCCCAAGGTAAGGGGAAGAGACATGGCTAAGATGGCAGGACAGCTTACTCTATGGTGTTAACCCCTTCATGCACTAATTAGACTGAAGCATGATGGTTATATGAGACTGGTTATCCCGCACAATATGCTCTCACACAACCCATGCCCTCCAACTGAAAACCCATTTCCTGGACAATATCAACATTGTGTTTTGTGCCTGTGAACTGCACAGTGAATATTTTTATTAGAAAAGAAAACAGCCCGGTGTTTCAGCTTCTCAGAGTTGTTTTATTCAGTGCGCTGCTACAGCTTGTCACACCCAAATCCTCCAAAGGAATCTGCCAAAGTGCTTTTCCAGGCAAAAGGGGGCAGAGGGAGAGAAACCAAGAACCTCAAATTCACTAGACCAGGGGTGGGGAATTGTGTGGCCCTCTAGATGTTGTTGGATTCCATCACCCCTGACCGTCAGCCATGCTGCCTGAGGCAGAAGGCCATTGGATCTGGCAATATCTGGGAGCCCACAAGATTCCCTGCCCCCGCCCTACACAAACAACCAGGCACTCAGCTGTGAGGCACACCTCTTACCGGAGGGAGGGTCACTCCAGAGGCAGCTGTGGCATGAGGGTGCTGGATCATGCCTTTGTGGGCCCATCTGAGGATTAAAGAGGACCCCCTAGGAAGCGTGCTTGGAGATCTTCCTTACCACGTGGCTCTCTGGCAAAAACACAACAGTACTAACGGCCATATGGAACCACACCTCAAAGCTGGATCAGACTTCCCAGAT
Organism: Podarcis melisellensis; assembly: GCF_964234715.1. Classification (NCBI taxonomy): domain Eukaryota; kingdom Metazoa; phylum Chordata; class Lepidosauria; order Squamata; family Lacertidae; genus Podarcis; species Podarcis melisellensis. Next base: position 34,594,603 of record NC_138535.1, on the reverse strand, counting down.
CCTGTAGCCTACATCAGGAGGAAGACTGGGGCAGAGGGGCCTAGAGTGGGAGTCAGAGCTGCTCTTAGGGCTGCATGTCTGAAGCATGGGCAGAAATCTTTGGGTGTGAGGTTGCATGGGGCTGTCTCTTTGTGTTTTGGTGATGCCAGGCCGCCAGCCAGCCAGAGGCAGGCAACCAACTGGCTTCAGGGGCAAGCTCCTTTGCAAAGCCAGTCTGATTTCACCAAATGCAATGGCAGAGTGACCATTCGGCCCGTGTTCTGCTTCGCTGTGAAATGGCGTGTGTTCCTCAACCCAGAGAACCTCTTGTTCAACGTCAAGCTGGTCTAAGGAAGAAAAGCATAAGAGTCAGTCTTGAATCCCCACACAGATGTGCTGGGAGATGCCTGCACACCACACACGTAAAGCACATCTCCTCCCACCCACACCCAAAACGTCCTGGGAACAATGGTTTGTTAAGGGTGCTGGGAATCGTAGCACTGTGAAAGGAAAAGTAAGGTTCTTAGGATGCTTTGGAGGGGGTGGAATGTTGAATACACAGCGGCCACATGGACGGATGGACACACCCACACCCACACACCCCAGCATAGCTTCAGCGTTTAGCACCAAAAGTCTTCAGCCAGATGTCATGCAACCCTTTGGCAGGGGCAACTTATCATTTTATTGATTTTCCATAACAAAGAATTAAAAAGGCGGCCAATCTTGCAAAGGAGTGTTGCCATTTAAACTGCAGGTGTGACGTAGGAACCCGAACAAAGAGAAGGAACCAGCTACCCAGAGTCTGCTTCCGATTGCCCTTGTTCTCCACCTCCCTCTTTCCTAATCAGCCGCAAACAAGAGTTCAGATTTGAAAGCCTTGTTATCACCTCATTCCCTTCAATTAGCCAGCTGCTCTGGCAGATGACATCAGTTCCTTCCCGCTCCCAATATTCCTGCTCCTAACCTGGTTAGCCATAGCCCGGAAGCTGAATCTCAGGGGAACGCCTTTGGGCTGGGAAGGGCTCCTGGCCTGTGAAATGCGCTCAAAATGTAAAGATGCCTTCTTTCCAGGGAGCCAAGGGAGAAGGGGGGAATTTGAAATACCTCCCAAACTTCCCACGTCAGAGATGCAGGAGTTGCATCACCTCCAACTTCCTCGGGGATGAAGCAGCTACGAAAAACGAAGCATCCCACCTGGGCACGGTTTCTGAGAGAGCAACAGCAGAAGACCCAGACTCTGGCAAGATGAGCATTTGTCCAGTGGATTCTGGCCGCTCCATGAGGGCAGACAGGGGATGGCTGAGGTGGCCGCCAGCCCCTTCCCACTCCATCTCAGATACAGAACACATTTGCTCTGCCACTCCTTGGCTCTGGCGCCACCTACTGTTGGCCTCCTTGCCTTCCACCCTCCCAGTCCCAATGAGCACCATCCACCCCTGGTCCAGAGGCGCAGAGCAGTAGTTAGGTGATCTTGCGCCCCGGCAGAACTGTCCAGATTGCGCCCCCAGCCAGGGACAAGTTAGCTCTTCTTTCTGCCTCTCCTCCACCCCACCCCCCAACCATTCAATTCACCCTGGAAGTACAAGTATCAAAAAGTAAAATGTTAGAGGCTTCCCCCCACCCCATAGCAATATAATTGGATTCAGCTAGCTGGTCAGTCTACTTTCGGTTTCACTCCTGGCTCCTTGTTAAATTAATACTGCATCAGAAACTTCCCAAGCAGATATCCAAAGTTCTTTGGCATTTCTCCAGTTGTTAATGAGATGTCTCTTCTAGTCCAGGGGAGTCTTTTCATCTTCTTCCAGGAAACTAAGAGTCGAAAGCCTTGATTTTCCGTTTTTTTTTTTCTTTTTCCAGTCATTTCCACAGTTAGTCATTATTAGAGTTATTAAAACCTTATTATATTAACAATTTTTTTAAGTCTCCCTTGCTTTCCTGGTGACCTTCAGCTTAAACACAAACTGCTCTGGAGTGAGAAAAACCCTTCACACTCCAAAAGCCCAGCTGGAGGGACCTGGAAGTGTGCGGGGAAGAGCAGTTTTGTAGTGGGTTTGTTGCACAGGAGCACCAAGTTCACTAACTGGCTGATTCAGATTGAATCCCATTCAAAAAGAGTGCAATGGTGTGTGTTTCAGCCAGCCATCCGGCTGCTGCAACTATTCCCTGGGTGCCACCACACTGTCCTGTCTGTGTGTTTGGAAGGGAATGGGAGCTATGCTCCCCCCAGAGACACTCCACTCCTTCTTCCTTAGCTGTGTTGCTCAACAGTTGAGGCAACCTTCACAGTTCTGGGATGCCGAGGAAGCGAACCAATAGTCATGTTCATCTGTACTGGCTCAGTTACAGATAGGTAGCTGTGTTGGTCTGCCATAGTCAAAACAAAAAAATTCCTTCCAGTAGCACCTTAAAGACCAACTAAGTTAGTTCTTGGTATGAGCTTTCGTGTGCATGCACACTTCTTCAGCAAGGTATCTGAAGAAGTGTGCATGCACACGAAAGCTCATACCAAGAACTAACTTAGTTGGTCTTTAAGGTGCTACTGGAAGGATTTTTTTTTTTTTGTACTGGCTCAGTATGACCTATTCTGACAGGTGCTGCCTTTCATATTCACGCCCAAGAGCCTTTCCGCTCCAGAGATCTGGGGCTGAACCCGGGATCCCTAAAGAGGGCTGCCTTCAGTTGTCTTTTAAAAGTAAAATAGTTGTTTATTGGTTTGACATCTGCTGGGAGGGCGTTCCACAGGGCAGGTGCCACTACCGAGAAGGCCCTCTGCCTGGTTCCCTGTAACCTTACTTCTCACAATGAGGGAACCGCCAGAAGACCCTCGGCGCTGGATCTCAGTGTCCGGGCTGAACGATGGGGGTGGAGACGCTCCTTCAGGTATACAGGACTGAGGCCGTTTAGGGCTTTAAAGGTCAGCACCAACACTTTGAATTGTGCTCAGAAACGTACTGGGAGCCAATGCAGATCTCACAGAACCGGTGTTATGTGGTCCCGGTGGCCACTCCCAGTCACCAGTCTAGCTGCCGCATTCTGGATTAATTGCAGTTTCCGGGTCACCTTCAAAGGTAGCCCCACGTAGAGCGCGTTGCAGTAGTCCAAGCGGGAGATAACTAGAGCATGCACCACTCTGATGAGACAGTCCGCGGGCAGGGAGGGTCTTAGCCTGCGTACCAGGTGGAGCTGGTAGACAGCTGCCCTGGGCACAGAATTAACCTGTGCCTCCATGGACAGCTGTGAGTCCAAAATGACTCCCAGGCTGCGCACCTGGTCCTGCGCACCTGATCCTCTCAAGAGAGGAGAGTTTCCTGCAGAGTCTGGCCAGCTGCTCATCCCTTCTCCCTGCAATCTCCTTCTTCACCTCTTCCACATGATTCAGCAGACGCTCTTCTTCTTCTTCTTCTTCTTCTTCTTCTTCTTCTTCTTCTTCTTCTTCTTCTTCTTCTTCTTCTTCTTCTTCTTCTTCTTCTTCTTCTTCCAGGAACTGGCGCAGTTGTCTCAACTTCTCCACAGTCTTCAGCCTCTCCACTCACAATTAGGATTGGGATTTGAATTGAACTGCTTCCACCCTCTCAGCTCACAAGTCCTCAGGCTTCTCCTTGACTGCTTTTCACATAATAAACAACAATGGGAAATAAACTCCATTTAGCTGCATTCAAAGGTGAACTTACCTAATTCACCATTCTTGGGAAAATATGGAGACCAAAACAGCATTCTTTTGAAATTCACACCTCTGAATTTCTCAAGGTTGACCCAGCCAGGTAATGTTCACAAAAAATGAATTTATGAGGGTAAAGCACGTATCAACATATTTATACGAGAAGGTAGCCACCCTAGCATTTGTTTTTTTTTAAAAAAATATTTATTACTTTTAAAGATTACAAAAAAGGAAAAGAAAAGAAAAAAAAGACAAAAGAGAAAAAACAAAGGAGAAAAAAACAATACAATATATAGACAATACAAAACACAACCTAAACCCGTTAAACTAAACACATTAAACTAAACTAAACAAAACCGAATCCCTAACCCTAACCCTAAATAAAACAAAACAAAAACAATTTAAAAACATACACCACACCTTTTCCATACTCTATCTTTCATTCCCTTGTTTCCTCGACCTCCTCTCACCTCCCTTTTTGTATTCCACTTCTATTAATTGTTTCAGCAAATCCTTTCCATCTTTCTCTATTTTCTATCATATTATAAATAACATATTTTTTAACCTTATTTTCCATTAAAACTAAAATACTTATATATGCTTAACTCTTTATAACATTTCTGCTAAGGCCATAAAATATCATTCCACCATTTTTCTATCACTCATTAATTTTACAATATTTCTAATCTTCTTTCACCATCTCCTCTCCCTGGTTTCGGATTCTGCCAGTCCTTTCCGTCAATTCCATATAGTCCATCAACCTGGAGATCTTATGTCCGAGGCTCTTAACTCTTTTCCAGGTCCCTTCTGCAGGTCTTCTTCATATTCTTTAATGCTAAAGAGCAAATCTCGGGAAAACTCCAACCTAACAATACTTTTATTCCTTCTGGACAGGTCAGCCAAATTTCCATATTTGAAGCTAAGATCCATAAAGTGTTTCAGAACATGTTTCAGGATTCCTCCAAATCCAAAGGCCCCCAGAACTTCAATCTCCTCCAGACCCAAGTCCATGTCAGTTAATCCCTGCATAGAGGGATCTTTCCAACTTTCCTTCTTCAGTCCAAGCCGGGATCCGATCCTCAAAATCTGACTTCTTCTAGATTCAATCATAAAAGGCCTCAATTTGTAGTCCTCAATTTGCTTCCGTAAGACTAAGGATCCCGCTTGTATTACTTTAGGTTCAACAACAACAGCTTTCTCCTTCTCCTCCACAATTTGTCCTGCCCAAGTAGATTCCTGTACCAAGTCCTGAATTACTTCTGTGTTGATGCTCACTTTTTGTCTCAAATTAATCACTTTCTGTTCCAAGTTATCAATTTTAAAAGTCATGTCATCCGTCTTCTTATGAAGCTGTTCCAGCGAATAGCTTATCTTACATAATACAGTCACTATGGCTTCTCCTGTCAACATTTTAAAATGGTCCAAGGTCAATCTCTGGTTCTCACAATTCCTTATCTTGCAGCTGGCGATTCCCCAGTTACACTCCTGTAACAGTTTCAAAAGCTCCCTCTAGAGGGAAACAGTCTCCACTTGTATCAATCCTTTCAAACACAACTCAAACCATAAAAATAGTTTCCATTTTCAGTTACTTTTCCTCCTTTTTAAGAGCAGAAGAGGGCAATGGAAACAGTATCTTTCTCTTATTTAGCTAGCTGTCAAATATGGTCTGTTCGCAGTTAATGAACTCTTTTCTTTCCAGGTTCAGAGCAGTGGTAATTTGATTTTTCACTCTCTCCTGCAGGCTCGCTAGGTCCAAAATTTCCCCCCTCTTCTCCTGCTTCCAAGGGGGGTTTTGTAATTTTAACCGATGGAAATTTAATCCTTTGCCAAAAGCTTTCAAAGACTTTAGCTTGTACCGTCTTTGCTTCAATGTATTTACAAAAGCGGAAGGCGGACTTCCTGTTTAAGACCTTCCCGCTTTGGTGCCAAATTAAGGTATTTAAAGATCCAATTTTCCGTTCTACTCACGGGTAGTTGTTTAAAGTCCAATTGTCCACAGGAAAAAGTCAGCGCTCTCCGGCAACAGCAATGCGGCTTCACTCCGTGAAAGAAGCAGTCAATTCGAAGCACCGCGCCACTCACCCCACGTCACTCTGGATCCCCAAAACAGGGTTTCCCCGCGAGTAGGGGAGGCGCAAAGGGTGCCAGCCGAATCCCAGGTTCACAAGCTTCTCCCGCTTGTGATTTCAGTGGGTCTCCGCCTTCGCCGTGGTGGTCAGACCCTGCTTTCCATGGAGCAAGTTCCTCCTGATCGGAGGAGCTCCGCCATTGCCGGAGGCGGGTAGCCACCCTAGCATTTGATTCATTTTCAGAATAATAAATAAATAGCAAACCGATATGGGAAAAGGAGAAATGGGGAGAAGTTGAAATGAGAAGTCAGTCCGGACTTGCTTCTTGAAGTGCTTGTTCCCTCACTAGTAACAAGAGGGACACTTCCAAGGAGGTCTTTGCTTTCCTTGTCCAGGTCTGCTTGATAGGCCAGAATTTCCCCTCTCTCTTTCCTCCGAATCTCCAGGCGGCGACAGATCTCTCCCTGACAAGAAAAGGGAAAACTCAGCTTTGATTGAGACACAAAAAGAGGAGATGAATATTATACTGGCTTCTTGGGTCCAGTGGCCTTGCTATATATATATATTTTAAATAATATTTATTAAAGTTTCAAAAAAGTTACAAAAATGAGAAAAGAAAAGGAATAAAAAAAATAAAAAGAGAGCACAAAATACAAAATACAGCAAAATAAAAACAATTAAAAACATTTCCTTCTTTCCATGTCTTGTCTTTCATTTACTTGTTTCCCTGACCTCCTCACACCTCCCTTTTTTGTATTCTAGTTCAATTAAATATTTCAGCAAATCCTTTCCAGCTTGGTTTTTATCCTAATAATTTATCTTAGTGTACTATAATTTTACATTCTCATTTCACCAATTAAAAAATCAATTTTTACCTAATCTTTTATATCGTTTCTGCTAAAACCACATTACTTCATTCCAACATCCTTCTAACATTCCTGGATCTTACAATGTTTCTGTAAATAAATTTTAATTTTTTTCCAATCTTCTTCCACCAACTCTTCACCTTGGTCTCGGATTCTGCCAGTCATCTCCGCCAGTTCCATATAGTCCATCACTTTCATCTGCCATTCTTCCCGGGTGGGTAAATCTTGTGTCTTCCAGTATTTTGCGATGAGTATTCTTGCTGCTGTTGTTGCATACATAATAAAGTTCTATCCTTCTTTGGCACCAATTGGCCGACCATGCCCAGGAGAAAGGCCTCTGGTTTCTTCTGAAAGGTATATGTAAGTACCTTTTTCATTTCATTATAGATCATCTCCCAGAAGGTCTTAATCCTTGGGCACGTCCACCAAAGGTGAAAGAATGTACCTTCAATCTCTTTACATTTCCAACATTTATTATCGGGCAAATGATAGATTTTTGCAAGCTTGACTGGTGTTATGTACCACCTGTATATCATTTTCATTATATTCTCTCTTAAGGCATTGCATGCCGTAAACTTAATACCTGTGGTCCATAACTGTTCCCAGTCAGCCATCATAATGTTATGTCCAACATCTTGAGCCCATTTAATCATAGCTGATTTCACCGTTTCATCCTGAGTGTTCCATTTCAACAGCAAGTTATACATTCTTGACAGATTCTTAGTTTTAGGATCTAACAATTCTGTTTCCAATTTTGATTTCTCCACTTGAAACCCAATTTTCTTATCCAAATTATAAACCTCCATTATTTGATAATAATGAAGCCAATCCCTTACTTTGTTTTTTAGTTTTTCAAAACTCTGCAGCTTTAAGCTGTCTCCTTCCTGTTCCAATATCTCCCAATATTTTGGCCAGTTGGCCTCCATATTGAGGCCTTAGCTTCCATTGGTGACAACCACCTTGGGGTTTTATTTTCAAGCAGATCCGTGTATCTTATCCAAACGTTAAACAAAGCTTTCTTGACAATATGGTTTTTAAATGCTTTATGTGCTTTGACCTTGTCATACCACAAATATGCATGCCACCCAAATACATTGTTGAAACCTTCTAAGTCCAAAATGTCTGTGTTCTCATGAAGCAGCCATTCTTTCAGCCAGCAAAATGCGGCTGATTGATAGTAAAGTTTGAGGTCTGGCAGGGCAAATCCACCTCTTTCTTTTGCATCAGTTAATATTTTAAATTTTATTCAGGGCTTCTTGCCCTGCCACACAAATCTAGAAATATCTTTCTGCCACTTCTTGAAACAGTCCATTTTGTCCAAAATTTGCAATGTTTGAAACAAAAACAACATCCTTGGCAATACATTCATTTTTATCGCTGCAATTCGGCCTAGCAATGAAAGCTTCAAATTTGACCATATTTCTAAGTCCTTTTTCACTTCCGTCCAACATTTTTCATAATTATCTTTAAATAGGTTCACATTCTTAGCAGTCATGTTAACCCCAAGGTATTTCACTTTCTTAACCAATGTTAATCCTGTCTCTTTCTGAAACCTCTCTCTCACAATCGGTGTTAGATTTTTCTCTAAAACCTTAGTTTTCAACTTATTCAACTTGAAACCTGCTACCTGACCAAATTCTTGAATCAATTCCAATACTCTTTTAGTACTAGATTCTGGCTCCTGTAATGTCAATACCAAATCATCCGCAAATGCTTTCAATTTGTACTGTTTAGCTCCGACTTGTATGCCTTTAACTAATTGGTCCTTTCTAATCATATTTAGCAAAACCTCCAGGACCGATATAAAAAGCAATGGAGAGATTGGGCACCCCTGCCGTGTTCCTTTCTCAATCTTAAACTCTTCTGTAACTACGTTATTCACAACCAATTTGGCTTTTTGTTCTGAATAAATTGCACCTATACCGTTTTCAAAACCTTGGCCTACCCCCATTCCCTGTAATTTTTTCTTCATAAAACTCCAAGAAATATTGTCAAAGGCTTTCTCCGCGTCCACAAACATCAAAACTGCTTTTGTGTTGACCTTCACTTGTAATTTTTCTAATGTAATTTTTTCTAATGTTAATTATATTCCTCGTATTGTCAGACAAGTGTCTCCCCGGGAGAAAGCCCGCTTGATCTTTATGGCTTTCTTCTACCAGTATCTTTCTTAACCTTTTAGCCATAATATCAGCAATAGTATAACAGCAAAGTAATTTACTGGAGGAAAGAAAAGTACAGAACACATACATAAATACCATAAGTAGTTCTCATCACAAAAGAATATGCAGGTAAACCCATGAACAGCCAGGTAAACCCATCAACAGGTTTCCTGCCAGACAGGAGTCTGTTGTAGGCCGCCCCTTCTATGATGTATGTATGATGTATGGAGGGATGGTCTTGGGCTCCAGGGTGGGCAATTTCAAATGTCTATATAAGGACTTGGTTCGGGGTCTCCTCCTCCCTCCTGCGTGGGGGGGTGTGAGCACCCTGTTGCAACAGGTAATAAAGATCTGGCTTACTAGCTGCTTTGCTTCTCAGTATTCTCTGGTTGGCCTCTGTTATTTTCTCCTACCGATAGAGAAGCTACAAAAGGACCCTATATGGGCTCTGAGGTACCCCAGAAGGGAAAAGGAGCCCCCAGTCCCCACCCCCTTGCAGCTGACCCCTTGCTGCTCTCTGCTTGGCAGGGTATTGAGGAGGCATCCTGCTAGCCAAAGGAGACATGTGCAATTCACATTTGTAGTGTTCTAAATGTGTACAAAGCAACCTTGCTGGGGGATGTGGATGAGGTTAACCCTTTCTCTCCCTGCCATGGTCCCAACCCAAATCTTTGAAGCTGCTGTATTTCAAGGGAAGATCCCTTGGCCCCCCTGGCAGAGAGAAAGACTTTGACTCCCTCCTCCCAGCCATCCCAGCAGCCCTCAGGCTTCCCCTTGGCTGCTTCTAAGGTAATAAACAACCACCAAGGAATACCATGCCTACTCTGGATCTGAGAATTAAGAAGATCACCTGCCAAGAAGAATACACAGCTATTTCTCCCCCTCAAGGTACCTTGTATTCCTCGGCAGCCTCTTCCAGAGGAATCACCTCGTGGTGTTGGTGCTTCTTGGATCTGCCCCAAACCACACAGAGAAGGACCCTACCAATATCAAATAGACCGTATTCTGCCTTCACACCCTACAAGAAGGTCAACGGTGCCTTGGGGAATGGATCCTTTTTCGCTGTATCTTTCTCATTGACTTTAAGAATGGATCTGAATGTATTTTTCGACTCAAATGTATTTTTCCTCAAAATGCTGTCCTTTTCTAAATGTATCCAAATGTATCCGAATGGGTTTTTGTATTTTCCCCCAATCTCATCGCCTAGAGAATGTTCCTTAAATGTAACAATCACTTGTTCCAAATGTATTTGATTCAAATGTATTCGAGTGTATACTTTTATGGGGAAACGTAGCTAGGACAATGTGGAGATATATATATCTTGCTTATAGTGCCTTTGAACGGTCAACGTTCCACCCTCTATCCTTTCAGGAGCTGCCAAAAACACTCTCCACACCACACTGCCATCTACTGGGTCTACAAATGATACCATGAATACACACAAATACAAGCTTTAAAATAAATTAGTTGTATTTCCCCATAAGTATGCAAACATAAGACTATCACACCCAAATTGATAGCTATGCAGAACAGGAGTCCCCCCTCCCTCCATCGGATAGCTGCCTGCGCGGCTGTCTTTGGGGGGGTGGAGGGAGGAACGGGCGGGATCGACATCCGATAGCTGCCTGCCTGTCTGAAGATGCCGTGCCCCCGGGGGGCGCTGTGACATTTGGTCAAGTAGCAGGATTTAAACTGAACAAACAGAAAACGAAAGTGCTGGAAAAAAATTTAACAATGGAAGAAAGAGAGAGATTTCAGAGTGAAACAGGGTTGGAAATAACAAAAAAAGTGAAATACCTGGGGGTGAACTTAACATCTAAGAATGTGAATTTATTTAAAGACAATTATGAAAAGTGTTGGACATAAGTAAAGAAAGATTTAGAAATATGGTCTAGACTGAGACTTTCCTTGTTAGGCCGAATTGCTGTTATTAAGATGAATGTATTGTCAGGAAAGCATTATACAATGTTTGGATTCGATATAAAGACTTGTTGGAAAGTAAAACTCCCAGGTGGTTGTCACCAATGGAAGCTAAGGCGGTGAAAAAACTTAATATGGATTCTAATTGGCCAAAATACTGTGAAATCCTAGAACAAGATGGTGAGAAGCTTAAACTTCAGAGTTATGAGAAACTAAAGTTCAAAGTTCGAGACTGGTTACATTACCATCAGATAAATGAGACATTTAAGCAGGACAGGAAAATAGGATTTCAGAAGGAGAGGTCAAAGTTAGAAACAGAACTGTTAGAACCCAATACTAAGAATTTGTCAAGAATGTATAACTTGCTGTTGAAATGGAATACACAGGATGAAACGGTGAAATCAGCTATGATTAAATGGGCACAGGATATCGGTCATGACATTATGTTTGCTGACTGGGAACAGTTATGGACCACTGGTGTTAAGTTCACGGCATGTAATGCCTTAAAAGAGAACATAATGAAAATGATTTATAGGTGGTACATGACCCCAGTCAAGCTTGCAAAAATTTACCATTTGCCCAATAATAAATGCTGGAAATGTAATGAGACTGAAGGTACCTTTTACCACCTTTGGTGGACCTGCCCAAAGATTAAAGCCTTTTGGGAAATGATCTATAATGAAATTAAGAAGGTCCTTAAGTGGACTTTTCCTAAGAAACCTGAGGCTTTTCTCCTGGGCATGGTTGGCCAACTGGTGCCAAAGAAGGATAGGACTTTTTTCATGTATGCTACTACAGCAGCAAGAATTCTTCTGGCAAAGTATTGGAAGATGCAAGAACTACCTACTCTGGAAGAATGGCAGACAAAGGTGACAGACTTCATGGGACTAGCAGAAATGACCAGCAGGATCCGAGACCAGGGGAAAGAGACAGTGGAAGAGGACTGGAAGAAGTTTAAATTATATCTTAAAAACTGTTGTAAAATTGAGGAGTGTTAAGATGTCAAGGGGTAAGAAGTAGAGAATTACAGCTGTAACTAATAAGTTTAAGGAAATTTAATGAAAGGGAACTAATAGATAAATTGACTAAAGGGTTGCTAAAGAATTGTGGAATAAGGATGCAGCGAAAGGGAGGTATGGGGAAGTCGGTATATGTTTAATGTTGTGTATGTTTTTGTTTTGTGTTGTGTTTGTTTTTTATTATGTGTTTGAAAAATGAATATTTTTTTTTTTTTAAAGAGGATGTTCCTTAAATGTAACAATCAGTTGTTCCAAATGTATTTGATTCAAATGTATTCGAGTGGATACCTTTATGGGGAAACGTAGCTAGGACAATGTGGAGATATATATATCTTGCTTATAGTGCCTTTGAACGGTCAACGTTCCACCCTCTATCCTTTCAGGAGCTGCCAAAAACACTCTCCACACCACACTGCCATCTACTGGGTCTACAAATGATACCATGAATACACACAAATACAAGCTCTAAAATAAATTAGTTGTATTTCCCCATAAGTATGCAAACATAAGACTATCACACCCGAATTGATAGCTATGCAGAACAGGATTCCCCCCTCCCTCCATCGGATAGCTGCCTGCGCGGCTGTCTTTGGGGGGGTGGAGGGAGGAACGGGCGGGATCGACATCCGATGCCTGCCTGCCTGCCTGAAGATGCCGTGCCCCCGGGGGGCGCTGTGACCGGCGCCCATTGGGAAGGAACAAGACAGGAAAAGGAAGGAAATGGGAGAGGTATTTGTAAGGCCCCACTTTTCCCATGGTGTCCTCTTGTGTGGTCGGAAAGTACTCTTTATTGTTTGATTTGGGTTAATGTCAGAATAAAAGCGAGTTCCTTCAAAACAACACATTCCTTTTTATCTTACCAATTTCTCACATTGTAAGAAGCGGAAGAAGAAACCATAGAGAGCATTCCTATTTTCCTTCTGATCAATGAAGTCAAACGTTACAATTATCCATTTCAGAATGAGCACCTATAGGGAGAAGACAGATCTCAGTAAGCCAAAGCAAGGCCAAGACAACCAACCCCTTCTGGAATATGGTCAGCGTGTACAACATCTAGCTGAATCATCACCAGGATAACTAAGTCAGGCTGGGGGAAATATCATTCTTCAGAACCAAGACATCATTACCATGCTTTCCAAGTTACCTGAAAGTCACTACAACACTTGCGAGCACAGAGCCAAGACACAGCTGAAAGAAGAGAATCCTCTGTTCTTACGGAAATGGGAATCAGAGTCTTCAGTAGCCTAGTGCTTATCACTGTGCCTGCAAAACCTTGAAAGACACTGCTGAACATGCTGAACAACTTCACTCTTGATAATTTCTCACAAGTTCGAAGCAGCCCCGGTTCTTGTTAAGGGAGAAGGCAGGGCAATGCAGCTCCATTGACATACTTTGCTGCCAAGGGGAAAGAGAAGAAGCCAAAACATGTTTTCTTTACCAAGCTTGGCACTGAGTGCGAGTTCAGCAAGTTCTGAATTTCTTCTGGTGCCAAGCCTCTCTCTTGCGCAATCTTTTCCACAGTCTCCAAAGGACTCTGCAAAGCTCCCTGCTTCCGTGAGGCACTATCTTGAATTAGGAAAAAGTCCAAGTGTGATTCAAATCCATTCGAAAAACCGTCCTCATGCATGATGGCCTCTCCAATGGCTTGCTTTACCATCAATTGGCAAGGGAGCCCCATTGAGATGCCATGGCATTTGGAAAACTCTGGAATGCTGAACTTGCCTTTTGCTTTCTTGCTCCTTCGTTCAGTGGGTAGGTAGGTGTAGGTCGGGGCAAGTCGAAAGCTTCCTTGAAATTCCTCAGCCCCAGCCAGCATTGCCAATGGGCAGGATGGTGAGAATTGTAGCTCAGCAACGTCTGGAGAGCCAGAGGTTACCCTCACCTGTTTTATCAGTTAGTGTGCTAAGATCTGGGCACAAGCCCAATTCAGCTGACGGTACTTAACAAGGGCTTGCTTTACACAAAACATGAGAGCTAATACACTATTCTGCTCCAATATACAAAACAGCCCCTTCTCTAGAGAAAGCTCAAGAAAATACAAACTTTGGGGTTTGTAGATGGTTGTAAAGGTTTCCATTTCACTAGTTGGAAACAGCTTCCAGGCTAGGCAGGACCAAGGTTGCTTTGTAACTGTTCCTGTCTGCCTGCTTGCCATCGTGCATATTTGTAAACCATTTCTGCCAAAATATCTACATCTGCAGTTTCTGGAAGCAGACCCTGCAGTAGTGCACACTCCATGAAGTCCATATGAAGAGTGTTACGGAATGGAGGGGGGGCATATGAACAAAGTCTTACTCCCGAGTAAGAGACGTAGAGCCCGAGGCGATGACCTCAAGGGAACCCTACCACACTAGGGCTCCCCTCGCCCCGTCCCAACGTTGCACCAAGCACCGCACAAAAGTCCAAAACCCCGAGAAGAAAGCGCCATTTCTGACCCCGTATCCCGATGCTATACACGATTGATGCATTTTATGAATGAACAATGTATTTGCATGAGGATGCGCTCTAGCCAATCAGATGGCGTTGATTGTAGCCCTTCAGCCAATCGCAGCAATGCCATGGCTCTGCAGAGGCAGCTCAGCTCCAGCTGTTTTGCACACTCCACTGAGCGCTGACAAGGTGATGACAGCTCCAGCTGCGAGAACAACGGACTGAGGCAATCGAAACCTCGTTACCCTGTTAATCCAATCAAAACTAGATGTTGTTTAGTCGTTTAGTCGTGTCCGACTCTGCGTGACCCCCTGGACCAGAGCACGCCAGGCCCTCCTGTCTTCCACTGCCTCCCGCACTTTGCTCAAACTCATGCTGGTAGCTTCGAGAACACTGTCCAACCATCTCGTCCTCTGTTGTCCCCTACTCCTTGCGCCCTCCATCTTTCCCAACATCAGGGTCTTTTCCAGGGAGTCTTCTCTTCTCATGAGGTGGCCAAAATATTGGAGCCTCAGCTTCAGGATCTGTCCTTCCAGTGATCACTCAGGGCTGATTTCCTTCAGAATGGAGAGGTTGGATCTTCTTGCAGTCCATGGGACTCTCAAGAGTTTCCTCCAGCACCAGAATTCAAAAGCATCCATTCTTCGGCGAACAGCCTTCTTTATGGTCCAGCTAGATACAAAGTAGCAATGTCAGGCCAGGCCACTTCCCAAAAGAACCGTCTGTATTAAAAAAGCCTAAAAACGCTTGGAAATTCATAGAAAACCACTGGTTTCACCGATTCTCTTCATTCCACCGCCAGTCTGCGTTGTTGGCCAAGGACTTGGGAACCCCTGGGTCCCCGCCAGAATTCCCCAAGCAGGAGGTCACCTACTCACAGGAAGGTACTTTACCCGTAGGTGACAATCGCTGGGCAAAAGCTCTCCTCCGGACTTACCCAGGCGGCAGACTATGCAAACCAAAGTTCTATTGTCCTCTTCCAGTAGGTGCTTAGAATGTACTTGGGTGTCGAGACCCCGCAGCCACCCCCTCGTTGGAAATGACTCACACAAGGACACGGATATTAGGTTTATGTTACTGGGCAAATTTTGGCCACAACTTTATTGAAATTAAAGAATGTGAGCGGTATTGGCCAAGGCACTGATTGGACCTGACTATATCTGACTCCTGCCCATTGTGCAGGAAGTCCCAGTAGGGGGAGCCCTGTCGATGCGAACCAACTCAAGCTCCCCCTGGTGTTCCCGTCGGGGTCGTGTCAAGGCCTTAGCCCCCCAGCCGGGCTTCAGACTAGATCAACACCCTTTAACGGAATACCCTTAAGCATGGAGGGGCAGGTGGTGGCCACACCTCCCCTCCCCCACACAAGGTCAAACAATGCCTAACCACAACCCTAACAAAGTTGTGACGATTGCTACGAGGTAGGCGAAAAGTGTGGGATGTAAACACAGGAGCAGTCAATGACAACATTCCTAGAGTGTACATGTTAGAACATGGGGAGGGATGTCTGTCTAGCAAGCAGGTAAACTTCCTGGGTACGGACTTCCTCCGCATGTGACCAGAGGTGGGTGTGGCCTCACCTGTGCAGGTAAATGTTAAAAGCACAGGGCAGGCAGCCATCTCTCTCTCTCTGCCATCTTCCTTCGATGGGGAAACATCTAAGGATGCTCTCTTGGCTCCCAGCCAAGAGAGGAGATAAGGACTATCTTGCTACAAGATAGATTCTAAATGTATTTTACCTTTTTAAGTCTGTGTGCCTTCTGGGATCATATTGTGAACAGAATGTGAGTAAACTCTTTTATACTTTTATAAAGACTGTGTTGTGTCTTGTATTTTAAGAGGGAACAAAGGGGAAATTACCAGAGTAATTATTATAGAGGTTCTAGCGAACCTGTGCAGACGTTACCGTTGCGAACTTAAAGGGGAATGTCTATAAACTCTGCTGATATTTTGGGAACTTGTTAGCACAAGTTGGATAAGGATATAATTAGTCAATATATCCTCTCCTGCACCCCTGAACATTCCCACAAAAACCAAGTGTCCAGTGCCAATTTGCCAAGTGGAAAAATTCCTACCAGGCCCCTCGGACAACCAAGGCGACCAACCAAAGTCCATAGCAAGGCCATTGCCTAACCTGCAAAATCGGGAGGGAGGGCGGGTGATTGAGGAAGCGAGCCAAAGAGGAAGTTCTCTGGGGGTTGGTTGGCCGGACTCTGACGTGGGCAGGATCCCATAGGCAACGGGGGACAGAGTCCCCCGCCCCTGGTGGGGAGTGGGTGGCCACGTGGTCCACCGCAATTCCTCCCCACTGGGAAGTGGAGCGGATTTCCCAAGACATATCCTGTATTTGCATGTTACCCCAACACATTCCTCCTATGTTAATCATGCATAACCCGCCCCTTTTCTGATGGAGTGGTGATGTTTAGCGAACTGCCTGCTGGGATAAGATAGGAACATTTAAAAGTCCTTGTCACCCCGTTCTCGGGGTTCAATTCCTCTCTGAACCTGTTGTGCGATAAACTTTGGTCTCCGCTATTTGCTCCGGTTGGGGGCTGGACTCCTTCTTTGTTCCGCAGGGACCCACGGGCTCTGAGCAGCCTCCCAGCTGCAATGTTGTAATCTAAATGAGCACATCTTCCTACAAGTGAATAGTAGCCACCTATCTGGGGGGAAATAAAGTGGTATGCTGAGAGACATGGTTACGGTGGAGAGCAAATCTGTGTTCCACAATCCGAACATCCCGAGAGAAACCAGATGGCAGCTATGTTTTACTGTGTCCACAGAACTCAATGAAAGCCAACCAATGGTTTGGGTCAGGTTAAGTAGAAGCATGTTGAAATCTGCAGATGGCACAAAGTTCATTGGCAGTAAATCAGAAAGAGGGGCAGTCCTTAAACAGCTGAAGAGAAGGGGATAAACCTCAACTGAGCATCCAAGTATTAACATCCTGACGGTAAGGACCTTACCCAACCCTAGTCACATGGAAACACCATTTTAAAGTATGGCTTGATGAGCTAAAAGATGAAGAGGAGTACCCATTCAGAAGCACATCATATTGGAAACAATGCAGTTCAGTACTAACACTCAGATATGCACCAGCTTTATTCCCAGTTCGTGACCCAGCAAGAGACAAATGTACTGGAGCTGATTTACATGTCTTGTTCTTCTTTGCTGGATTGGGGCATAAGCACTGAGCCCTATCTTTCTTCTTACCTTTATTCAAACGGGTCAAGGCTTCTTCAATGGAAAGTCGGTCATCTTCTGTCTCTTCTGGTTTGTTTACTACCAGTAGCCAGCAAAGCTTGTTCTGGCACCTTAGAATTCTCGTGTCTCTTCATTTTTTTCTTATTCCAGGAAAGAAACACAAGACAAGGTCAGCTTTTTTCCCCCTTTTCTTTTGCTAGTATTTTCCTGTCCTCCAATAATCAAGTTTGGTGCAGAAAAGGAATGGAGAGCTTTGTTGTTGTTGTTGTTTAGTCGTGCCCGCCTCTGTGTGACCCCCTGGACCAGAGCACGCCAGGCCTCCCGCAGTTTGGTCAAACTCATGCTGGTAGCTTCGAGAACACTGTCCAACCATCTCGTCCTCTGTCATCCCCTTCTCCTAGTGCCCTCCATCTTTCCCAGCATCAGGGTCTTTTATAATTCCTCATAGTAATCCCATCTGATCACTACATCTCTGGATATTTGCACTCCTACATAGGCTGAGCCTGTGACCTGGCTCAGGAACTAAGTCTTTGTCATTACAAAAGACTGGCCAGGCTCCCCAGGGTACCCAATCAAGTGAGCACTAACAGGTCACCTGCCAGACAGGAGGTAAACAACACACTCAGATGTCTGTTGTAGACCGCCCTTTCTGTGATGTAGGTACGATGTATCTGGGGGTGGTCTTGGCCTCCAAGGCGGGCAATTTAAAATGTCTCTATAAGGGCAGGCACATCTTTGTTGTGGGTCCTCCTCCTTCTCCTGCCTGTGGGGGGAGCACCCTGTTGCAACAGTTCAATAAAGATCAGGCTTACTAGCTGCTTTGCTTCTCAATCTTCTCTGCTTGGCCTCTGCTATTTTCTCCGACCGATGGAGAGCCTACAAAGGACTCTAGAAGGGCTCTTGTGTTCCCCATAAGGGAATAAGGACAGGTTTTTGCTTATTACAATATGCAGGAGTGGGCTGCAAAAGGCGGAGTTTGGCCTCATTAGGTCCCCCTACCATGAACTCCTTAGGTGGGCCACCCTGCGTCCGCCTCGGCATCGCGCCTCGCTATTCTGCAACTCGAGATAACACTGAACTGCTCTGCAGGGTTGTTGTAGGGATTGCAAGTCAAGGCATCCAAAGTGCCTTTGAACATTGAACAGCCCCTAGTCAATGCTTTGAACTACTGTCGCTTTAAAAAGGAAACTCTGATTAGTAAGTGTTTGGGGGATTAAAAATTGGTTTGTCCTGGGGGCGCTGAAGCTGTGTTCTGGCTTGAAAAGCCAGTGAGACCACTGGGCCATCTAGCTCTGTATGGTCTGCCACTCCAGGTCTGCTCTCCAGGATTTCAGAGCTCTCTTTCCCATGAATGGGTTGGAACTGCCGCTTTTTGCATCATGTGCCTCTCCCAGTGGGCCACCCCGAGCCATTTGCTGTATAGCGTTCTACATCCCATGTAGTCCTGCTTCTTCCAGCTCAGTTCAGTTCATTCTGCAACTGTGCAAGTTAGGCCGCATCTGCTTTATGCATTCAAAGCACCATCATGCCCCTTGACATGCTAACAGTTGCATCTTGGTATTCAATCCCTTCAGCACCTTGGACAGCAGTCTCTCAAGGCTCAGCCACAGGTTCCTGGTGCCCCATGCTTCCTAGGCCCAGGTCCGTGCTTTAAAGGCACTGTGTCCGAGTCTTTTGTTGTCCCAGGGCTTTCTAATTTTCAGCATCCCTTTCCAGGGCAGCTTTATTTATTTCATGTCTGAAAGGAGTCCTCTGTGCGTGGCAAAGGCTTCTTGCTGGGACAATAGGAGGCTGCCTTATACTGAGTCCCACTATGGCTCTATCTAGCTCAGTCTTGTCCACAATGGATGGCAAAAACTCTCCAGGGTTTCAGACAGAGGACATTCTAGCTGGAGATACAACAGATTGAACCGGAGAGCTTCTGCATGTAAGCAGCTGCTTTACCACTAAGCTATGGCCCTTCTCCCATTGCTTCCGCCCTGAATGAACTGCAAGCCTGTCCTCCAGTCCTCCCAAAACTCTCTTTTGTGGCTACACTCTGCAGGAGGTCATTGGTTGCAGAAGTTGAGCTGTCTGCACAAGTGACTGAATCCGTGAGAAGGCTGATCTGGAATGAAATGCTGACTTTCAAGCATCTCTTGAAGACCTTTTTTATGCCAACAGCTCTGTGCTATCATTTAAACATTTCCTGAGCACCCAGACATTTGAATTCTTTGGACTGATTTTAATGTCCACCCTCCACCCGCTTTTGTACATTGCTGTCTTTTATGACATGCCCTAGCTTCTGAGAAGCCTTTCGCTCAAACCAGTTAGACATGTATGGAACAGACCCTGACGAATCAAATGACAAGGCATAATTAATCCCCCAGCTGAACTGAACAGGGAGCAGCAGCTGGGGTAGAACATGCAAACAAGAAATTATTAGTTCAAGGTACAGAAGCCCCAGAATACCCCAGCCACATGGAGGTCTTGCTCAGATGGAGATGTCTTATTTCCTTTGAAGATATAAGCTGATTAGAATTTTAGGCTGCCGGGGGTGGGGCAAAATCTGAGGATGGGAAAAATGACATCACTGGCAGTCACATGGGAGGCTGCTGAAAATGCACATGGAGAAACAATGGGTCCTTGAACTGAGGGGACTGTCTGACCTGCAGGAGGAAGCCAGTTGTTGAAAGGGAACATGGATCTGAGAAGGAGCTTAGAGGGAGATTTCCACCTCCAGCTGGAGCCATCAATAGCAGTTCGTCACTAGTTTGGAGTTGGGGACTCTTTTTCAGTCTTAAGGGCCATATTCTCCTCTGGGAAGCCTTCCAGGGGCCGTGTGCCTGTGGTGGAAGGGGCCACAGGTGAAAGTGGGTGGAGTGATGAATGTAAACTTTGGTTTCCTAAGGAAGGCTGGTTTCTACACACATTCAACTCTCCACTCTCTGTCCTTCATGACTCAAGGGTGTGAGGGGAGGGGTAGTACCTCTGGTGGGGGGCACGTTGTGCTCCTTCTGGGGTAGTTTGTCCACCTTTGGTCACTACAGTTCTTCTCTTAGAAACTGTCAGCCTGCAGCAGCAGCCACACCCCAGGAATGGCTTCAACTGGTGGGCTAACCAGGTGAGGGGTGTAGATGGGTCTCAAACCCTCAGTGAGTTAGGGGCTTCCTCTGTAGACAAAGCTAGTGTCGGGTACTGGCTAGAGGAGGAGGAATGGTGGGAGGCTACAGCCAGGGAACCCCCGAGGGAAGCATCAAAGTGGGAAGGCTCCAAGCCAAGAGACTGCTGGTGGGGTGCAGGAGACAGGTCAGAAGAAGAAGGGGGAGCAGATGGCTTGGAGGCTAAACAAGCAACAGGTTTAAGGGAGACTGAGGCAGCTGAGGAGGAGGAGAAGGAGGTGGAGGCTGAGGCTGCAACAGATCCCCAGGCACCTGCCATGTCCACTGTTCCCTTCTCCCCTCCTCCTCTGTCCCCAGGAACAAGGGAGGCATTACATGGAGCAGAACAAAAGGCACAGAGAGCCCCTCCATGACTGTTGGGAAGTCAGCCGACTGAGGAGGAGTCTTAGGATAGGGATGCCATATTTCTAATAGTAGAAACCAAGACACCCCGAAAGCTGTGGCGCTATTTTTAGGAAGACCCCCAAATTGTTGAGCTTCTTAAAGGAAGACCCAGAAGCTGTTGATGTCTGATAGCCCTACCTTAAGAGGAGGCTAAGATCCTCCGTTCTGGCAACTGGGGCTAGTCCTGCCTGTGGAGTTTCTCTGTCGGGTTTTGTCTCTCTGAAGAAAGAGTCCACCTTACTGCTCATCTCTGAGTTTTGATGCTGAACTGCAGCTGAATCAGCCCTGACAGCCAGGCTCCGGCCAATTGGGCTGATGAGACCACTAGGGGGTCCAACAGTCAAGAAGGTGGTTTCTGCCCGTGCTGTAGAGGGAAGTGACGAGCAGTGGGGCTCATCCACCTGGGAAGGTAGCTCATTTAAGAGAAGCAAGTCCCTGATCCTAAACCTGATTGATCCATTTAGCCCAGTATTGCCCACTTCCGGCCTGAGTGGCAGAAGCTCTCCAAGGTCTTGGGCAGAGAGAGGCTCCTACCTACATTGAGCTTCTAACTGCAGGTGCTAGGGACTGCACCTGGGACCTTCTGCATGCAATGCAGGTGCTGAGACACTGAGGCTCTGGCGCCTCCACAAAACCTTCAGGTATGGGCAGGAGGCACTACTCGGCCTCCTTATATTATCCCACCCTTCCTCCCAAAGGAGTCCAGGGCAGCAAAGACACAACAGTTAAACAACCAAAACATCCAAAAACGGTTCCTACACAGAAGCAGACTAAGAAAAATCTCTCCTTAGAAGGCTTCTTGAAAGAGGAAGAGGAAGTAGGCATTGAAAAGATAGCAGAGAAGGGACCCCCGATAAGATGGTACCTGCAGGAAGCCGTCATCTGCAGAGCAGAGCCATCCATTAAGGGGTGATATGATTTTTCAGGTGCCTTAGCCTCAACCAATACCTCAAACTATCAATCAACCTCCTCAGTCTCCTATATGCTTCTGATGAAATAGGCTATGCCTGCATAAGTTTTTGTTATGTTGTCCTAAAATGCCCCTACTCTTTTGTCTCTTCCTTCTGAAGGATCCCCGTGAACAAGCCAAAAGCCCTTGAAAACACACACACACACACACACGGACAAGACAAGACAGGGCTGCGCACCACAAACCATCCCCAAATAAGCCTCCATTCCCCATCAATCAATATTGGGCTAAAAGCTATAGAACACAAAGCTAAATGCACCTAAAAACTGGTTTTGAAATAGCCTTGGTCTTGCCTAGTCCCTCAGCCTTGTGAGCATTCCACTTTCTCTACACTATGCGTGTACCCCTGACCGTGTCCTCCCTTACTCATTTCCCCCCTAAACTAGAAAGCCCCAAATGTTTTAGCTTCTCATCTGGGAGTTGCTCCAGCCCCTTGATAATTTTGGTTGCCCTCTGCTGAACATTCCTGCCCCCCCAAGCTCTGCCTTCAACTACAAACATGGCAGACAATGCCTTCCCTGCAGTTGCACTGCCAAAAAAGTTCAGTTTTACTTTTAAGGACAGGAAATTCTCCTGCAGGCCATCTGTGCTAAAGAGAGGGTGCAGCTATAAGTCTCCTTCTTTTGGACCACCCAATTTGCATAACAATAAGACAAGATTAAAAGTGTTGAGTTTTCCCCACCCCATGGAAAAGGAGCAAATGAAAAATCCTCTCCTGAGCTCTGGCTGCGACTTCCTGAGCATGAGAGATGAAAAGGGCCTGTGTGGATTTGGCAAAGTCAGCATTCACAGTTCGAGAATCACACTTGGCTCATGACCAAGGGTGTCCAAAAATAGCAAAAGCCAAACTTTTGGCTCAGAGTTGAAATGCTGACGTTCCTCTTCTCTATGGCCTGCTGGTCAGCGGATGCCTTGACCAAGACCTGGTTGTCTAACTTGAGACCTTTCGCCTACAGCTGCTGTTCTGGGCTATGAAACAAGAGCAGCAATTCAGCCCTTGGCTCACTGCAAATCATGTGTGCAAACACAGAACCTGGCTTGGGGCTGCTTTGCCTCTGACTTACTTTGCAACATCCTCTCCCCCCAGAGGAATCTTGCTTTGAACAAAAGTAACCCACAGTGGAGGATCAACTTCACTTTACTTGACTAGACCCAGTGGCGTAGTGGGCTGCGGGGCACAGGGGCAGTTGCCCCAGGCACAAAATTGTTAGAGGTGCACAATTTCAGCACCTGGTGCTGCCTCAATACAGCTGCACGCTTCCATCACTGGGGTCCGATGACAACGGCTTGTCCATGCGATCAGGTAAGTGACCTCTCCAGACAATGGGGTGGCTCTTCTTTTCTCATCTCTGTGGCTGTGATCCCCTGGGTGATGTGGATGCCATTGGGCAGTCGAATGCGCATGCATACTCCGTCTGTTTCCCTCCCTCCTACCCCCTCCTCCACGTGGCCCCGGGAACTGGCAAGGAAGAGCTCTGGCACCCTCCTCCCTTGGTGGAGTCTACCTCTTTTTATCTCATGACAGGAGTCATGACAGGAGATCTTGGACTCTGTATCAGACCCTGATGGCAAAGGTGGTTCTGTTAGACTATGAACCACCTGAAAGAGTCTCCTGGTACTGTTTTCACCAACAGATCACAGCGCCAGGTTTAGACCGCAGCGCCACCCGCGTCCCTCCTGCACATCCATACCCTGGGGCAAGCCTGGGGATGGGCTCTTGGTTTCTTTGGCCAACTAACTGCTCAGTAAGTGTCACCTTTGGGCACTTCCCTGGGTGTACACGTGTCCTCACGCTTGAGGGATTCTGGCGGGAGATAGAGGGGGAAAGAGTCCTTTCCTTAAGGGCAAGAATGGCGTTGGAATGGAGGAAATTGATGCAGGGGGTGGATTTTCTGAAGTGAGGGGCTTTTCCTAAGCCAGCATTCCATAGGTGAAGTGGCTTGACAGATTTCTTGCAACAAAGGATCACTTTGGGCAATAGAAACCAGTTCATGGGCTTTTGATGGACGGAGTCCATTGTTCTCTCAGCCGGCGGCCACTCAGGAGCTCAGTCAAGCTGGCGAAGCTCCGCTGCTCCGCAGAAGGGAAACAGGCAGCGGCCCAAGACAGATTCTGTCCACTAGAGGCCGCTAAGCGCTATTGGCTAGCTGTCCAAATCCGATGCTTTTGATTGGGCTATACGCAGCAGTATGTAAATACAGAGTTCATGCCCAAGTCCCCGCTCATATTGATAGGCTTTCATACCAGAAAGAGGGAAGCAGGGTCTTTTCTTCTTAAAAAAAGATGTGGTGCTTGGTGCGACAGGGGAAGGAAAGGGCTTTCTCGAGCTCATTGTCCCGCGCCCTAGCTATGAGGAGGGGTTTCTGGGGAAGGCGAGATCCCTAGCGAATTCCCCCCTCGGAAATTCCGTGTAGCATATTCTTAGAAAAGGAAAAAAAGGAAAAAGGAGGGGGAGAGAAAAGACTGCAAGGGAAGAAAGGTTTCCTCTGTTCCCCTCCACTCTTCCAAAATACTTCCGAGCTGAGGTGCACAGCTCTTTCCTCCCTTGTGACCTCCCCACCCGCCTCCTCCTCCCTCCCACCTAACTGGCTGTGTCACCTTGCCTGCCAATCATACCTCCCTTTGAACTTAAGCAGAGTCCCATCCCTGTTTGTGCCAGTTCTGGAGTCTAAAAGCCGAGGACCTAAATCAGCCAAAGGAAAATGACACCCTTCCTACCCACGCAAAAATGCAACTTTCATTGGTCTGTTTGCTACTGGACGTGGGTTTGTTTTTTTCTTTTGGTTTAAGAAGCGAAGCAATAGCTCATTTGCTTGCGAGTGTGGGAGTCTGCAATTCTTGGTGTTCCAGGGCTTTTTGCAAGTTGGAGTTGCCTCCAGTCCACCCCGGATGTAAGAACAGTCCTTCTGGATTAGACCAATGGATGATCTAGTCCAGCACCTTGTTCCCCATAGTTGCCCAGCAGAGGCTCACAACAAGCCCATAAGCAGGACCTGAGTGCAATGGCCCTCTCCCACTCATATTCCCAAGCAGGGCCGGACCTCTGATGAGCCAGAGTGAGGCAGCTGCCCAGAATGGCTGGGGCAACCCAGTCCGATGGACAGCATAGAAATCTCAAGGTTGAATTTGTCTGATTTCCTTTCAGAGCCATTCAAGTTGGTACTTTTCAGCACCTAGGGGTGTAGTGGCATCTGGACCATGGACCTCTCAGCTGGTGACTTGTGGGAGTCAGTCTGCAGCTCACCACACCTCAGCCAGTGGGATGTATCACCAGAGATTACAGAACCCCAGCCGAGTCTTCAGAGATGTCCTGCTCTCAGCAGAACAGCTTCTTCCAGAGCAGTGGCGGAGCAGGGTGTCATCCTGCGGGGGGGGGGGGCATTCACTGGTGGCTTGGGAAGCTGGGAGTCATGGGTGGGCGCTCCCGGCTGGAGGAGGCAGGCAGGGGAGAGGACGGGAAGGAGGCAGGTGAGCAAAGAACGGAGGGGGGCAGGAAGGGGAGAGGAAGGAAGCGGGATCGGTGGGTGCGCCTTTCATTCTGCCTGGAAGACCAGCGCCTACAGCTGGACTACCATGTGGATTGAAAGGGTCACTTTGGGGGCAGCGCTGCAAATGCAGAAGGAATCTTGATCGTTTGGGATCTTCATAAGCTTTCTTCAGCCCGAACATCACAGCGACTGATGCCAAGTGACACCGGCACACTTAGGGATCCGCAGAGTTTGTGCATCATGCGTGACAGACCTCAGCAACTCAGCATTTTGGCTAATCAACTTTATTTACATATCAACATACACACGGAGCACTGCAACATGGCTCCCTCTCTCTCGAGCATCAGACAGCAAAGAGAAAAAGAACAAAGGACAATAGTCCCACTTCACGGAACACAGGAACACAAACATCCTGTCGCCGTCACTTCCCACTCTGTGGAGTCAAAACATAGACAACAATCCCATGACTGCAATCATGGAGCTGGAATTCTCACAGTTTCAAGCGCTACCACAGGTTCCGCAGAATATCTGTACTGCATGGTTTAGTGTGGCAGCACCTGCCCTTTGGAACTCCCCGCCTCTTGCAACAAAGCACGTGCCTTTGCTAGACGCTTTTCAGGCACCTGCTAAAAGCATTCTTGTTGAGGCAAGCATACCTAGAAGCTTAGGAAGTTGAAGTAATTTTCATCTCTTTTAATATTTTAGATTTTGTATGTTTTAAAGTAGGATTATTGATTTTTCTTAATTTTACTGCTGTGGTGGTTTTTTTGTTTTTTGTTTTGGTAAACCACTTTGCAGGCTTTTAAAAATAAATTTTATTAAATAAAGGAGCAATACATAGAACTAAGAATAGAAATATATAGGGAAATATATATCCCCCCCTTTTCTTTATTTTTCCTTCTCCACCTGCTGCTGCTCCTCCTCCTCCTCCTCGTGTTCCTCACCTGAAGGAAAAGCCAAAGAACCACCATTAAAATTGGTGCCTGGTATGTGCAACCATATGCTGTATTTTTATTCTTTTTGGCAAGAAAATGGGCACACAAGGAGGCAGCAAACCTTTGTGCCCTTCAGAGGCACATGCGCAGTCTGCTACTGGCCTCTGGTCTCCTGCGCATGGGGTGGGGGTGGGGGGGAGGCCACCCCTTCCACGCAGCGAAGGCGACCCTGGCATGGCTACCAGCTGCCCACAAAGGCGCACTGAACTGGGCTCCAGACTGTGGTGGGACTCCCCTAAGCCCCAGCCAACATGGCCAGCGCTCATCAGGGATGATGGGACTTGAAACCCAACATCATTGGGAGGGAGGGCCATGTGAAGACAGGATTCTCAAAAATACCTCTGGCTTGCGGCTCCTGGAGTGTTGCTGGCAACGCCTGGAGTTTCTCTTCAAGCTCCTGGAGCTTCACACGGAACACTTGAGCTTCCTTAAATACTGTTTCAGCTGCATGCCACACCCCAGCCAAAAGAGCTGTAATCACTGAGAAAAAGAAAGGAGCATCTGTGCATGCCATTCCGGTCAAGTTGCACCAAAGTGGGGCTTGTTCATCTGAGCTCCACAGGCTTTTTTTCTAATTGTTTGACTGGGGTTGTTTGTTGGTTTTTCTTTAATTTGGGCAAGGCCTTTTTATGTGCCCTTTCAGTCCCCAAGAGCCAGCACTGTAAATCAGTTTTAAGGGAGTCTTACAACCACAGCTGCCGCCACCCCCCAACATCATCAGTAGTTACACATACAGGCTTTTAAAACCTATTTAATATCTTTTTAAAAAAGTTAACCTTGTAATTCCTAAATCATTTTAAACACTTTGAAATACTTTCTAAAATTCTGCTTTTTAACATTTATGTAAATGGTGTAGTAAAGGAACCCAAATGGCCAGATATTTCCCTGTTTCAGTTTTATCCCATAATGTATCCATTTTGCTACATGCCAACGATACGGTGTTGTTAGCACAAACGCAAGTGGGTATGAGGCGATTGCTAAAGAACTTTGGGAGACTGTGTCGTAACAAAGATTTGAATACAAATTATTCCAAGACAAAAGCCGTAGTATTGGGGGCACAGCCCAGGAAGCAGAAATGGCTCCTAAATGGACAAGCCATTGAACAAGCCAGGCATTTCAACTACAGTGGTACCTCTGGTTGCGAAGGGCCTCCGTTCCGGAGCCCCGTTCGCATCATGAGCAGAACGCAACCCGCGTCTGCGCGTGTGTGGGTCGCGATTTGCCGCTTCTGCGCATGCGTGTGACGTCATTCTGAGCGTCTGCACATGCGCGAGCAGCGAAACCTGGAAGTAACCCGTTCCGTTACTTCCGGGTCGCCGCGGGACGCAACCTGAAAAGACGTAACCTGAGCCGAGCGGAAGAAGAGGTATGACTGTATTTGAGGATTTGCTTCTCTGATAGGAGTACTGGGTCTCATCAGATGACAGCCTCGGCCTTGAAGGCATCAAGATCTGCACAAGCAATTCTTAGCTTTACCAGAACTGAAGGCGGCAATGGGATTGCCCCTGCTCCGAGAAGATATACAGTGGTACCTCAGAAGTCAAACGGAATCCATGCCAGAAGTCCGTTTGACTTCCAAAACATTCGGAAACCAAGGCGCGGTTTCCGATTGGCTGCAGGAGCTTCCTGCACTCAATCCGAAGCCGCGGAAGCCCCGTCGGACATTTGGGCTCCAAAGAACATTCACAAACCGGAACACTCACTTCCGGGTTTGTGGCGTTCGGGAGCCAAAACATTCGAGACGCAAGGCGTTTGGGATCCAAGGTACGACTGTATTGGTAAGGATAGGAGGGGATCGGGAGAGACAGGGAAGCCCGGAGGGAACGCCCCAGCTAGCCCAGCTCCGACCCCAAGCCAATATCACCAGCGGCTGGAGCAAAAGAGCAGAGGAACCGCGCACCGGGGACCGGCTGGGGGCTAGAAGAACGCGGCGTGGACCCTGCCCTGCCAGTGCAGGGGGGCACAGCAAAACCCATGCTTTATTTTATTTAGTTTATTTTCAGTCCATTTCTTATCCGTATTTTAAAGCCCTATGAACCCAGGTAGGCGGCCTGAACCATTGGAGCCCATTTCCTGGAACGGCCGCCTCAGCCCCGATCTAGGGACCCGACACCAAGCCCTGGGGGTCCCACAGGAGAATTCAAACTGCCCCTTTTTCTTGTTCCCTTCTCTCTCTCTCTCCTCCTTCTTCTTTAGTTATACACACAACCCTCCCTTTTTTATTAATACATTATTACTCATTATTCATCCATTTCTATTCACTTCTTACTCATTTACTCATTTTCATTATTATTACTCATTTTTTCTTTTTTTTTAAAAAAAGTTTTTTTAAATTTCTCATTAATGAATTCTATATATACCGTATTTTTCGCTCTATAGGACGCACCGGACCATAGGAGGCGGAGAACAGGGGAAAAAAATTCTCCCCCTCTCTGCTAAGCATCCCTTCAGCGAAGTGGCAGGAGAAACGGAGCCCCTTCCATTTCTCCTCCCGCTTCGCTGAAGGGGCGCTGCACAGAGAGGGAAAACTGTGCAGCGCCTCTCCAGCAAAGCGTAGCCTCGAGAGCAAGAGGGATCGGTGTGCACAGACCCCTCTCACTCTCCAGGCTTCAGGCGGCAATCCGCAAGCCTTCGGAGCACAGAATTCCATTACCCTTTACATTTTTAACTTTGGACTCTTATCTGCAAACTCCCAACCCCACCTCCCCACCTTAACACTGGGAGGGCCATGTCCCCGGAATTTGTGAAGACAGGATTCTCAAAAATACCTCTTCCTTGCGGATCCTGGAGTATTGCTGGCAACGGCTGGAGTTTTTCTTCAAGCTCCTGGACCTTCATACGCAATGCTTGATCATCCTTAAGTACTGTTTCCGCCCCCGTCTTAGGGCTATTGGGCGCCTTCTTCAGTATTTCAACATCCTGGAGAGGACAGACACTTCCTGCTAGACATTTACTCCAGACATTTACAGAAGGCACAGAGGCACTGGTTGAAGAAGTTGGGAATGAGCAGGCAGTGCTATTGCTGAGAAGGAGCTCCACCCCAGGGTGCTAGAGAGCTCTTTCCCTAGCCTGCAGGTGCCAGAAGGGCAAGCGCTGATGTTGCAGTGGTGGTACTTCAGAGGCGTATGAGAAAAGGCTGCTCTGGATTCTGGGTATATAAATGGCCTTGCCTGAAGCTGTGGATTGTGCTCTGCATTAGCAGAGAGGCTCTACTTAGTTGCAAATGAAGCACATTTCAGTTATTATAGAAACCGGTGTTTCCATGCAGGCTTGTTCAGGAACTCTGTGAACTAGACAGCCACTGTTTTAAACTGGCCCTTTTTCTGGCAGGTTAAACGATTAAAGTTGACTTGATTCACTTCATCCGCCAACTACCCTTCTAAGCAACCAGAGCAATTACAAATAAAAGGCTCTCCAACCGTGCGCTATCCCTATCTGCAAGCGAGCTCTCCCACAAAGTGGGGGGGGGACAGGGGATCCCCTCTGCTGTGCTTTGCCTCAACGCCCCAAAGACAAGCCGTCCAGCTGGAGAAAAGGGGGGAGGGGTGTACGCCACAGGAACGGCCAAGAACGCTGTTTTTTGCTCAGCAATGAGGCGTTAAAGCAGACAGACCTTCCTCTGGGTCTCTTCTCTCTCGGGTCGGGCTCTCCCTCTCCTCAGCGGCGGTGGCTGCAGCAAGGTCGGGGCACCCCCCCCCCAGCCAGCGGATTGGCTGGCTGGAATGTCCCCGGATTTAATTAATGTCCCCGGATGTAGTTGGGACCTCCGATGCTGCTTGCTGCCATGGCGTCAGCCATGTTGCAGCGCAGGAAGTCCCCAGGCGTAAATCCGGGGACATTCCGGGGACACATTTCTGCCGGGGACAGATTGCTGAGTCCGGGGACTGTCCCTGGCAACCGGGGACGACTGGTAAGCCTCCTTCTGGCCTTACCTGAGCAGCAAGTGCAGCTTGCCCTGGATCCCCATGGATCCCTTCAGCTGCCATCAAGCTCCCAGGTGTGGATCTGTTGTCCTGACCTGATTTTTAAATAGAATTCCATTAGCCTTTACATTTTTAACTTTGGACTCTTATCTGCAAACCCGCAGCCCCACCTCCCCACCTTAACACTGGGAGGGCCATGTCCCCGGAATTTGTGAAGACAGGATTCTCAAAAATACCTCTGGCTTGCGGCTCCTGGAGTGTTGCTGGCAACGCCTGGAGTTTCTCTTCAAGCTCCTGGACCTTCATAGGCAATGCTTGAGTTTCCTGAAATACTGTTTCAGCTGCATGCCACACCTCAGCCAAAAGAGCTGCTATCACTTAGAAAGTTTAACAAGCTTTTTTTAATTTATCATTAAAGAATTCTCTCTCTATATAACTACTTTTCCATCCCCACTCCTCCCCTTTTCCTATTTACGTATTACAATGGGTTTTTTTTTCTTTTCCTTCTCTTTTCTGAACAAACAAACTATTTTCAGTAGGAATTTTTGTGTGTTTTTTTTTCTTTCTTCTTTTTCTCTCTATCTCTTTTCTCTGTTCCTTATCTTTTCTTTTCCATCTTGTCTTTTCTCTGACACTATAACTTGAACCACCACAGCGACTTTTGATTTTTAAATAGAATTCCATTAGCCTTTACATTTTTACCTTTGGACTCTTATCTGCAAACTCCCAACCCCACCTCCCCACCTTAACACTGGGAGGGCCATGTCCCCAGAATTTGTGAAGACAGGATTCTCAAAAATACCTCTTCCTTGCGGATCCTGGAGTATTTCTGTCAACAGCTGGATTTTTTCTTCAAGCTCCTGGACCTTCATAGGCAATGCTTCATCATGCTTAAGTACTGTTTCCGCCCCCGTCTTAGGGCTATTGGGCGCCTTCTTCGGTATTTCAACATCCTGGAGAGGACAGACACTTCCTGCTAGACATTTACTCCAGACATTTACAGAAGGCACAGAGGCACTGGTTGAAGAAGTTGGGAATGAGCAGACAGTGCTATTGCTGAAAAGGAGCTCCACCCCAGGGTGCTAAAGAGCTCTTTCCCTAGCCTGCAGGTGCCAGAAGGCCAAGCGCTGGTGTTGCAGTGGTGGTACTTCAGAGGCGTATGAGAAAAGGCTGCTCTGGATTCTGGGTATATAAATGGCCTTGCCTGAAGCTGTGGATTGTGCTCTGCATTAGGAGAAAAGCACATTTCAGTTATTATAGAAACTGGTGTTTCCATGCAGGCTTGTTCAGGAACTCTGTGAACTAGACAGCCGCTGTTTTAAACTGGCCCTTTTTCTGGCAGGTTAAACGATTAAAGTTGACTTGATTCACTTCATCCGCCAACTACCCTTCTAAGCAACCAGAGCAATTACAAATAAAAGGCACTCCAACCGTGCGCTATCCCTATCTGCAAGCAAGCTCTCCCACAAAGTGGGTGGGGGGGAGGGGGATCCCCTCTGCTGTGCTTTGCCTCAACGCCCCAAAGACAAGCCGTCCAGCTGGAGAAAAGGGGGGAGGGGTGTACGCCACAGGAACGGCCAAGAACGCTGATTTTTGCTCAGCAATGAGGCGTTAAAGCAGACAGACCTTCCTCTGGGTCTCTTCTCTCTCGGGTCGTGCTCTCCCTCTCCTCAGCAGCGGCGGCTGCAGCAAGGTCGGGGCACCCCCCCCCCCAGGCCTTTACATTTTTAACTTTGGACTCTTCTCTGCAAACCCGCAGCCCCACCTCCCCACCTTAACACTGGGAGGGCCATGTCCCCGGAATTTGTGAAGACAGGATTCTCAAAAATACCTCTGGCTTGCGGCTCCTGGAGTGTTGCTGGCAACGCCTGGAGTTTCTCTTCAAGCTCTTGGAGATTCACACCGAATGCTTGAGTTTCCTGAAATACTGTTTCAGCTGCATGCCACACCTCAGCCAAAAGAGCTGCTATCACTTAAAAGTTTAAAAAGTTTTTTTTTAATTTCTCATTAAAAAATTCTATATATATATAACTACTTTTCCATCCCCACTCCCCCCTTTTCCTATTTACTTATTACATTGGTTTTTTTCTTTTCCTTCTCTTTTCTGAACAAACAAACAAACCATTTTCAGTAGCATTTTTTGTGTTTTCTTTTTCTTTCTTTCTTCTTTTCTCTCTATCTCTTTTCTCTGTTCCTTATCTTTTCTTTTCCATCTTGTCTTTTGTCTGACACTATAATTTGAACCACCACAGCGACTTTTGATTTTTAAATAGAATTCCATTAGCCTTTATATTTTAAACTTTTGACTTTTGACAAGGTCCCAGGTGTGGATCTGTTGTGATTTTACATCTCCATTCCAACACGAAACGAAAGCCCAGAGCCTGGCTTCATGCTCCCCCTCATCTGGAATATGGTCACTTCAAGCCCCCTCCCAGCCCAAGGATCTCCTTGTAGAGGACGGCTTGCAGGAAAAGAATAGAAGAGTAGCCATAGATTTTGTAGTCCAGCCTATTCACATAAGCAGACCAGTCCCCTGCAGCGCACACCCTCCTACTCAAAACCAAGTCAGCTCACCGCCATAAACTGGGCCTCTTTCTCCTGCTTCACTTCTGAGATATTTCAGGGCAGGCTGGATTAAAGTCGGCTCACATTCCTGGCAAGGCTGTTTTCGTCCACGGAGTTTGTCCTATGAGACACATGAGCCAAATAGCCAAGGAGACAGTTTTTTAGCTGCCTGTCATTCATACACTTTATACTGAAAGGATTTCAGGGGCAGATGCTCTTTTTCTGCATGGAGGGTGGGGGTTTCCAAAGGGGCACTATTCAGACCTGCATTCATGGCTTATGAGTCGTAGCCGTGTGACAACTGCACATCATGCTGATGTGTTGAAGGGCTGATGTTGCACTTCCAGGTAGAAGAGCTCATTGGCATTATTTTAGGCTCTGTGTCAATTGACTTTGTAACATGATGGGGGGGGGGGGAGTTCTTATTTTTTGAGTATTTACCTGCAACCTATTATGTGGGAATCTCAAGGTACTTTACAACTAGGTCCGAAAATAGGCAAACATTGAAATGCAGGCCTACAGTAAAAAAATATCCTTCAAAGCCCATATTGGCTGGCAGCAGCATCCCCCCAAGTCCATGATGGATAAACATTTTCCCCCCATGGAGCAGAATTGCACCCATGTTGGCAAAGGCCTCCTTTCTAGAAGGGGGAGCAGAGGCTGCCCCCACCCACTGCTCTCTTCTCCCAGGCATCTGAAGAGACAAACGGCTCCCCTTCTCTACCTGTGTGCCACAAGCCTGAATTGCAAGACAGTTCCCACTTTGGGGCAACAGGGAACAAACATGCAGAGGATGAGTTCTGAGGCTCCCCCAACAAAGCCATTTCCCTGGGCCCACCTGCCAGCCTGCTGCTGGCTGGCTGCCCACCCACAGGAAAGTGGCACGATCCTCCCCACCAACAGGACATAACAAGAAGATGGGGACGATAACATAGGACTTCCTAACTTGTGAGTTCTGATGAGCCGCTGCTGCTTCCCCAGTTTAAAGGATGGCGGCTCAGGTGAGCCATTAAGCTAGAAGGAGGAAAAGGACCGACCCCGGGATGGGCTGTCTGCCTTCCTTTTGCCTTCCACCTCACGACATCCTTCCCCAGCCTGGTGCACTCCAGGTGTTCTGGGGCTCCATCTCTCACCAGGCCCAGGCGGTATGGCCAGGGGTCAGGGATGGGGGCAGTTGTCCAAAGCAGCTGGAGAGACTCAAGGAGGGCATTACAGCCTCAAAGCCCTTTCCCTACCTCTCAATCTGGACTTACCTGGCCTTGCCCCTGGCCGCCTTTAGCCAGATCAGCTGTGCTCGGAGCTGGGACAGACCCCTCTGGAGACTTAGAGGCAGAGGAAACAGCCTGGGTCCCCTGGAGAGCACTCTCAAAGGAGATGCCCGCAAAGCAGATCACACTTTTCCTACTCCCAGACTGCAGGCTAGAGAACGTCGCTGCACGCTGGTGACCCATTCCCTGGGTGGTGCACTGGGAAGAAGAAACCTCACCCAGAGATGGGAGGGAAGCACTTTGGCCAGTGCCATGGGGCCTTTCTTCGGCAAGCTGCTCGGGGACCTGCAATGGAGCACTGCCCAAGGAGGAGGAAATGTGGGAGGCCTGCTGGGAAGGCTGCTGGGACCCCGACTCTTCTTGGCTAAGGGAAGCAGCTCTTCCAGTGGTATCTCTGGGAACAGAGGGCATCGAAGTGAGCTGGCAATGAGAAGGCTCAGCCAGGTGGGAGCCGGAGGTCTCTGGGGTCGCACCCAGGGATTCGTTGGGCGAACTTTTCCTCTCCATTCTGTGGACACGAAGGCAAGTCTTCTGACCAGTGTACCAGCTGGTTTCAAAGGCTAATTTTTATGAAAGCTTGAAAAACAAAGAAAACACAATATACAGAAATCAGTGTCAGATATCAAGCATTTTGAAAACATAAAAATGAAAAGAAACAGAAGACGAAAAGCTTTCTTCTTTGTTGCAAAGTAATTCCCAAGAATAAGCCCAGAGTAGGTAGGCCTTTTTACTCCTGGGGAAATCACCGGCAATTTCATGCCAAATGCAGCAGGGGGAAGGGGCACAGGAGCTGCTATGAAACAGGCGATCCTCAAATCACAGCTGTTTGATGCAGGGATGGAATCAATCCTTTTGCTTCAGTAAAAACCTCAAGGGTCGTAGGTTGTGGTTAAGCGAACTGGATGGTGTTACAAAGGGTCTCAAAATGAAACACCGCTTTTCAATTTGAAAACTGTTGAATGATCTTTACCTATCCTGGGAACAGTACATGAAGAACTACATGAAGATGATGTACAGATGGTATACAACACCAGTGCAGTTAGGGAAAATGTACAAAACTAGTTCAAATATATGTTGGAAGTGTAAGGAAAAGGAGGGAACATTTTATCATATGTGGTGGGAGTGTAAGGTAATTAAAACATTTTGGGAAATGATATACAATGAATTGAAGATAATGTCCCATTTATCATTTGTTTAAAAACCCGAGGCATTTTTGTTGGGGATTGTAGGGAAAGGTCTGCCAAAAAAGTTGAAAAACATCTTCATGTATGCGACAATGGCCGCGAGAGTTCTGGTTGCGCAAGGATGGAAGACTGAAGAAACCCCAACTAAAGAATCATGGCAAGAAAAGTTGATGGACTATGCAGAAGTGGCAAAATTGACATATAAGCTACAGGACAAGGAGAACTATGACTTTAAGGATGAATGGGAACCTTTCAAAAAGTCTCTGAAGACGCAACAAAGTGAATTGGACTCCTTGCTAGGTTTTGAATAAGCATCCACAATTTTTTTATATGTTTTTGGATAATATGTCTTGTTATAACTTTGAATATATTTTATTTTATTTTAATATCCTGGGAACAGTACACCGCAGTGGTGGGCAGTTCCACAGACCCTCCTCCTCTGCTCAAAATGCATACAGACCCATCTTTGCGCAGGGAAGATCCAGACAAAAGGAGTCTGTTTTCAAAGTACCCGCGGAGGGCTTTAGACGGCTCCATCCTCTTGCCTCCCCCCCCCCCCCGATCACTGTTTCACTCCGGAAGGCGTCTCAGACCTGGGTGGAGCAGCCACAAATGACAGGCAAAGAGACAAGGTCCTGCCCAGATTCAGGCTTCCTCATGATCGTGTGGAATCTGTACAGGTTTCTGTTGGCGCTTCCACTAGTGATTTATCTGTACAGGATCGGACTTCATTTCAGCCAACCACATCCTTCCTCTTCCCCCGACAGCATACTAGAGTTCATATGGATTTCAAAGCATGCTTTGAGAACTTGTATGCTTAGCTTTAAACTCCACAAAATTAGCCTATGGCTAGGATGCTATTTATCAAGGTCTGTGTCCATTAAGATATGGTCAGATACAAGTATGCTTTCCCCCTTGTTATACAATTATTATTTTTAAAATTGCATTCAACCATTTACTATTTAAACAGCTTATACACCACTTGACTATAATCATCTCTGAAGTGACACACGAGAAATACATTGCAGAAAAAGTTAACATGGATGACATCAGACTTCCGTTAAAAAGACCTGCTGGAATAAAAAAAGGCTTCGGTAGGTGCTGGGTGCTCTGCCTGATGCTCTCAACTGACAAGATGTAGGTGTGGTTGAATCAAATGGGAACAGTGACCACAGTGCTATCAAATTCAACATACACAGTATGGAAGTGGACAATTGCTAAGGAAATCCAGAACAGTCACATTTGACGTCAAAAGAGGAGACTTCCTCAAAATGAGGGATTGGGTAGAAAGGCAGTTGAAGGGGGAAAGTCAAGGATGGTGAGCCCTTCTGTGCTCCAGAGGGCCTGGGTGGCCTCATTCCCCTCTTGTTCTGAGCACTGCAGAGGGAGGCAAACATGTCCTTCCTGGGGGCTGGTCCCTCCCCGCCCTGTTCCTGGAGGGCAGCAGGAGGAGGGGGCTGCTGCAGCTGCCTCCTTTGGGGGCATGGCTCACCTTGCCTGCTCCTGCCCTCCTCCAACACACACAACCTTACCTGCCTCAGCCATCCATGGGGGCTTGAGAGTGTGTGAGCAGACTTTCTCATGGGAGGAGGCAGGCCTTGCAGAGGAGGAATGCTGGGGGCAGGCATTCAAACTCAGCCCTGAAGCTCACTGGGTGACCCTGGGCCAGGCACTCACGCTCAGCCTAACCTACCTCAAAGGGTTGTTGTGAGGATAAAATGGGGGGGGGGGGAGAGAGAACTCTGCACACCAACTGGACCTCCTTGCAGGAAATGGGGGCTATAAATGTAATTGTGTTATTTGTACCCCACCCACCTCACTGGGTTTCCCCAGCCTCTCTGGGCGGCTTCCAACACATATTAAAACAACAAACATTCAAAGCCTCCCTATAAAGGGCTGCCTTCCAGAGGTTTGATAGTTGCTCATCTCCTTGTCACCTGTAGGGAGGGCGTTCCACAGAGAGGCTGCCACCACCGAGAAGGCCCTCCCTCTGCCTGGTTCCCTGCAACCTCGCTTCTCGCGGGGAGGGAACCACCAGAAGACCCTGGGAGGAGGACCTCCGGGCTGAAGGATGGGGGTGGAGATGCTCCTTCGGGTATACTGCGCTGAGCTTCCTGACCTAACATTTGCCTCGCTTAACATAATTAATTAGGAAGTGAAGTTTTCCTCTTTCATTCAAGCAATACAGGAAGTAAGAACATGCAAACAGGAATACTACTTCTAGAATTCCCAACTCCTGACATAAAACAGCACAAAGGTTGCCTTTTCTTGACCATCAATCACCTGCGCAAAGTCCCTACACCCCCCCCCCCTATTGTGCTTCAATACAGCCCCATCGGTCAGGCCGGACACTGAGGTCCAGCGCTGAGGGCCTTCTGGTGGTTCCCTCATTGCGAGAAGCGAAGTTACAGGGAACCAGGCAGAGGGCTTCTCGGTAGTGGCGCCCGCCCTGTGGAACGCCCTCCCACCAGATGCCAAAGAAATAAACAAGTATATGACATTTAGAAGACACCTGAAGGCTGCCCTGTTTAGGGAAGCTTTTAATGACTGATGTTTTAATGTATTTTTAATCTTTTGCTGGAAGCCGCCCAGAGTGGCTAGGGAAACCCAGCCAGATGGGCCAGGTAGAAATAATTTAAAAATATAATTATTAAATTATTATACGCGTTAGAAACAGAATTTGAAGGGGCAGTCTTTTCTGGCAGTGCCAAATGAAGCTGCAGACCCATTTCTAAGTCCTAAAATCCACATTTTCTCTGAATACCTGAAAAACCCAGTGGTGCAGGACCTCCTAGCATGCCATCTGCTGGGGAACATTTCCTAGCACTTGGCTGGGAGCTGCTGCAGCGCTATAGTCAGGAAAGGCTTTCTGTATATCGGTAAGTCCCAACAGTTGAATAGGAACCTTCAAAAACAATGTATGTATTTGTATCTCATATGTTTTAAGCTATTTCACATGTCCACCAAGCACGAGAAAATGTCCTTTCATCTTCTTGACATTTCCAACAAATATTTGGTATGTTTTCATGTATTCTAAATAACTTCTTGGGAGTTAGATACCAACAATACTTAAATATATATATATTTAAAAGTCTATTTCAAGACATAACTCAATTATTATTTTAACTCTTTAGTCCACATATGTTACCACTATTCCAACTGTACAATATAACCAAAAAAGAGAAACTCTTGCCCCTTTAATCATGCACTTTTTAATCTGTTCCTCTTCCATTTAGGATTTCAACAAAAGTTTGTACATTTTTGATATCACATGATGTGCACAATTGTATCTCAAAACCCGTCTTCCACTCTTCCATACCCCAGGTCTTCATTTCCAACTAGACTCTCTCAATCAATCAATCAATCAATCATTTATTTGTATGTTGCCTTTCCAAATTTCAAACCATGTGCAAGGCAGCTTACAAAAAAAATAAAACTTTACATAACTGCAAACATAACAAAACTAGTCGTAAACAATGAAGAAAATATCAAAAAGTACACAACGAAATTGAAAAAAATTCCACATAAATAATAAAGATTCCACGTAAATCATATAATCCAAGCTAAAGAGGAAAAAAAAAAACATCACCAACAGCAAACCCCCCCCCCCCCGGAAAAAGAACCCGTAAACAACACCCCAACCCTCTTTTATTAAGTGTAAAAGAGAAACCCCTTGTTTTAATTTTACAATCTCCCCGTTTTCACTTTAAGAACTCTCAGTAGATTAACCATTTCTCTTTATCCGTCACCCTTTTGTCTATAAAAAGGGTCTTCTGGTGAAACAGAGTCTTTGCGTATAAACTAACTTTATATCTATTTTCAGATTCTTAATACGCCACACACGTCTAATACAGTGGTTCTCAAGATGCGCATTTACTCTGACTTGATCTACCACAAATATCCAAGCCATCTAACCCTGAAATCCTAACCTTCTAATTCCAAGTCTCTTCTTTCTCAATATCCCCATTCCGTTAACCGCACCAGGCAACAAGCTGTAAAATGCAAGTTTAAAACGCAGGCTTTCCTTTGCATCTCGCAGAACTTTATATGTAATTCGTGGTTTTTTTCACCTGTCCTCCAAACTTCGGTCTTTTTGCCATCCTTTAAATGGGAAATCAGTAGTCGAGCCTTACTTTTTGGTAAAACGTTCGTCTGGATCCCGGAAGTCCTACCTGAGAAGAACAATGGGAGTGTCCGCTTCTCCTTCTGCAAGCAGCGCCACCCGAATTCCCACCTGGGATGAGCCGCTAAAGTGAGCCGCAGGAGAAAGACTGGGGCGGGCGGCAAGTGGGAGGGGGAAGTCGGGCGCCTCTGTCCCGTCAGAAAAGTGCTGCTCCTCCCCGGAGGCAGCCTGCTTGCAGAGAAGGGGGCCGGGCTGCCTCAAAGCCCATCAAGGCCACGGGCTGCTAGCATGACTCATCCCGGCTTTATCATCTGAGGGGAAAGGATGCGTGGTCTTAAATGCTTGGCAACTTGGCTTAGCAACCTTGGGTCAGCTTAGCCTCCCTCACAGAGGGTTGTTTTGAAGATACACTCAGGAAAACACCCGAGGCATGAAGAAGAAGAACGAGGAGAGTCTGGAAAGGGGGGTGGGGAGCGCTCCCCCCCCCAGCCGCTCCAGGACGGGAAGTGCGTCCCGGGGGAAGCGGGATTCAGGCGGAGGAGGACGTCGGGTTGGGTGGGGGTTGCCAGGAGCAGCACGATGTCCCTCCAACCCCCTCTTCCACTCTCCAGGCAGGCGCCCAACGTGGCCAGCTGGCAAGGGCTCTTTCTTACTCCAGCCTTGGCGTGCAGATCCCGGGTTCAGCCCCAGATCTCTGGAGCGGAAAGGCTCTTGGGCGTGAATATGAAAGGCAGCATCTGTCAGAATAGGGCATACTGAGCCAGTACAGATGAACGTGACTATTGGTTCGCTTCCTCTGCTATCTGCCTTTTCGGGCACAGAGAGAGGCAGGGGAGAGACCCCTTTCCTCCATGTCCCCACCCCAACTCTTAGGACCAGAAGCAAGAGACAGCTTTGCTGAGCACGTGCCCCTTCCCAGGAAGATGCAACTCTGTACTACTGTTCCCTGAATTGCTCGCAAAGCAGCCATACTCCAGGCTCTTATTGTCACAGCCCTGCAGGATCAGACCAAGGCCCATCTAGTCCAGCTCTCAGCAGCCCAGCAGATGTCCAAGGGAAGCCCCAAGCAGACTCCAAATGCAGCCCCACTCTCCCCACTGGGGACACCCGCAACGGGTAGGCAGAGGTAGACTGCCTCTGCGGCTGGAGGTGCAACATGGTCTAACCCTTTCCCACATCATGCCTACTTCTATGATGCCCCCCCCCTCGCAAAGCCCCATAGCCTCCTACATTGTAAGCCTTCCTTACAGGGGAATCATCAGAACCACCTGTGCTGCAGAGCTTCTGGCTGAAAGGCGACTCATGGAGATTTGCAATGACTGCTGCAATGCACCCCTAATGATTCAGATTGTATTAGAGTTATTAAAAGCTTATTATATCAACAAATGCAATATTTCTGGTCTCCCTTGCTTTCCTGGTGACCTTCAGCTTAAAGACAAACTGCTCTGGAGTGAGAAAAACCCATTACACTCAAAAAGCCCAGCTGGAGGGACCTGGAAGTGTGCGGGGAAGAGCAGTTTTGTAGTGGGTTTGTTGCACAGGAGCACCAAGTTCACTAACTGGCTGATTCAGAGTGAATCCCATTCAAAAAGAGTGCAATGGTGTGTGTTTCAGCCAGCCATCCGGCTGCTGCAAATAATAATAATAATAATAATAATAATAATAATAATAATAATAATAATAATAATAAATTTTATTTATAACCCGCTGGGCTCAGGGCGGCTAACAACAATAAAACAGTACAAAAGTACAGCATAAACAACACTCTAAAATCATTCATTATAAAATTAATTAAATTCAAGCCACTGGCCACCATTGGACCAGAGCTCCGCGAGGTTGCCAAGCGAGGGAGTCAGGCTGCGCCCTGGCCAAGGGCCTGGCGGAACAGCTCTGTTTTGCAGGCCCTGCGGAAAGATGTCAAGTCCCGCAGGGCCCTAGTCTCTTGTGACAGAGTGTTCCACCAGGTCGGAGCCACAGCCGAAAAAGCCCTGGCTCTAGTTGAGGCCAGCCTAACTTCTCTGTGGCCTGGGACCTTCAAGATGTTTTTATTTGAAGACCATAAGTTTCTCTGTGGGGCATACCAGGAGAGGCGGTCCCGTAGGTACGAGGGTCCTAGGCCGTATAGGGCTTTAAAGGTTAAAACCAGCACCTTAAACCTGATCCTGTACTCCACCGGGAGCCAGTGCAGCTCGTATAGCACTGGGTGAATGTGATCTCGCAGCGAAGACCCCGTAAGGAGTCTCGCCGCAGCATTCTGCACCCGCTGGAGTTTCTGGGTCAGTCTCAAGGGCAGCCCCACGCAGAGCGAGTTACAATAATCCAGTCTGGAGGTGACCGTCGCGTGGATCACAGTGGCTAGGTCAGGGCGAGAGAGGTAAGGAGCCAACTGCTTAGCTTGGCGGAGATGGAAAAATGCTGCCTTTGTTATAGCTGCAATCTGCACCTCCATGGAAAGGGAGGTGTCGAAGATTACACCCAAACTCTTAACGGACGGTGCTGGCACTAATTGCGCCCCCGCAAGAGATGGGAGTTGCCCCCCCCCCAATCCCATATCGTCCCGTCCCAGCCACAGGACCTCTGTCTTCGAAGGATTTAGCTTCAACCGGCTCCCACGTAACCATCCAGCCACAGCTTCCAAACATCTGGTCAGTGTGTCTGGGGCCGAATCAGGATGGCCATCCATCAACAGATAGAGTTGGGTGTCATCGGCATACTGATGGCAACCCAGCCCAAAACTCCAGACAAGCTGGGCGAGGGGGCGCATAAAGATGTTGAAAAGCATCAGGGAGAGTATCGCACCCTGAGGTACTCCACACACCAAGGAGTGGCGCGATGACAATTCCCCCCCAAGCGCCACCCTCTGTCCCGACCAGAGAGAAACGAGCGCAGCCATTGAAGGACTGTGCCCTGGATCCCCATGTTGGCAAGGCGGTGGTCCAGAAGTTCGTGATCGACCATGACGAAAGCTGCTGACAGATCTAGAAGAATCAGCAGCCCCGACCCGCCTCGATCCAGCTGTCTACGAAGATCATCTGTTAGGGCAACCAGAGCCGTCTCGGTCCCATGACCAGCGCGGAAGCCGGACTGGAATGGATCCAAAGCCGAACTATTCCCTGGGTGCGACCACACTGTCCTGTCTGTGTGTTTGGAAGGGAATGAGAGCTATGCTCCCCCCAGAGACACGCCACTCCTTCTTCCTTAGCTGTGCTGCTCAACAGTTGAGGCAACCTTCACAGTTCTGGGATGCCGAGGAAGCGAACCAACAGTCACGTTCATCTGTACTGGCTCAGTATGCCCTATTCTGACAGATGCTGCCTTTCATATTCACGCCCAAGAGCCTTTCCGCTCCAGAGATCTGGGGCTGAACCCGGGATCTGCACGCCAAGGCTGGAGTAAGAAAGAGCCCTTGCCAGCTGGCCACTTTGGGCGCCTGCCTGGAGAGTGGAAGCCGGGGGTTGGAGGGACATTGTGCTGCTCCTGGCAATCCCCACCCAACCCGACGTCCTCCTCCGCCTGATTCCCGCTTTCCTCGGACGCAGTTCCCATCCTGGAGCGGCTGCGGTGGGAGGCTAAGCTGGCCCAAGGACTGGCCCAAGGTAGCTCAGCCAAGTTGCCAAGGCCAGCATTTAAGACCGTGCATTCTTTCCCCTCAGATGAGAAAGCCGGGATGAGTCATGCTAGCAGCCTGTGGCCTTGATGGGCTTTGTGGTGTTACAGGAAAAATCCGAGGGCTCTCTTGGACAAAACAAAGACACCAACCAGGATAACTTGGAGCAAAACAGCAGCCTGTAGGCTTGGCCTTTATTGAACTGTTGCAACAGGGTATTCCCCTCACTTGCAGGAGAGAGGAAAGACCCAGAAGAATAGTGTGCAAGGTCTTATAAAAACTTTTGAAATTCCCCTCCTCTAGATCAAGCCCACCCCCAGAAACATCATGCATACATTACAGAAAGGAGGGGTTGAGGGAGGCATACATTACAGAAAGGAGGGGTTGGGGGAGGAGTTGTGGTGGTAACCTGAGTGTCTTGTCACCTGGCTGGTTCCTCCCTTCCCCCTCCCCCTGAGTCACTTCCAGGAACTTCCAGGAGACAAAGGGAATTTTGCAGTTTCCTGCCCCCTGAGGGAAGATCTGATCAGTGTCCTTTGTTTCAGTCCATGTTGAATCCACTCCCATATGCAAGTTCTTTGTGATCTTGATTGTCTTCTGTCTGGGATCATCAGGGTTGGCATGGGCAGGGCTCCTGTGGATGTGCTGAGACGGTGAAGGGATTATGGCTGACCAGGACTAAGCCACCCCCCTTTGTTAGTTCTTGTCATATGGAGTAAAATAAAAATGGAACAGTGCAAATCCGATGTATGGTTGATTTTCTATGAATTTATAACAGAAATGTGGTGTATATAGTGTGTGAGTGTGTAGTTTATACAAACAGAATGATTGGGGTGGGGGGGGGGTTCCTGCTACAGTGGCAACCCAGCCCAGCTGCTATAGTCCACCTCTGAACCGAGGAAGCGCAACTGGAGAGACAGAGCCCAGCGCTTTTCTCACGGGACAGAAGCGCACAACTTCCCCCTCCCACTTGCCGCCCGCCCCAGTCTTTCTCCGGCGGCTCAGTTTAGTGCGCCAAGCGGCTCATCCCAGGTGGGAATTCGGGTGGCGCTGCTTGCAGAAGGAGAAGCGGTTGGCGCTAGCGGACACTCCCATTGTTCTTCTCAGGTAGGACTTCCGGGATCCAGACAAACGTTTTACCAAAAAGTATGGCTTGACTACTGATTTCCCATTTAAAGGATGGCAAAACGACCGAATTTTGGAGGACAGGTGGAAAAAACCACAAATTACATTTAAAGTTCTGCGATATGCAAAGGAAAGCCTGCGTTTTAAACTTGTATTTTACAGCTTGTTGCTTGGTGCGGTTAACGGAATGGGGATATTGAGAAAGAAGAGACTTGGAATCAGAAGGTTAGGATTTAAGGTAAGGTTACCAGATTTTTTTTCAAAGAATCTGGGGACACTTTTTTTTTTTCCAAAAGAGAAAAAAATGTTATTTTTTAAAAATCATTTTTTAAAAAACTAAGAAGTAATACCTTCTCTTCTGGGTCTCCTCTGTCGCGTGGCCTTCCTCTGGGCCCCAGCCTGATCTCTTGGAGTGCTATCTGCCCTGGAGTAGGCTCGGGTCGGGCCTGGGCTCGGCCCCGTGTCCTTGCCCTCCTGGTGCTCTCCTACCTCTCTTCCTCAGCGGCCGCAAGGTCGGGGCTCCCCTCTTTTTTCTCCTTCCTCTTTCTCTCTCTTCCTTCTCCTTCTCCTTTCCTCCGTCTCCCTGGGTTGGCTCCGGGGTTTTTACTGGCCCTGGAGCGCCACTGGGCAATTGTCCACGTGGCCGGGCGCTCTCGCTCCCGCCTCGATTTGGGTCCTGGGGGGGGGTCAGCGGTTCCCCCAGTTGACGCACCGGGCATCCCTGGTTCCCCCTCGGCAGTGGCAGCGCAGGTGGCAGTCTCAGCAGCCCGGAGCCAGCCTGGTAGTGCACTTG
Organism: Podarcis melisellensis; assembly: GCF_964234715.1. NCBI lineage: Eukaryota > Metazoa > Chordata > Lepidosauria > Squamata > Lacertidae > Podarcis > Podarcis melisellensis. Next base: position 34,549,716 of record NC_138535.1, on the reverse strand, counting down.
GCTCTGGCTGGCTTCAGGAGCTGCTCATTGCCGTGGCACCCGCCATTTTGCCTCGCCGGAAGTCCCCATATGATGTGTCTTGTGCCGTTGAACCAATCACGCAACATTCCTTCCCTACTAATAAATCTACAACACTTAAAATATGAATCTGGGGGCCTTAAATGAAATCCAGGGACATTCCGGGGACTGATTTTGTTGGGGACAGATTTTTAAATCCGGGGACTGTCCCCGGGAGACGGGGACATCTGGCAACCATTCCGTAATAGGGCTTCTCCTGCCTTTGCCAGTATGTCAGCCTTCTCCGCCTCCTTAAAGAGGGCGTTCAGAAGCACTTGTACGTCTGGCCATATGGGATTGTGAGTGGAGAAGGTGGCGCAGTCTGGATGAGTCCCTCTGTCTTGCTCTTTGGTCACTGTGGCCGAGCACCATTTTGGGCCGATCAGGATCTATGGGGAAGGGGATCCACCCAGAAGTTGTGGAGGGAACGGGAAGAGAAGCTTGGTCAAGAGACTGGCTCATGTCAGAAGGAGGCCTGACTGCATCCTTGGCGAAGCCCAGGGCAGGGCAGGAAGGCAGCATTGCCCAGCGGGAAGGCATTCGGAGGCAAATCATCAGCAAGGAGCAGAAAATCCCCTCCCCTTCCCTCAAGAAGACTGAAGAATCTCTAGTCGGCCTTCAGGTGAGTTCAGCATCCCAGGTCTCTGGGGTGTTCCTGTCCATTACAAAGCTGACTCGAGGCTCCGTCAACTGAGCCCCTACACTCCTTGTGTACATGGAAGGGGCACATAAAGGATGGGAGGCAGCCTTTTCCTGGAGCCGTCTTACCTGCAGCAGTTCACTCGCTGGCTGCTGACCCTTTTCCTCCATCACCTGGATGATCCTCTCAGGAGAGGAGAGTTTCCTGCAGAGTCTGGCCAGCTGCTCATCCCTTCTCCCTGCAATCTCCTTCTCCACCTCTTCCACATGATTCAGCAGACGCTTTTCTTCTTCTTCTTCCAGGAACTGGCGCAGTTGTCTCAACTTCTCCACAGTCTTCAGCCTCTCCGGTTCTGAGGAGGTCTGAGTGAGGAAGATGGTCAGCCTTCAAAACATCAGCAAGAGAATTAGGATTTGAAGTGAACTGCTTCCACCCTCTCAGCTCACAAGTCCTCAGGCTTCTCCTTGACTGCTTTTCACATAATAAACAACAATGGGAAATAAACTCCATTTAGCTGCATTCAAAGGTGAACTTACCTAATTCGCAATTCTTGGGGGAAATATGGAGACCAAAACAGCAATCTTTTGAAATTCACACCTCTGAATTTCTCAAGGTTGGCCCAGCCAGGTAATGTATTTATGAGGGTAAAGCACGTATCAAACTATTTATACGAGAAGGTAGCCACCCTAGCATTTGATTCATTTTCAGAATAATAAATAAATAACAAACCAATATGGAAAAACGAGAAATGAGAGAAGTTGAAATGGGCAGATTTCCCTCTCCCTCCTCAATCCGGACTTGCTTCTTGAAGTGCTTGTTCCCTCACTAGTAACAAGAGGGACACTTCCAAGGAGGTCTTTGCGTTCCTTGTCCAGGTCTGCTTGATAGGCCAGAATTCCCCCTCTCTCTTTCCTCCGAATCTCCAGGCGGCGACAAAGAGAGGAGATGAATATTCTACTGGCTTCTTGGGTCCAGTGGCCTTGCTATAATAGGAAAGGAATTGACTGGAGGAAAGAAAAGTACAGAGGTTTTCAACCTTTTGGGGTCCACGGCTCCCTGGACCAACTCCCTTCTTTCTGCGGCACCCCTGTGGGGCTCAGGAGACCAGTTAGGTCCCCCCTTGCTTGCCACCCCTCCCCCTTTCTTGAACAGCCTCCCTTGCGGAGTGCTCTCTCAGCCTCCTCTCCTCTCCCCTCTCATTAGGAGTCCTCCTCTTGGTCTCTGAGCTGCCCCTGCTGCCCCCCAGGGGCCTGGGACTTGCCTGTCCATTCCCAACAGCAAGGGCCCCTCGCCAGTTGGCTTGCTTCCTCTGAGGCCGCCTCAGCTCCTGGCAGCCCACACCCCCTGGCCAGCCCCAGAGGCACCATTCTCTGGGGGAGAACAGCTGGGCAAGCCTTGGGGAGGCAGAGATGGCATCCGAGGAGGGAGGGAAGGAAAGAGGGGCAGAGGCCAGTGTCTCCCGCGGCACCCCTGACCATCATTCAAGGCACCCCAGCTGCCACAGCACACTGCTTGAAAACCACTGCAGAACTGGGATGGGAAAGGCTTCTCGTCCAACGAACTGGTCTGGAGAAGAGGAAAGGCAGCCATGCTTGCTCCTTTGTCTTCTCCGAGGAGACTTCCAGCCTGACTTCTCATCTTGAGGCCCCAGGGAGAAGTGGGAAGAGGAGGAGGAGGAAGCATCCCCAGAAGAAGTGTGCTCCCCACCAGTAGGTGCTTCCACCCCCCACTCCTAAATCTGCTTCCAACAGATACTGGGGGGGGGGCATCCTGCACCATCTGGTCAATTCCTGGTGTTAGGAGAATTAGAAGGTCTAAGATATAAACACATACATAAATACCGTAAGTAGTTCTCATCACAAAAGAATATGCAGGTAAACCCATGAACAGCCAGGTAAACCCATCAACAGGTTTCCTGCCAGACAGGAGTCTGTTGTAGGCCGCCCCTTCTGTGATGTATGTATGATGTATGGAGGGGTGGTCTTGGGCTCCAGGGTGGGCAATTTCAAATGTCTATATAAGGACTTGGTTCGGGGTCTCCTGCGTGGGGGGGGGGGTGAGCACCCTGTTGCAACAGGTAATAAAGATCTGGCTTACTAGCTGCTTTGCTTCTCAGTATTCTCTGGTTGGCCTCTGTTATTTTCTCCTACCGATAGAGAAGCTACCAAAGGACTCTATATGGGCTCTGAGGTACCCCAGAAGGGAAAAGGAGCCCCCAGTCCCCACCCCCTTGCAGCTGACCCCTTGCTGCTCTCTGCTTGGCAGGGTATTGAGGAGGCATCCTGCTAGCCAAAGGAGACATGTGCAATTCACATTTGTAGTGTTCTAAATGTGTACAAAGCAACCTTGCTGGGGGATGTGGATGAGGTTAACCCTTTCTCTCCCTGCCATGGTCCCAACTCAAATCTTTGAAGCTGCTGTATTTCAAGGGAAGATCCCTTGGCCCCCCTGGCAGAGAGAAAGACTTTGACTCCTTCCTCCCAGCCTTCCCAGCAGCCCTCAGGCTTCCCCTTGGCTGCTTCTAAGGTAATAAACAACCACCAAGGAATACCATGAGAAGATCACAGCTATTTCTCCCCCTCAAGGTACCTTGTATTCCTCAACAGCCTCTTCCAGAGGAATCACCTCGTGGTGTTGGTGCTTCTTGGATCTGCCCCAAACCACACAGATGGGGGCTTCATCCTCCTTGCAAAAGAGTTTCAGGGGCTCCTGGTGCTTCTCACAGACTCCTCCTTTTTGCTGATATTGGGTCCAGCAAGCTTCCCAGTTTAGCTCCGTATCCCTGGAAGCACTGAGCTGGCCTAGCAGAGTAAATGCAGCGGTCCTGAGTCCATGTGAGAAAGGGATAAATTAAGTCCAAGAGACAGATCGGTTCTTATCTCTAGAAGCGTTTATTTACAAGTCATAAGTCAGTCTCTCCATCAGAAACCTCCGCCATTCCAAAGGCATTCCTCCGTGCTTTTAAAAAAGCACACAGACAGCTCCGTTGAGCTGTCTCTCTCAGCGTCTCTCAGTGAGAACTGAAACTAACTCTCACAGACAAAGCCTGTGATGTAGGGTCCTGCTTCCGGCCCCTCCCAGATGCAGGGCACCACGGAGTTTTAACCCTGTTTGTTCCAAACTCCACATCCTTTCCCTCTGGAAGACTGAGAGTCTTGGCTACTTCGCCCATTGCGGACGAGGCTCCTTCTCTGGACTCCAACTCGGCCTTGAGGACAGGAAGCCAGCCTCCTTTTTGCACTGCATCAGGCCGGACCGGCAGAAGTTGTGCCCACACTCTGGGATGGTCCCTGTGTCTTAAGAGAGTCAGGGTCAGAGAGGGGAATGAAGGAGAAGGACCCTACCAATATCAAATAGATCGTATTCTGCCTTGACACCCTACAAGAAGGTCAACGGTGCCTTGGGGAATGGATCCTTTTTCGCTGTATCAAATTGTATCCTTTTTGCTGTATCTTTCTCATTGACTTTAAGAATGGATCTGAATGTATTTTTCCTCAAAATGCTGTACTTTTCTAAATTGTAATGGTTCTAGGGGTTGCTCGTGTGTAAACCGGTGCAACACCTGGCTGGGTTGCCTGAGTGAACCTTTTCTGTCCGGACAGCCACTCACCTGTGGCTGTCTCAATCGTTGGCAGAATCCGTCAGCGGGCGTTTCTTGAACTTCTTCCAGAAAAGAAGCTCTTTGATGTCTAGTCTCCTCCTACTCTCCCTGCTCGGAAGCCTTCTGCGCAAGGAGGGCGTAGGCAGCGGAGGACCCTTACTCTCCCGGCTGGTCCCTGGCAAGGAGTCATGGGACCGCCTCGCCGATTCCCCCATCTGCCCCTCTTCTCCACTGGTGCTACGCTGATTCTCTTCCCCAGAAGATGGGCTGCCTCTCCCCATCCCGGGACGCTCTCTGGGACCCCTCTGGAGCCCTCCCTCTCCCTCCGGCCCTGATGGCAGTTCCCTGACATCCACCTCCTCCCCAGGACCCCCCCCCCCCGCCCCCCGCATGATCCACTGCACTCTGGGATGACGTCTGTGAAGACTTCCCCTTACCCATGCAGCTATCACCCTGGCGGTCTGCTTCATTCAGAATCACGGCAGTATCACAGGCTACTCTGAGCTGAGCATGTGGCTGATTGGCATCAGATTCCCCACTTGCATCAGCCAGCCTTCTGCAGCTAGCCATCATGACTCTGGCATTAGCCTTCTGCATCATCTCTGCTGCTTTAAATCAAGCTGCTTTATACAAGCTGCTTCTCTGCTGCTTCAAACCTCATTCCAAAGGCACTTTTAAACGTTACTTTCGCTTTCCCCCAGTGGCAAACGGCCTTAAAAAGTTCAAAGTCCAGCCATAAAGCCATTAATTAGGAGCTGGCAGGCTGCCCGGAGCATGAGCACATACCTCTCAATCAATCAACTTGACGCAGAGAAGATAAGACCGGTCCGTTTCTCTGTTCCTTTGCCGGAACTCCCACTCGACCCACGGAGTCCATCCGTCAGATTGATCGCGTTTTTCTGGGCCCAGGACCAAAAATGTTGATTGTGCAGAGTCCTTTACACAGCAGAAGAATGAGTAGTACATGCTACATGCTTAAGTTTTAGTTTATTTACACTTCAATGCTGAGAGATTACAAGCAGGCATCTTGCCTCTGCTAGAGCAGAGAGGCAACCCCTCTCTCCTCGGAAAACAAAGAACTCCGAGAGAACTGTGAAAAACAGGAAACCAGTGTATGTCACATCCAGTCTCCTCTTCCCGTGGGAAACCAACAGTGCATTTACTGTGGAATGTAAACAACCTGTCTCGTGACAAGCACTTCGCTGCACAGAGAAGAAAGCAGAAACCAACAGTATTGCCTTAAGAGAGAATATAATGAAAATGGTGCCAAAGAAGGATAGAACCTTTTTTATGTATGCAACAACAGCAGCAAGAATACTCATCGCAAAGTATTGGAAGACACAAGATTTACCCACCCGGGAAGAATGGCAGATGAAAGTGATGGACTATATGGAACTGGCGGAGATGACTGGCAGAATCCAAGACCAAGGTGAAGAGTTGGTGGAAGAAGATTGGAAAAAAATTAAAGTTTATCTACAGAAACATTGTAAAATTCAGGAATGTTAGAAGGATGTTGGAATGAAGTAATGTGGTATTAGCAGAAATGATACAAAAGATTAGGTAAAAATTGATTTTTTAACTGTTGAAAGATCAGAATGTAATATTATACTACATTAGGATAAACTATTAGGATAAAAACCAAGTTGGAAAGGATTTGCTGGAATACTTAAGTGAACTAGAGTACAAAAAAGGGAGGTGTGAGAAGGTCAGGGAAATAAGTCAATGAAAGATAAGACATGGAAATGTTTTTAACTGCTTTTATTTTTCTGTATTTTGTATCCTTTTTTCTTTTTTCTTTTTTTCTTTCTCATTTTTGTAACTTTTTTGAAACTTTAATAAATATTTTTTAAAAAATGAAATAGAGCTAGAATAAGTGCTAGAGCCAAAGACTGAGACAAAGCCTAATAAAGAGCAGAAGCCTGAGCCTGAGCCTGAAACAGTGCTTGATACAGTGCCAGAGCCTGAAACAGAACCAGAGCCACAGCTACAGCCATAGCGCCACAGCCTGAGTCTGCAACAGTGGTTGATACAGCGCCAGAGCCTGAAACAGAGACACAGCCTGAAACAGAACCTGAGCCTGGTTATTAGCATGGCAATTAAAGAAGAGAGAGGCAGAAAGGCTTATAAATAGAGTTAAGTGCAAAGGCAAAATAATAAACAACCCTAAAGAAATAGAGAAACGATAAGGATAAATCTATAAGGAAGGAAATGAAACAACAGAAGAAGTTAAAGAACATTTAGAACAGAACTGTCTTCCGAAACTTGCTAAAGAACAAAAAGAACTGTTGAATGCCCCTATCACATCGTATGAAATTCAAAGAGCAATTAAGGAAGCAAAGATAGGAAAGCCACCAGGGCCAGACGGCCTACCGGCAATATATTGTAAAAAATTGAGGAATTACTGTCTGACCCATTAAGAAGTATCTTAAAAGACGGAACCATGCCGGATTCTTGGAAAGACAGCCTTATTGCATTAATTCCAAAACAGGGAATGGACAATCTACTTATTAACAACTATAGGCCTATCGCACTTCTAAATAACGATTATAAATTATAGGCAAATATTTTAGCCGAAAGATCAACAAAAGTCTTCCAGATGATGATACACAATGACCAAGCTGGCTTTTTGCCCGGGAGGCACATTTATAGCAACACTAGAAACATTATAAACTTATTAGCGTATTTAGACTTAAGAATAGAAAAGAAGGCAGTCTTAATGGCTATAGATGCAGAAAAGGCTTTTGACAGGGTATTCTGGAAATTTATGAAAGGTCTATTACACCATATGGATTTTGGTATACAGTACAGTATATAAAAGGGATTGAAGCAATATAATCAAAACAAAAAGCTAAAATCATAATCAATGGAAATTTATCACAGGAGTGTGAAATCAGTAAAGGGGTCAGACAAGGTTGCCCACTATCCCCCTTAATTTTCATATTAACATTGGAAGTTTTATGTAAACAAATTAGGGAAGAAAAAGAAATAAAAGGGATTATGCTAGGAAATAGAAGTTACAAAATGAGGGCATTTGCTGACGATTTAATTATAACTACGGAGCAACCAAAACAGAGTTTAAGAAAGGCGTTGGAAATAATATATGGCTACGGTAAAGTTGCGGGGTTCAAAATGAATTTAAACAAGACAAAACTATTAGTTAAAAATATGTTGCCAGATGAAAAAGCAGAATTAGAACAAATAATACGCATTAAAATCTACCCCAAATCAAGTATTTAGGATTATGGATAACACCAAAGAATATTAACTTATATGAAGATAATTATACCAATTTTTGGAAAGATATCAAAAGACAGTTGGAGACATGGACAAGGTTAAATTTATCATTCCTGGGCCGTATTTCGGTAATTAAAATGATAGTTTTACCGAAGCTACTCTTTCTATTCCAAACGATTCCAATTACAGGAAAGACCAGCAGTATCAACAAGTGGCAAAAAGAAATTTCTAAATTTTTGTGGAAGGGTAAAAGACCAAGAGTAAAGCATAAGATATTAATAGATACTGTAGAAAGAGGTGGCTACGGGTTACCGGATTTGAAGCTATATTACGAAGCCTCATGTCTTCTCTGGTTGAAAGATTGGTATTTATTAAAAAATTGGGATATTTTAGATCTAGAAGGTCATGACACCCGTTTTGGGTGGCATGGCTATCTTAATTATGGGAAAATAAAGACGCATAGGAGTTTTTCAAATCATATAATAAGAAATGCTATATATAAAGTATGGGGAAAATACAAAAGATATTTGGAACAGGAAACCCCAAGATGGAACTCTCCACTAGAAGCAATCGCTGTTAAAAAAAGGAACAACATCAAAGAGAACTGGATAATCTATAACACAATATTAAGGGGGGAGGAGGAGGTGAATTACTTCCAGGTTGCTTCCAGGTGAATGAAGTGTTCAGACAGGATAAGCAGATAGGTTTTGAAAAGGAGCCTTCAAGATTTGATAGAGAACTACTGAATAGTAAAACCAAAATAATCGCAAAAATCTATAGACTTCTTTTAGACTACGAAGTAATGGATGAGGAGGTTAAGGCTTCAATGATAAAGTGGGCCCAAGATGTGGGCCGTCCAATTATGCTAAAAGATGGGGAAAACTGATGGAATGGAAATTTGAAATTTACAGCCAGCTATAATATAAGAGAGAACATGATGAAAATGGCTCGTAGGTGGTACCTCACTCCTTCCAGATGATCAAGAATGTATAAAAATTTGGCGAATGCTTGTTGGAGATGTGGAGGAAGTAACGGTGACATGAGTATTTTAGATAAAGAGATCCCAAAAAAATCTAAGAGAGGATTATTGTTTTGTGTACATTGCATTGTAAGAATGGAAACAGAGCCAGAGCCACAGCCACAGCCTAAGTCTGAAACAGTCCTTGATAAAGTGCCAGAGCCAGAGCCAGAGCCAGAGCGAGACCCTGAATCAGGGCCAGAGCCAAGCCCTCATTCAGAACCAGAGCCTGAGAAAGAGCCAGAACCAGAACCAGAGCAACAGCCACAGCCTGAAACAGCCCTTGATAGAGAGCAGTCTGAAACAGCCCTTGATAGAGAGCCAGAATCAAAGAATCAGAATCAGAGTCAGAACCAGATCTTCGGTAAAGACGTGGTCTGGTCTTAGCGCAACTGCTCCTCCCACCCGCGATAACAGAGATTGGGTGTTCCAGTACATACCCCCGTAGGGAACCTGCCCCAGCCATTCTGTTGGCTGAGGACCCCTCCCAGGCAGCCCTGACCCTTTCCCCTTGAAAAGCAAAATACAAACTATACAATAACCTAAAAAAATAGTAAAAGAAAAACAAACCAAGAAACAATTATGCTAAACCGCCCCAACTAAACATTTGTCCCACCCCAGAAAGAAACTAACAACAACAACAACAAACCACCGTTTTTGGCGCAACAGAGACACAGCCAGAGACAGAGTGAGACCCTGAATCAGTGCCATAACCAAGCCCTCATTCAGAAACAGAGCCTGAAAAAGAGCCACAGCCCGAACCAGAGCAACAGCCACAGCCTAGAGCCACAGCCTGAGTCTGCAACAGTACTTGATACAGTGCCGGAGCCTGAAACAGAGACACAGCCTCAAACAGAGCCTGAGCTTGAAACAGAGGCAAAGCCACAGCCACAGCCTGAGTCTGAAACAGTCCTTGATAGAGTGCCAGAGCCAGAGCCAGAGAGAGACCCTGAATCAGAGCGAGACCCTGAATCAGAGCCAGAGCCAGAGCCAGAGCCAGAGCCAGAGCCAGAGCCAGAGCCAGAGGGGGTCAACCTTGTGTCGGAACCAGTGACCTTCCCAATGCCCAGAATTGATGACATTTTGAGCAGGGTAAGGAAGGGGAAGGTTTTTACCAAGCTGGACCTTCGGGGGGAGTACAATTTGATAAGGATGAGGGAGGGGGATGAATGGAAAACCACCATGTTCACCCCTCTGGGGGCCTTTGAGTACTTAGTTATGCCCTTCGGATTACAATCAGGCTCGGCCTGCTTTCAAGCTTTCATGCACCACGTGTTGGGGTCCCTGCTGTACAAGAATTGCGTGGCTTTCCTAGATGACGTGTTAATCTACTCGGAGAACGAGGAGCAGCATGTTAAGGACGTCAGGGAAGTGCTGAAAAGGCTGCAGGAGCACCAGCTGTGGGTCAAACTGGAGAAATGCCAATTCCACGCCCGAGAGGTTGAGTTCCTGGGCTACAGGTTGTCGGACAAAGGCTTAGCCATGGACCCAGGCAAGGTGCAGGCGGTGCTAGAATGGAAGACTCCCAAGAACCGGAAGGACGTGCAGAGGTTCCTGGGGTTTGGGAACTTCTATAGGAAGTTTATCAAGAACTTCGCCCACTTAACTGCACCCATCACCGATTGTCTCAGCAGCAAAAAGAAGTTTGAATGGACAGAAGAGGCACAGCAGTCCTTTGAAAGGCTAAAGAGGGCGTTCGCTTCGGAAGAGCAGCTCTTACACGTGGATCTGCAGAAGCCTATGAGGCTGGAGACCGACGCGTCAGACAGAGCGGTGGGGGCCGTACTGCTTCAGACGGGAAATCAGTCCGAGTGGAGGCCGTGCGCTTTTTTTTCAAGGAAGCTGAACAAGTCAGAACAGAACTACATGGTGTATGACCGGGAACTGCTTGCAATTCATGAAGCTTTTCGACGCTGGAGACATTTTTTTAAAAAAAATATTTTTTATTGCTTTTTAACATACATATCATACATATCACAAACATACTTACACAGCCAAGAAAAAAGAAAAAAAAGAAAAACGAAACATGTAATACATAAAAACATAGGCAACTCAACTTACATTGACAAACACTCATCGACTTCCCTTTATCTCGATTTCGGAATAAAGTTATCATATTTTTTATCTGCAGTGTCTCATTTTTCAAGCAATTTTTACGTAGTAAGCGTTATCTCATACCTACTGTGAATTTTTCAAATATATATTTGTTTTTTATCAACATTTTTATTTTCCTTTTATTTCTGATTCCATATATAACTTAAATTTATCCCATTCATTATTAAATTTTGTACTTTTTTTATTTCTTATTTTCTGTGTCAATTTTGCCAGTTCTAAATAGTCAAATAGTTTAGATTGCCACTCTATTATCGTTGGGATTTTATTTTTTATTTTATTTTTTTAATATAATTTTTTATTAAGTTTATAAAATGCAAAATCCAACTTCAAATTACAAATTTCAATAGATCTAGTGGACTTCCCCCATCTTCCGAACCCTGCATTCTCTGTAAATTCAAAACATCAGCAATTTGTTAACTTATTTCAAACACAATAATGTATCTTTCATTTTATCGTGATGTCTAATCTCTAAAACGTTGTAACCCAAGTCCTTAAGCTTTTAGTTTCAACACAATAAAGTTATTTCATTGCACCACCTCTAGTTTCTTGTACCTTATTTTCCATTTCAATAATTTACAAATGCTGAAGCTATAATTTCCAAAAAAGAGCATTTTTTTAACATTCATACAGCTTATAGCGCTTTTTCAGATAGTCCTTAAATTTTTCCCAGACTTCCTCCGTTGTTTCTTCTCCCAAGTCTCGGATTCTGCCAGTCATTTCGGCCAATTCCATATAGTCCATCAACTGCGTCTGCCATTCTTCCAGCGTGGGTAGATCTTGTGTCTTCCAATACTTTGCAATCAGGATCCTTGCTGCTGTGGTAGCGTACATAAAGAAAATTCTATCTTTCTTGACCACTCTCTGGTCTACCATGCCCAGGAGGAAGGCCTCCGGTTTCTTAGGTAAGGTAAATCTGAGTACCTTTTTTAATTCATTATGTATCATCTCCCAGAAGGCCTTCACTTTCGGGCAGGTCCACCAGAGGTGTAAGAATGTCCCTTCCTCCTCCTTACATTTCCAACATTTGTTGTCCGACAGGTGGTATATCTTTGCAAGCTTGACTGGGGTCATGTACCACCGGTATATCATTTTCATAATATTTTCCTTCAAGGCACTACATGCCGTAAATTTCATTCCGGTGTTCCATAACCTTTCCCAGTCTTCAAACATAATGTTATGCCCCAGATCCTGCGCCCACTTTATCATGGAAGATTTAACTGTCTCATCCTGTGTATTCCATTTAAGCAGCAAGTTGTACATTCTCGAAAGTAACTTAGATTTTGGCTCTAGCAACTCTGTCTCTAATTTCGATTTTTCCACCTGGAAACCCACTTTTTTATCCGCTTTAAAAACTTCCTGAATTTGAGCATAGTGCAACCAATCTCGCACCTTGTTTTTTAACTTTTCCATACTCTGCAACCTCCAATTATCTCCGATTTTTTCAATTATTTCCCAATATTTAGGCCAGTAGGCCTCCATATTAAGTCTTTTACGTGCTTTGGCCTCCATCGGCGAGAGCCACCTCGGAGTCTTACTCTCCAATAAGTCTTTGTATTTTGTCCAGACCATAAAAATTGCTCTTCTGACAATATGGTTTTTGAACGATTTGTGAGCTTTAACCTTGTCGTACCACAAATATGCATGCCACCCAAAAGCGTTACCAAACCCTTCCAGATCAAGGACATCGGTGTTCTCCAATAAAATCCAATCTTTCAACCAGCAGAAGGCTGCAGATTCATAATATAACCTCAAGTCTGGCAGGGCAAACCCCCCTCTTTCTTTCGCATCAGTTAGTATTTTAAACTTTATTCGGGGCTTTTTGCCCTGCCAAACAAATTTAGAGATGTCCCTCTGCCATCTTCCAAAACATTCCACCTTGTCCACGATCTGAAGGGCCTGAAACAAAAATAACATTTTCGGCAATACATTCATCTTTATAGCTGCTATTCTACCCAACAAGGAAAGTTTCAATCTTGACCATGTTTCCAAATCTCTTTTAATCTCTGACCAACATTTCTCGTAATTATCTTTAAACAAGTTCAAGTTTTTGGAGGTCAGGTACACCCCTAGGTACTTTACTTTTTTAACCACATTTAATTCTGTTTCTTTCATAAACTCCTCTATTTCTGTAGTTGTCAAGTTTTTTGCTAAAACCTTAGTTTTTTGTTTGTTCAACTTAAATCCCGCTACCCGACCAAAGTCAGAAATTAATTCTAACACTCTTTTAGTACTAGGGACTGGCTCCTGTAGTGTTAATACCAAGTCATCTGCAAATGCTTTCAATTTATATTGTTTCTCTCCGACCACAATTCCCTGTGCCAACCGGTCATTTCTAATCATGTTCAATAGCACCTCCAGGACTGAGATAAACAACAGAGGAGACAGAGGGCACCCCTGTCGTGTCCCTTTTTCAATTTTAAACTCCTCTGTCACCACGTTGTTTACTATCAATTTAGCTTTTTGTTCTAAATAAATTGCTTCTATTCCATTTTCAAACCCCCGCCCCACTCCCATCCTTTCCAAATTTTTCTTCATAAACATCCAAGAGATATTGTCAAAGGCTTTCTCCGCATCAATAAAGATCAACACTGCTCTTGTATTTGAGTTTGTTTGTAAAAATTCCAAAATGTCAATGATGTTTCTTGTATTGTCAAACAAATGCCTGCCAGGGAGAAAGCCTGCTTGGTCCTTATGAATCACTTCATTTAATACTTTTTTAAACCTACTTGCCAAAATGTCTGCAAAAATTTTGTAATCCACATTTAGGAGTGAGATGGGACGGTAGTTCTTAAGTTGGGTTTTTTCAGTTTCTAATTTTGGTATCAACGTGATGAAAGCTTCTTTCCACGTTTCCGGTGCCTTCCTCCCCTCCATAATCTGGTTGCAGACCTCCAACAGTGGTTGTATCAAAGAGTCCTTCAACACCTTATAATATTTGGAAGTAAGTCCATCAGGGCCTGGAGACTTGCCTAGTTGAAGGTTCTGAATGGCACATTCAATTTCTTGATGCGTAATGTTACAATTCAAGGTTGTTCTCATTTCCGGGGGTATTTTTTGTAATCCGTTAGTTGTAAGAAATTGATCCACCTCGGAATCTTTTTGCGGCCCTTGAGAATAAAGTTCTTTGAAATATCTCTGGAAACATTTTCTAATTTCCTCGGGTTTCTGAACCATTCTCCCTTTGATCTCTAGATTTGTAACTGTATTAAGTTTTTGTCTCTTTTTCAACTGCCATGCTAGCAGTTTCCCACACTTATTAGCTGATTCAAAAGATCTTTGTTTCATTTGTTTAATTTTCCATTCCACCTCTTGATTTATCAGTTTCGAATATTGTGCCTGGAAAAACTTCACTTCTCTCAACACTTCCTTCGACTTAGGCCTAGATCTCAATTTTTTCTCTCCTTCTCTTATTTTCTCCAAGATCTTCTCCTTCTTTTCATTCCAGAGCCTTTTTTTAATCGTGTTCTGCTGTATTAGAAACCCTCTCATAACTGCTTTACTTGCGTCCCAGATTATTCTTTTTTCCACAGCCGTCTTTAAATTTATTTCAAAATAGTCCTTTAAGGCTTTTTGGGCCTTCTTGACAATCTCCTGATCTCTTAGTAAAGTGTCATTCATTTTCCATCTGAAAGATCCGGTTGTATTTAATCTCAATTCCATTCTCAAAGCGTTGTGGTCGGAGCAAGTTTTTGGGCAGATTTCCACTTTTCTAGTCTTAGGTGCCAGTCCTCTAGTTATCCATATTTGGTCGATTCACGTCCATGTCATGTGAGCTTCAGAAAAGAAAGTTCCTTCTTTCCCTAGAGGGTTCTTGACCCTCCATATATCAATCAAATCCATATTGTCAGTCATTTCAAAAAAGGTTTTTGGTAGTCTGCCATCTTTCGTTATGTTAGCACTTTGCGACTTGTCCATATTCACAGAGACAACCCCATTCATGTCTCCCAACATAATGATGTTGTTGTAATCCAAATAGTCCAGCATAATCTCATGCAGCTTCCTGAAAAATTCCGATTTTCCTTCATTTGGGGCGTATATTCCTAAAATTAAAAACTTTTCTCCTTGTGTCTGAATTTCAATCGCCAAAATTCTGCCCTGTTCATCTTTAAATAAAAATTTTGGTGACAAGCTCTCCTTTGCATATATCACCACTCCTCTTTTCTTGACTTTGTCCGATGAGATAAATTCTTGGCCTAATCTTTTATTAATTAACACTTTTCTATGAAGCCTTGTCACATGTGTTTCTTGTAAGCAGATAATGTCCAATTGTTCTTTTTTCAAAATATGGAATACTTTTTTCCTTTTTTCTGGAGAATTCCCGCCGTGTATATTCCAGCTAAGAAGCTGCAGAGACATCCTGGTCTAGTTCTTAGATATTACAATTGGGTGTCTAAGTTTCCCTCCGTTCCCAGAGGTAGTGGTGCTGGTCCAGATCCAGGTGGTACACGTCCTGGTGGTAGTCCCGGTGGTGGTGGCCAAGAAGCTGCAGCTCCCTTTTGGAGGTCCTCCTCGTTGTCGTGTAGGAACTTCTGCTGGTCCTCAGGTGCTTTAATTCTTACCTTCCTTCCTTTGTAGGTAAATGATAGTCCTTGAGGAAATTCCCACCTATAAGGAATTGCGTTGTACCTCAGCAATTTGGTCAAGTCTATATATGAGGCCCTAAGGTCCAACAGATATTTAGGGATGTCTCTATAGATTTCTGCCTTTTTGCCTTCTATTTCCAAAGATTTTTTAAAATGTAGGCCTAATATCTTATCTCTTTCCTCTCTTGTTCTCAAGACAACCAAACAGTCTCTGGCCTTGTCTTTCTTAACCGATCTTCCCAGTCTGAAGGCCGTCACAATTTTAAAGTCTTTGTCTTCCTCAACCCCCCAAAATTTAGAGAATAGAAGCGTCAGAAATCCCTCTAGGTTGCCCTGTTCCAGTTCTGGAACGGCCCTCAGCCTGAGATTACTTTCCTTACTTTTCAGTTCCACCAGTGACAGGTAGGCTTGCTGTTCTCCTACCTGTCTTTTCAGAGGTCTTACTTCCCCCTTGATCTCTTCAACCTTTTTACACGCCTGCTCAGCTTTTTGGTTGGCTTCCGCAGCTAATTTATAATTCTCTGCCGTAGCTCCTTGCAGTTTCTCAATGGCCTGAGTATGCTGGGAAACCTGGTCCGATAACTTACTGATAGTGGATGTAGCTCGGTCAATTTTAGATGACTGATCGTCCACCTTCTTGTTCAAAAGTGCCAATTGTTCCAAAATTTGTCTCAGGACTGGGTCAGATCCTCCAGTTGCCATGTCTTCTGTGACAGGCGGTTCAACTTCCACCTCCTGTGCTGTCAGCACAGCTGGGACAGATGATCTGCGTTGGTGGGTTAACGTTGTTTGAACAAGTTGCGCAGATTTCTTTTCTTTTTCTTTGGCTTTAGCTGCTCTTGTTTTCCCTGAGCCACTCATTCCACAGCTGCCTCTGTTCAAGGTCAGATAGTCTTTCAATCCATGAGAAAGGCAGGTCCAGAATGTAAACAATTTAACCACAAAAAATCTCCATATGGTACAGTTCCCAGACCTCTATATCTCCGCAAATCCTCTAGGGGGAGTGTTTCAAAGTTTCATAAGAAGGAAAAGCTCTTTTCCGCCATTGAAGCTCCTATTAAACCTTTGTAATCCTCAAGTTCAAAAGGGAGGCTTCCAGAGGTTTCTGTTTCAAAATAATGCCACAAGATGACAGAAAGGTCCCAGCAAAGATGTTAAAGCGCTAGTGTATCAACCACAGTTTATACTCCAAGAAAAGTTTCAGCAGTTTGACAGTTCTCCTTTTGCACACTGGCAGCCCGGCAACTTGGTTATCACCTTTAACTCCGCATAGCTCAAAAGTAGGAAGAAAGTTCCGTAATAAAAAAACCAGAAAGTTTAGCCAATATATCCTTTTGTCTTCTAAATACACAGTCTGTTAATGCCCCTTTGTCCTGCTTTTACAGTCTCTTTTAAGCGCTTCAGCCCACTTCAAATTCTTTGCTTTGATCTAGCTAGCAGGATCGGGAGACGGACTTCCTGTTACTCGCCTCCCGTTTTCAGCCCAATCAATCAGATTAAAGCCAGCCTTTGGTACCTCTTACTCACGGGTAAATTGCAGCCAATTCCGATATTTTCAAGAAGAAAGGTCAGCGCTCATCGGCAGCAGCAGCGCGGCTTCACTTCCGCGAAAAGAGCGATGAACTCACAGCGCCGCTCCCCCTTTCACGTTCCGGAGCCTCTTACGAGGTCCCTTCTTCGTTTCTGGGGGGGCTTCTGGCGCCCGCCGAGTCCCACGGCCGCAGGCTCGCTCTGCCTGCGGTTTTTCTTAATGGGTCTCCACTTTGCTGCAGCGGACGACCCTTTTTCGCGGAGCCCCTCTTCACACAGTAAAGAGGACCGCCATTGCCGTTTTGCGCCGCCTCCGGAAGTCCTTTTATTTTCCTTTTATTTCTGTTTCCATATATAACTTAAATTTATCCCATTCATTATTAAATTTTGTACTTTTGTTATTTCTTATTTTCTGTGTCAATTTTGCCAGTTCTAAATAGTCAAATAGTTTAGATTGCCACTCTATTATCGTTGGGATTTTAGACGTCTTCCAATACTGTGCTATGAGGGTTCTGGCAGCCACTGTTGCGTATTGAAAAAATGTTTTATCTTCCTTTTTAATTTCTTCGCCAATTATCCCCAGGAGGAAAGCTTCAGATTTTTTGCTAAAGGTGTATTTGAGGACTTTTTAAAATTCATTATAGATAGATTCCCAAAATTTTTAAAGTGTCTCACATGACCACCACATATGTATAAAGTCGCCCTCCTTACTCTTGCATTTCCAACACATTTTATCACCTGTTTTATAAATTTTATCCAATTTTACCGGCGTCATGTACCATCTGTACATCATCTTATACATGTTCTCCTTGAGTGTTGTACATGCCGTGAAGTTCATACCTTTACACCATAAAGCCTTCCATTTGTCAAATTCTATATTATAACCCAAGTCCACTGCCCACTTCACCATCACCTCCTTCACTTCCTCATCTTTGGTGTCCCACTCAAGTAACTGGTTATACATTTTTGATAATAATTTTGTTCTTCCTTCTATTATTTCAATCTGAAATCTAGATTTCTTCTCATTTATCCCAATCTTTTTATCTTCCGTCCACATGGAGTTAATTTGGTGATATTGAATCCAGCCAGTCAACTTGTTTTTTATTTCTTCATATGGTCTGATTCTCCACCCGGATTCATTTCTAACTAATAGATCTTCATATGTCCATCTTTCCCCTTCAGTGTTTATTTTCTTTTTTGTCAGTATATCGATTGGTGATAACCACCAGGGGGTTTTCTGTTCCAATAATTTTTTATTCCTTTCCCACACTTCTAACAGTGGCCCTCTAATAATATGGTTAGAAAAATCTTTATGTTTCTTTCCATTATCCTGCCACAGATAGTCATGCCATCCAAATCTTAAGTTAAAACCCTCTAGATCTAACAAATCTTTATTTTTAATGACAATCCATTCTTTTACCCAACAAAGGCATGCTGCTTCATAATATAACTGTAAATTTGGGACAGCAAATCCCCCCCTGTCTTTTTGGTCTGTGAGCAATTTGAATTTAATCCTTGGTCTTTTTCCTTGCCAAATAAATTTAGAAAGTAGTCTCTGCCAATCTTTAAATAGTGAAACTCCCCTAATTATCGGTAAATTTTGGAATAAAAAGAGTAATTTTGGTAATAGATTCATTTTGATCGCAGCCATTCTCCCCAACCAAGAGAGGTGTATTCTGTTCCAAGTATCCAAGTCCTTTGTTATTTCTTTCCATGTGTTCTTGTAGTTATTTTCAATCAGATTTATGTTCTGCCTCTAGGTCCCAGCTCACAGAGGGCTGCCTCTAGGTCCCAGCTCACAGAGGACCAACGCTAGTCAGTAATAACGTACAAAAGTCTTTATTGACGATTAGTTTCCACTTCCAAACCGCAGCGTGCAGCTCTACGTCTAGAAGCTAGACCGGCGAAGCTCCATCTGAGTCTCCGCCCCCTGTACACCAGTTTAAGACTCTAGCCTTACTCCACCTCTTCCGTTGCTCTTTCCTCCTCTGGGTCCTTCTGCCCCCTGGGGTTTCCTCCTTTCTGGACTCTTCTGACGCTGACCCCCCTGATTCTTGCCCCTCCTTTCGGCGGGCTTTAGGACCTGGCTCCCTATCCGGGCTATCTGCTGTGCCGCTCGCCTGTACATTTGAACTTGGCGCGCGCGCCCAGCCGGCAACCTTCCTCTCGACCGTTTCCCCGCTCTCCGATGGAGGCGTGGTCAATCCTGACTCATCTCCTCTCGCTGGTGGTGGGAACACTGGTCCCGATGCCTGGGATTCCTCCCCCCCACTGCGCTCTGGTGGGGAAGCTGGTCCTGATTTCCAACTGCTGCTCTGGGAGTCCCCGCTGGCCCCTTCCTTCTGGGGTGTCCCCCTTGGCACCCCCCTTGCCCTGGCCATCGGCGCTCCCTTCTGCGAGTCTTCCGATTCGCTGGACAGACTCCAGGAATCCCTCGGGCCACTGTCACCCCCTACACTGCCCTCGGATTCCTCCCCCTCGCTCTCCATTTCCTCCCTCTCCTGTGCCTCTGCTCCTGAGCCCCTGACAACCAGATTCCGAGATATTTTACTTTTTTGGCAATTTTAATCCCTGTTTGAGTTTCAAGATCATTTTTTGTCTTTTCTTCCAGATTTTTGGTCATTATTTTGGTTTTTACTCTGTTCAATTTAAAACCGGATAGTTTTCCAAATTCCTCTAGTAGTCCCACTACTTTACCAACACTCTTTTTTGGGTCTTCCAGCGACAACATAAGATCATCAGCATATGATTTCAATTTGTGTTCTTTCACTCCTATTTTTATACCCCGAATATCTTGAGTTTTCCTTATCTTATTTGTAATTATCTCTAGCACCATAATGAACAGTAACGGGGACAGAGGGCACCCCTGTCGGGTACCTTTCGCTATCTTTAACGGATCTGTCAAATTGTTATTTATGATTAGTCTAGCACTTTGTTGTGTATAAATCGCTTTAATTCCTTCCAGGAATGTGCCCTCTATCCCCGACCTTTCCAAACATTTTATCATGAAAACCCAAGACACATTATCAAATGCCTTTTCGGCGTCAACGAACATTAAAACTGCTGGAATTTCATTATGACATTCTAGATATTCAATGATGTCTATTGTATGTCTTATGTTGTCTTTAATTTGTCTATTGGGTAGAAAACCGGCCTGGTCAGTATGGATGAGATTACTCAGACACTTTTTAAGTCGGTGTGCCATTATATCGGCAAAGATCTTATAATCATTATTCAATAATGAGATCGGTCTGTAGTTCTTGATGTTAAGTTTGTCTGAATCTGGTTTCGGAATCAACGTGATGTATGCTTCTTTCCAAGATATTGGTGTTTTTCCTCCTCTTAAAATCTCATTCATTACATCACATAATACCGGTGTTATATATTCTTCTAGGGTCTTGTAATACTTAGCAGATAACCCGTCTGGGCCTGGGGCTTTCCCCAGTTTCATCCTCTTAATTGCCTCTCTAATTTCCTCTACTTTTATAGGTTTATTTAAATCGTTTCTTTCCTCTTCTGATATGTTATTTGGGCTGTTTTCTTCTAAATATTTTTCTATACTTGTTAAGTCTTCTTCCTCTATTTTATATAACTTTTCATAGAATTTAAGGAAGTTCTTTTTTATTTTGTTGGGGTCCTCTAGCACTTGCTCTTCCACTTTTATTTTGTTGATAAGACTGAGTTTTCTCCTTTTTCTCAATTGCCACGCCAGGAACCTTCCAGTTTTGTTTGCAGATTCAAAAAACTTTTGTTTCATTAACTTGATTCCCCATTCCACTTCTTGATTTATTAATATTGAGTATTGTGTTTGGAGCATTTTATATTCTTGTTTATAACCATTGTTGTTCGAATTTTTTATCATGTTTTTCTCACATATTCTCATTTTATTAATTACTTCTTCTTTTTTCTGTTCTTTGGCCTTTTTTCTTTGAATATTTTGCTGTATCAGGAGGCCTCTTAACACTGCCTTGCTAGCGTCCCACACTACATCTATGTCTGTCCCTTTATTCATATTTAGGTCAAAATAGTCTTTTATAGTAGTTTTTGCTTTTTCAATCACTTCTTCTGTTTCAAATAAGTAGTCATTCATTCTCCATCTGTATAGCCCCTGGGTGTTCCACTTTAGTTGTAGTGTTATTGGGTTATGGTCCGACAGAGTTCTGGGTTGGATCTCACAATTCACCACTCTTGTTGTTAATTCTCTTGAGATCCAGATCTGATCCAACCTACTCCAGCTCTGGTGTGGTTCAGAGAAGTGGGTGAATTGTTTTGTCGTAGGGTTTTTGTATCTCCATATATCTATTAGATCTAAATTTTCCTCAAGGTCATTGAAGGATTTTGGTAATTTCCCTTGGTTTAACTTCTTTTTTCTTACACTTCTATCTAGTTCTGGTGTCGGTACTCCATTTAAATCTCCAAGTAAGACCAATTTGTTGTTATCTAAGTCTAATAAGATTTGCTCCAATTTTTTAAAAAACTCCAGTCTATTTGAGTTTGGGGCATAAACTGTAACCACATTTATTTTTTCTCCCTGGTATTTAATTTGTACTCCTAGGATTCTTCCTTCCTCATCCTTTCATATTTGCTTGGGTTCTAATTTTTCTTTCACATAAATTGCTACCCCTCTTTTCTTTTTTGAGTCTGAGTTGATAAATTCTATTCCAAGCTTCTTATTTATTAAAATATGCTTGTGTTTTTTGGCAACATGAGTTTCTTGGCAACAAATGACATCAATATTTTTTTTCTTTATAATTTTTTCAAATTTATTCCTCTTGGACTTATCGTTAAAGCCATTCACATTCCACAATATAAACTTAATGGTCATTTCAAGTTATGACTAAGTACACTTTATCCTACTTTCTGATTTAAAGTCTGGTGCTTCCCTTTCTGTTGAACTCTCTGTCTTCTCCCTCCTCCTCTTCCTCCGATCTAAAATCCTCCGTTTCCTCCTCTGACTCCCCCCCTCCTCGACTCCACCCCCTCCACTCCCCCCTGTGACCAAGTCGCCTCCTCGCTGTCCTACTTCTTCTTTACCCAGGTCTTTCTCGTATCTTCTCACGAACTTTTCTGCTTCATGAATATCTGTCAGTTTGAATTTTTTATTTTTATGATAGAAAGAAACCCCCTCTGGGAATTCCCATTTGTATTGTATTGCGTTCCTCTTCCAAACACTTGTTAACTGTCTGTATCCTTCCCTTTTGCGCAGGATCCTAATTGGAATTTCTTTAAAGATGGTGATTGGACGGTCTCCAATCATCAACTTTCTTTTAAAACTATTTCTTAATATTATATTTTTCATTTCAATGGAGTTGAATATTACTAAACAGTCTCCGGGGATTCTTTTGGACTTAAATTGTTGTGGTTTTCCTCTTATTCTAAACGCGTTCTCTATTGTATATGCTATTTGTTCTTCTTTCATCTCCAACCATTTTGCAAGTTCCTGAACTATTTTTCCTCTTATGTTTTCATTTGCTTCTTCGGCAATCCCTTTAAATTTTAAATTAAGATTTTTTTGACGCATTTCTGTCATAGCTAAATTGTCCAATAATTGGTCTTGTGTTTTATTTAATTTTTTTATTTCTTCCTTCAGCTTTTCTGTTTCCTTCTTTTGGTCCCTCAAATCTTTTTGTGTTTTTTTTATTGGAGTTTTCAATTATTTTTGATTTAACTGTCAAATCTTGTATCTTTTTCGAGAGTTCGCCTACAGCACTTTCTATTTTCCTATCAATTTGCTCCTGTATTTCTCCTAGTTTGTTTTCCATGTGTGTTTCCCTTTGCTTAAATTCCTCTTTAATCTTAAACCACAAAAAGTCTAAGTCTTTAATTTCCTCTTGTCGAGATGCTTTTCTTTCTCCCGGGGTCCCTCCAGCTTTTTTACCATTTCCCCCCCGACATCCTGTGGTTTATATTTCTCTCCCCTAGAGGGCTCACAATCTGTTTTCCCCCCTTTTTTATGTTTTCCAAACCATAAACACCTTAAACTGTATTAGTTTAAAACTCTTGCCCTCCTGACCTCCTATCCTCTTTTGTTTTCTTAATATCAAGGGGGCTTCCAATACCTTATTTCAGTTTACTTACATCAATTATTCACACAATATTAACCAGTCCCACTTATATTTCCAGAAACTTTTTGTTGTTAAATATTTGCTTTGTATTAGTATATTAGTATAATTGTTTCAGAGACAGAGGGGGGATGAGCAAAAAATAAGAAAGCGTAAACAAAAATCGGTGTCTTTCTGTTATATTCCAGGGGGAAAAAAGAAGAAGTTGTATAGTCTCTATATATTCAGTAGTTTCAGCCACTTGTATAATCCTGTAATTTTCAGCCACTTATTTATTTAGTCCAGTTCGCGGGGGCTGTGCAAAGTTTTATTGCACTCTGGAATTTCCAGTTCCAAATTCCAATGCGTCTCTTTGTTCGGTCTTGGTGAGGTGTAGTTATATCCAGGAAACCACACTGGGTGCCTCAGATGTTAGCTGTTATCCCATTGGTTGTGTTTTCAGGAGATAAGGGATCATCCTAAATTAAATGTTATGATTCCGATGATTTAGAGTTCCTCCAAAAATTGGTGAGTAGAAAATAGGTTGGATAAGTTGTTAGTTATGTTATTAAAATAAAGAGGAAAGAGAAACAGACAGTAAAACAGAGTTGGAGGGGAGGGAGGAGGGAGAGAGGGGACAGGAGAGGGGAAGGAAAAAAAATATAGAGTAACCAATTTATTTTTTGACTTAACGCAAAAATGTAAATGTCATAAATGGTATAACAGAACGTGGGATAGAAGGGGGGACCAGGGGAGGGGAAAAGAATGATAATCACGAACTTATGAGCATGGTATATGTACAGTTTTGACAGAGGTAGGCTGGAGGAATATATTTTAGCTTCGTATGGTTTTTAGTTTCAGTCGTAGAGGCCTTGAGCAAACCTCCAGCGTGTCCACGAGAGCCAACAAGTTAGGGAGAGTTCTTTTTATTAATATTTCCGACGGTTTTCTCGAGCCGTTTTTTCTGTGCCCTTCTACATAGAGTTCCATAGGCAGCTCTTCTCTCCTGATCTGCAAAGCTCCATTTCAAACTGCTCTGCAGCCGTCCGTTATTTACTCTCTCTTTTTAGATTTTAGATTTAAGCCGCTCCTCTCCAAAGAGGCTGGCTGTCCAGGGTTGAGGAATGTTTCAAATTTTTACGTTCGTTACATTAGAAGTCCAAGACAGTTACTTAGTAACTCACACAGTCGGGCGGAAAGAAAAAAAACTTCCTGTCGACGCTGGAGACATTTTCTAATAGGCGCACAACACAAGATCCAGGTGTGCACGGACCATAAGAACCTGGAATATTGGAGGACTGCACGAGTCCTCAACCAAAGACAGGTGCGATGGGCACAGGAGTTTTCCAAGTTCTTTTTTTGAAATTCGCTACGTGCCGGGGAAGGAAAACGTCAGAGCAGACGCCCTCTCCCGGAAACCGGAGTACTTGGAAGGAGAGGGAGCGCCGGAACTACCACATGTGATACCGGAGGACCGATGAGTAGTGGTAGAGTGACGAGAACTAGCCGGGTTGACAAGGAATGACGAGTACGCCCAAACAAAAATCAGGGAGATCAGAGACGCAGAAGAAAATCAGGGGGGTTTTGAGGAAAAGGAAGGGGCACTGTACTATAGGGGAGCATTGTACATACCAGAAGGGGACTTGAGGAGAAGAGTACTCAAACAACTACATGACAACCCCACGGCGGGGCATTTTGGTCAACACAAAACCATGTTGCTTGTCACCAGGCAGTTCTGGTGGCCAAGGGTGAGGGAAGATGTGCGGGAATACGTACGGGGGTGCGAACGCTGCCAGCGGGCAAAAGGGGAGAAGGCAGCACCCGCAGGGTTACTGGAACCCTTACCCACCCCGGAAAGACCATGGGAGGTGGTATCCATAGATTTTATGACCGATTTACCCAAGTCCAGGGGGAAAACAGCAGTCATGGTGGTAGTTGACTTGTTGACCAAAATGTGCCATTTCATTGCTTGCTCGCATGCAGTGACGGCAGAGGAAACAGCTAGGCTGTTTGTAGATCACATCTTCAGGTTGCATGGCGCCCCCTTGAGGGTTTTGTCCGACAGAGGAAGGCAATTTACTTCCAGATTCTGGAGGAAGCTCGTGAGCCTGCTGGACGTCGAGGTGAGCTGCTCGACGGCCAGACACCCGGAGACCAACGGACAAGCAGAAAGAGCTAATAGCATACTCCAACAGTACCTACGCTGCTACGTCAACGAAAGGGAGAACGATTGGGTGGAAAAACTAGCGCTGGCCGAATTTGCATACAATAACGCTGAACATGTGTCCACGGGGATGAGTCCGTTCATGGCCAATTACGCGTGTCACCCCAGGGCCTTCCCAGGGGAGGGGGAGGGGAGGGGGAGTGTGCCGGCGGCCGAGCAGTTTGTGGAAGAAATGGAGGCTTTACACCAACAACTTAAGGTTAACCTGGAGAGGGCGAAGGAAGCGTACAAGAGGCAGGCAGACAAGCACCACAGAGAAGGGGAGACAATAAGGGTTGGGGACCGGGTGTGGTTGTCAACCCAAGGGCTACCGTTCAAAGGGGGTTGTAAGAAATTACGGCCAAGGCGACTGGAACCTTTCGAGGTAACACAACAGGTGAATCCTGTGGCCTTTAGACTCAACTTGCCCACCAACATGAAACTGCACCCGGTGTTCCACAGGTCATTACTCTCACCGTACCGGGAAGGGAGGGAATTTCTGGGGCGAGAAAGAGAAATCCCCATGCACCCACAGGTGGAGGAAAGGGAACTCAGTAGTCAAGCCGCGGAAATTCTCGATTCAAGGTGGAGAGGGAGACGGGTGGAATATTTGGTGTCTTGGGAGGGGGAGCCCGAGTCGGAAAACACTTGGGTTCCTGCAGAAGAGATCAAGGATGAGTATCTGCAGGAGGAGTTTCATCGCAGGTTCCCAAGGAAGCCGAAACCACTAGGGAGGTTCTGGGAGGAGCAATTTGGCACCACGGATGATGAAGAAGAGTTTATGGGATTTCCAGCCTCCGAAGAGGAGGAAGGGGGGGTATCTGAGGGAGAGGAATCCGACTGGGGAGATTGGGCAGCGGAAAGAGACAGCAGCAGGTGGAGAGCGGTGTTTGAATCATCTGAGGAAGGGGATAGTTCCTTCCAGGGATTCCCCGCATTACCGTCCAAGGAACGGACGGGGGGAGAGGAGGGCCCTGGGGGGGAGGTGGATGTCAGGGAACTGCCATCGGAGCCAAGAGGAGAGGTAAGGCTCCCCAATGATGCCGGAGAGGGAACTAGCAAGGAGAGAGGGAGAGCTTCCGCTGGGGAAGGAAATCAAGGTGACACCAGGAAGAAAGGGGAGGCTGAGAGTACTTCGGAGGGAAGGCTCCGAGACTCTTCCAGTGAGATCAGCGGGGAGAGCACAGTGTTGGAATTCTGCCTGGGTCAGAGGAATGTGCCACAGCGTAGGCACCGGCAGATATTCCTTGTCGACCTCCCTGCTGCGCCACTCTGCTGATAAGCAGGCAAGGTCTCGGCGATTCATCTCAGATGTGTGAGAGGAACACACCGTTCTTCCTCTCTCCCCTTTGGTGTCTCCCAGGGAGGGGAAAGATTCAGACAGAAATCTATTTACATCCTTTATTTCTGTCTCTTTACATCAGTACAGAGAAACATGTCTGCACTCCACAGCAGTAAGAATAAACTCCACCCATGCACTTCCAGTACGGGTCATCTGACACACACACTGAGCTAACATCCGGTGCTCAGTACAGAATGGACTGCCCCTTTGTTCCCATGGCAACAGTCAGAAACATCCTGTTTGGCTTTCCAGCCACAAGCAGCTGACTGAGCTGCTAGAGCCTTTGCTTGCTGCAGCTTTGGTGCTTTATGGTAACATACTCCCCCTAAAGTATCAATGCATGCTGCGAGCAAAGCGTCATCCAGAGAAGAAAACAAACAGTTGTTATACTTATAACATTCCCCTGTTGTTTCAGTTCCACCCTTGGAACTACCCACCACTGGTTTTACCAATGTACCTCTCTGGTTGTGTGACTTCCAAGGAATGAGTGCTTCTGCATTACCTTGGTTAACAACTTTCTGTTGTGCCTTTGTCTCTGACTCAGACACAGCTTCAATTTGTCCTTGGTCGTTTACAACAGCAACACATGCAATAGCTAGGTTGGCAAATTCCTTTGAATACCTCTTGGGTGGTACAGCCTTCGTTGCTCTCTCAGACCTACGTAAGAGTTGCTGCTCTTCTTTGCTTTCTGGTTCAACCTTTGAACTCTCTGGAGAACCAGTACTAAGCTTAATCAGTGGTTCATCCTCCTCTTCTGAGGGTCTTGTCATTATGTGAGATTTCCTCTCAATGACTGTGTCAACTGAGCTCCCTGAGCTATCGCTGTCATCATCAGTACTACTGAACTCAATAAGATCAAACTCATCATCATCATCATCATCAGAATCATCTGCAGTGAGAAATGTGTGATCAATCACTCTCTCCTGTTCAGGAGCACTCTCTAGAAATTTTGTGAGAATCACCTGACCAGATTCAGACAAAATTACTCTGTAGAGACCCTTTTCATAACCCAGAAAAATGCCTCTGGCATTCTTTACCCCACCTGGAGTTTCTGTTCTCACATGAGACCCAAAAACCTTGAAATGGGCAACTGAAGGTTTTCTATGGAACAGTTTCTCAAACGGAGAACATCCCAACTCTTTTGAAACCTTTCTCAACCACGGGTGCAGAATGCCGCAGCGAGACTCCTTACGGGGTCTTCGGTTAGAGATCACATTCATCCGGTGCTATACCAGCTGCACTGGCTCCCGGTGGAGTACAGGATCAGGTTTAAGGTGCTGGTTTTAACCTTCAAAGCCCTATACGGCCTAGGGCCCTCGTACCTACGGGACCGCCTCTCCTGGTATGCCCCACAGAGGAACTTACGGTCTTCAAACAAAAACACCTTGAAGGTCCCAGGCCACAGAGAGGTTAGGCTTGTGGGAATGTTCTGGGGTGCAGGAGAGGATATATTGACTAATTATATCCTTATCCAACTTGTGCTAACAAGTTCCCAAAATATCAGCAGAGTTTATAAACATTCCCTTTTTAGTTTGCAACGGTAACGTGTGCACAGGTTCGCTAGAACCTCTATAATAATTACTCTGGTAATTTCCCCTTTGATCCCTCTTAAAATACAAGACACTACACAGTCTTTATAAAAGTATAAAAGAGTTTACTCACGTTCTGTTCACAATATGATCCCAGAAGGCACACAGACTTAAAAAGGTAAAATACATTTAGAATCTATCTTGTAGCAAGATAGTCCTTATCTCCTCTCTTGGCTGGGAGCCAAGAGAGCATCCTTAGATGTTCCTCATGGAAGGAAGATGGCAGCGAGAGGCAAGAGAGAGAGGCAAGAGGCAAGAGAGAGAGATGGCTGCCTGCCCTGTGCTTTTATCATTACCTGCACAGGTGAGGCCACACCCACCTCTGGTCACATGCGGAGGAAGTCCGTCCCCAGGAAGTTTACCTGCTTGCTGGACAGACATCCCTCCCCATGTTCTAACATGTACACTCTAGGAATGTTGTCATTGACTGCTCCTGTGTTTTACATCCCACATACCCCTTCTCAGGCAATACAACATACACAAAATATAAACAACTTTATTCAACCACCCAGAGTCCCAGCTTGACACGTAGATTCTGGAAACTCTCTCTTGGTAGGGGTTTCGTCAGGATGTCAGCAGTCATCTCTTGGGTGCTGCAGTAGGATAGCTCCACAAGTCCATCCTGGATCATCTGGCGTATGTAGTGGTATTTAACCCCAATGTGTTTTGTTCTGGCCAGGAACTTCTCACTCTGTGTCAGCTTCAGGCAACTTTGATTGTCCTCCAGCAAGCTGACAGGCCCTTTTCTCACCAACCCAAAGTCCTTTATGAGTTGATCAAGCCAGGCGATCTCTCTGCAGGCTTCTGTTGCTGCAACGTATTCTGATTCTGTGGAAGATAATGCTACACAGCTCTGTTTATAACTGCCCCATGCAACAGGTCCATCACCAAACATGAAAACATGACCACTTGTTGATTTATAATCAGCATTATCCCCAGCCCAATCCGCATCAGTATACCCAACCAACTTAGGGTCTCTGACGGCTGGTAACCTTAATTTACAATTCATGGTACCCTTCAAATATCGCACCACCCTCTTTACACCTGCCCAATCATGCTCAGTGGGAGAATTCACTTTTCTGCTAAGAATCCCCACAGCATTAGCTAAGTCAGGTCTACATGTGGTAACTAAATACAAAAGTTTACCAATCGCCGACCTGTAGTCATTGTTGTCTGGCAACTGCTTCGAATCCTGCTGATTCTTCAGGAAGTCAGTAGCCATCGGTGTAGCAACTGGATGTGCGTCTTGCATCTGCATGTGCTCAATTAGCTCGTGGATCTTCTGTCTTTGGCTGAGAAGAAATGAACCGTCCTCTTCTCTTTCCACCTGGATCCCGAGGTAGTACTGGACATCTCCTAGCTCCTTGACCTCCACCTCTTTGCTAAGGTGTTTTACTATCTGTGTATAGTCTTTCTCACTTGCTGTGGCAATAATCAGGTCATCAACAAATGCTAGAATATATGAGAATTGTCCATTATTTGACTTACTGTACAAGCACTTGTCAGCGTCGCCTTGCTTGTACCCAAGTTGCGTCAGCATTTTATGCAACTTCTGGTTCCAGGCTCTAGCAGCCTGTTTAAGTCCATAAAGTCCTTTCTGGAGTTTGCACACTAAATGCGCCTCATGTGGTTTCACAAAACCTTTGGGCTGTTTCATATAAATTTCTTCTGAAATCTGCCCATGTAGAAAAGCGGTAGCAATGTCTATGTGTTTCACTCTCATTTTCTTGGAGGCTGCAATGCTTAAAAGCATTCTTACACTGCTGTACCTCACGGTTGGTGCAAAAACTTCATCATAGTCTTCACCAAAACGCTGTGAAAATCCCTGTGCTACAAGTCTAGCTTTGTAGCGCTGCACTTCTCCTTCTGACCCCTTCTTAACCTTGAAAACCCATTTACTGCCAATGGCCTTCTTACCGGGAGGCAGCTCAGTGAGTGTCCAGGTCTTGTTCTGATGCAGTGCATCCATCTCCTCCTGCGCGGCCTTCCTCCAGAGACTGGCTTCTGCAGCTGGCATCTCCTGTATCTCTTCCCAAGTGGAAGGTTCCTGTGGAAACGCCGACCCTGCAAAGTAGGACAACCGTAATGGTGGGACACCTTTGTTGGTTCTGGACGAGCGTCTGACCTCTGGTTCTGCAACCGCATCAGCTTCCTCATCCTCCTCCAACGCAGGCATGTCCCCATCTGAGTCCTCATCTTCGTCTCTGGTGCCGCCAGGGTTCTGGTCCTCTGCGTCTTCTAGTGTGTTGCCTGTAGGGGGCGCTGTAACACTCGAAGGCAGATTATTACTTTGTGGGGTCTCAAAAGGGAAATATACAAACTCTTGAGTCCTTTCTGACTCATCTGAAGAATCCACAACAGTGTTCTTAGTGTCTACTTTTCCATATTCATCAAAATAAACCGCATGGTATGCATTTGTCTTACCAGTTTGTAAGTCCATAATTCTGTATCCTTTGCCTCCAGAGGCATATCCCACAAGGATACCTGCTTTTGCCCTGGAGTCAAGCTTGTGTCTGTGTTCTTTGGGCACGTGGAAATAACACGGACTTCCAAACACACGTATGTGCGAAAGATTGGGAGCTTTCCCATGCCAAAGTTCAAATGGTGTGCGCTCTGCACCTTTAGTTGGCAGTCTATTCTGCAAATAGACCGACGTGTACACTCCTTCGGCCCACAGCTTCTGTGGCAAACATGCATCCTTTAGCATGCACCTTGTCATGTCCATAATGGACCTAAACTTTCTCTCAGCTATGGCATTCTGCTGTGGTGTGTAAGGAATTGTGGTTACGTGTGCAATCCCTTCCTTGGCCAGGAGAGCCTGCGTTTCATTTGAGCAGTACTCACCTCCATTGTCACTCATTAGCACAGCTGGAGCTCTTTGGAATTTATTCTTGACCATGGCAATGTATTCCTGGAGCTTGTCCACTGTCTCACTCTTCTCTTTGAGGAAATATACAACACAAAATCTTGAAAAGTCATCCAGAAATATTAAAATATATCTATTCTTTCCCAGTGAGGGAATATTCATGGGTCCACATATGTCAGTGTGCACTATGTCAAGCACTTTGTTGCTTCTTTGTTCTGCACAACGTGGAAATGAAGGTTTTACAGCCTTCTCAGTAATACAGCTTATGCACTTTGCTGGAGCTTTGTTGCTCTGCTTTACCTGCAAACCTCTTACAAGATCTCTTTTCTGTAGATCCAGAATGACGTTGGTGTCTCTATGTCCAAGCCTTCTGTGCCATAGGTCCAGATCTGCTTCATCCTTCTGGCTGGAATGTGCCACTTTTGCAGACTGATTCTCTGAAAGATCAAGCTCATATACACCATTGATTAGCTTTGCTTGAGCAAACACTTTGCCATTTCTAGTCACTTTACATTCTCCATTTCCAAATGTGATCTGGAAACCTTTCTTGTCCAATGTGGACACGCTGATTAAATTGCAGCTCAGCTCTGGTACGTACAAAACTCTAGAGATTGTGTTCTCAATGCATTCATTGTTTATATTGCATTTCAGACTCATGGAACCTGCACCTTTTGCTTTAACAATGTTGCCATCTGCAATCTCAATTTCAGATCCTTCTTCATCATTTATCTCATTAAAATAGTCCTTTTTATATGAAAAATGTGAACTGGCACCTGAATCTAAAATCCATTTATTACGTCTATTCTCACGATTCTGGACAGTTAAATTCCTTTCTTGCAGTAGCCATGTGCACTCACATTTCCCCTTCTTTTCCCCTTTTGGCTGAAAGGGGTGGGGTCTCTTGGCTTTAGGAGCCTTGCAATTCTTTGCAATGTGTCCTTCTTTGTTACAATTGAAACAAATCACTTTCTTAGGCATCTCTTTGGACTTTGTAAATTGCCTAGATGCATAACTACTGTCTTTGCTTCTAGCATTTCTCACTGGAGATTCAGCTCTATCTCTGCATTCTTCTTTTAAATAACCAATCAAGTCTTTAAAAGTCAGACCTTGTCTATGATCCATCAAACTTACAAATGCGCTAAAGCGTGGTCCAAGTGATGATAACAAAAATGCTATCTTTGTATCTTCATCAAAAGCTTTGGGAGTCAAATCAATTCTTTGAATAATCTCAGTAAACTTGTTGATGTGCTCTGTGAATTCCTCTTTTGAATTCATCCTCACTCTGGTTAATTTACACACCAAGTTTCTGAAGCAGTTTATGCTAGATTCTCCATACACGCGCTCAATATCTCTTAAGATTTGAGATGCATCATCTGTACTATTTATTAATGATAGCTGCTCATCACGAAGTCCACTCAAAATTATGTGTCTAGCTTCGCTGTTCATGCGTTTCCAAGCACTTATCTTGGCTAAATCTCCCTCAGTCGATCCTGTAGGCTGAGGCTTTAAAGCTTCCAAAATGTGCTTATAATCTAAACATGCTATCAAGCGCTGCTTCCAGTGTATGAAATTGTGTTCATTCAGCACAGGCATTCCTAGCTTTGCATCACTATCAAAAGCTGCTCTAGCCATCTTAAAATCCAAAAATTTGAAAATTCTTCAAAATTTCAAAATTTCTCAAAATTTTAAAATCAAAATCTCAAAAATCTCAAAATAATTCTTCACTGCCTTGGGTCACTGTGAACTCTGAGGGAAGGGGGGGGGGTTGCTTAATCCCCACTGCACAATGGAACAAAGGACCATGTGCTTACCAGGAAGTTAACTCAGAAAAATACTACTCAACTCAAAATCACAATCCAAAGCAATCCTTCAAAAATACGCAGAAATATGCAATACTGGGGCCACTAACCCTTTGTGGTAATGTTCTGGGGTGCAGGAGAGGATATATTGACTAATTATATCCTTATCCAACTTGTGCTAACAAGTTCCCAAAATATCAGCAGAGTTTATAAACATTCCCTTTTTAGTTTGCAACGGTAACGTGTGCACAGGTTCGCTAGAACCTCTATAATAATTACTCTGGTAATTTCCCCTTTGATCCCTCTTAAAATACAAGACACTACACAGTCTTTATAAAAGTATAAAAGAGTTTACTCACGTTCTGTTCACAATATGATCCCAGAAGGCACACAGACTTAAAAAGGTAAAATACATTTAGAATCTATCTTGTAGCAAGATAGTCCTTATCTCCTCTCTTGGCTGGGAGCCAAGAGAGCATCCTTAGATGTTCCTCATGGAAGGAAGATGGCAGCGAGAGGCAAGAGAGAGAGGCAAGAGGCAAGAGAGAGAGATGGCTGCCTGCCCTGTGCTTTTATCATTACCTGCACAGGTGAGGCCACACCCACCTCTGGTCACATGCGGAGGAAGTCCGTCCCCAGGAAGTTTACCTGCTTGCTGGACAGACATCCCTCCCCATGTTCTAACATGTACACTCTAGGAATGTTGTCATTGACTGCTCCTGTGTTTTACATCCCACAAGGCTGGCCTCAACTAGAGCCAGGGCCTTTTCGGCTGCGGCTCCAACCTGGTGGAATGCTCTGTCACAAGAGACAAGGGCCCTGCAGGACTTGACATCTTTCCGTAGGGCCTGCAAGACAGAGCTGTTCCGCCAGGCCTTTGGTTAGGGCGCAGCCTGACTCCCTCCTTTGGCAACCTTTACAAAACTTTATGGCTGCCATCAATCTTGATTTTAATTAATTTTTATAATGTTTTTATAATGTCGCACTATTTTGGTGTTGTTAGCCGCCCTGAGCCCGGCTTCGGCTGGGGAGGGCGGGATATAAATAAAATTTATTATTATTATTATTATTATTATTATTATTATTATTATTATTATTATAACAAAATGACATTAGCGACTCCGCCCAGAATTCATTTGGCAGATGCGAACTAAGCAATTGCGCATGCATTCCCTTTTGCAATTCTTTGTTCACCCGTACACAGACACATCTTTTCCAAGATTCTTCGGAACTAGCAATTTTGTGTCTTATCCCTTTCTTCTTCAGGAACCTCTGGAAATCCTGTGAAAGAAAAATTGGCATCTTATCTGTGCAAAGACAATCTATGTCAGCATCATGCATATTTTTAACTTTGTCACAAAACTCTTTAAACCTTTCTAAGGCTTTTTTAGGTCTCTTCAAAACATAAATCCAGACATAATTTGTGAAAGAATCCACACACACAAGGTAATATTTTGCATTGCCTCTAGATGGTGCTAGAGGACCAATCACATCAGCATACACCCGCTGAAATTCTCTGTCGACCCTCGAGGTCACCTTCTTGGTGTTCTTCTTGGTCAGACCTGCAAAAGAGATCATGTTAGAATCACAAGAATTACATTCCATGTAATCACTTTGATCAAAAGTCAACAAATATAGTCCATCTTTCTCTTTGGCAGAAAGATACAACTCTCCATCTTTGTAGATCTCGCAGTTCTCATCATCATAGGACAGTTTTAGTCCCTTCTTGGCAATCTGCGAAACGCTGAGCAGATTGAACTTCAACTCTGGAACCAAGTAAACATCGCTTATAGTCAAGTTCAGACTTTCAAGGTACACAGTTCCAATCCCCGTCGCTTCCAACTTCTGACCGTTGGCTTGTTGCACAGCGAAGCTTTGCTTCTTAAACGTCGAAAATAGCTGTCTGTTCGGGGACATATGAACCGTGGCGCCCGTGTCTATGACAAAAGCGTTCTCCACTTTTGGCGTGGTTCCTTTCGACATCAAAGCCTTTGCAGTCTTTGCCTTTGGGATGGTATGACCTTTGCCTGACGCCTCAGACTTTGTAGAGCTCGCCTTGGCTCCTTTGTGCTGACGTGGCTTCTTGCAGTACCGCTGAAGATGCCCAGTCTGGCCACAATTGTAACATCGGACAACGTTTAAAGCTACAGCATTTTCTCCAGTAGCAACAGCAGTGGGGGCGTTAGAACTCCGTTCTTCCCTCCCCCTGTCCTTGACCTCCAGGGCAGCAAGTCTGTAATGTTCATTCAGAACCACAGCAAAGACCCTCTCCGAAGTTAACTGCGCCGCCGGTAGCGAACCAAGCTGACTGGCAACGGATTTGTAAGTCCGATTCAGGCTGTTTATCACCATGAAGCAAAACACTTCCTCCTGCAGACGGAAATTACGTTCCACCATCTGTTGACGCAGATATTTCATTTCCGTCAGGTGCGCTTGAACATCTCCATCAGGCGCAAGCCTCAGATTGGTCAGCTTCTCAAAATACAGCAACGCTGAAGAACCTGCATCTCTCTGATGTGTCCTTCTCAGCGTGTCCCAAACCTCTTTCGCGTGCTCTAAATCCTGAATATGCACAAGCTGCGAGTCGGACACACACAGAATTATAGCCGTTCTGGCCTTCACATTCTGTGACTCCCAAGCACGTGTTGGTGCTGCAGGGATGGGGTTCTCAATCACCTGAAACAGTCTCTGATTCTGCCACAGGGCCTTCATCTTAATAGACCAAGATGCATAATTGTCATTGGTCAGGAGGGGTGGAGAAGGCAAGCCTCCGCCCTTCTTAGCATCCATTTTTGAGTCCTTGCATTAACTCTCAAACACAAGCCTCTAAAATCCAAAAGCTTGTTTGTTTGCACTATTGTGCACCTGGCAGCTCTTAACGCTAGCTGCTTTGGAAAGTCCCTTTCCAAAGGGACTTCATGAGAGCCTAGTCACAACAAACTTTGTTTTTGCCTCTCTGAGGCATAGCCTGACTGTCCAGCCCTCTCGAGTAACTTTCCACTTGACTGGCGGGCGTTGCTTAGCAACAGTGCATTTCTTCCCTTGTACAGGAAACCACAAGAATCTCTGGAATGCAAGCCTCTTCCCACTCGGAGCTGTTTTTCCCAAACGCTGCTCCCCGTGAAGCAGAGAATAACTCAATCTGTGTTCACTCTTTTAAGCCCGAAAATCTCATACCTTGGGCTCCGTGGCTTTGGCTGTCAGCTTCTTCTGGTCAGCTTCTGGCTGCAGAGGATCAGCTTTCTCACCTCAGGCTTCCATGGAGTGATGAAAACAGCAGCTCTGCTACTCTTTTTGCAGACTTCCATGGATCGAGGAAACCAGCAACCGGCATCTGCTACCACTGTTGGAATTCTGCCTGGGTCAGAGGAATGTGCCGCAACGTAGCCACCGGCAGATATTCCTTGTCGACCTCCCCGCTGCGCCACTCTGCTGATAAGCAGGCGAGGTCTCGGCGATTCATCTCAGATGTGTGAGAGGAACACACCGTTCTTCCTCTCTCCCCTTTGGTGTCCCCCAGGGAGGGGAAAGATTCAGACAGAAATCTATTTACATCCTTTATTTCTGTCTCTTTACATCAGTACAGAGAAACATGTCTGCACTCCACAGCAGTAAGAATAAACTCCACCCATGTACTTCCAGTACGGGTCATCTGACACACACACTGAGCTAACATCCGGTGCTCAGTACAGAATGGACTGCCCCTTTGTTCTCATGGCAACAGTCACAAACATCCTGTTTGGCTTTCCAGCCACAAGCAGCTGACTGAGCTGCTAGAGCCTTTGCTTGCTGCAGCTTTGGTGCTTTATGGTAACACACAGGACCTCCGCTTGGCACGCCTACGCTGCGCAGAAAGCTTCCGCGCAGAGACTAGGCGGACTTGGAGTCAAGGAATTTTTATGTTGGAAGAAATTCAGGAAACGCCCACTGACGGATTCTGCCAGTGACTGAGACAGTCGCGTTGTAAGGGCTGTCAAGCCAGGGAAAGGTTTAGCCATACAACCAGCTTGGAGCAGTTTGTGGCTTACGCACAAGCAACCCCAATTCCCATTACAATAAGGTATGGGGAAAATACAAAAGATATTTGGAACAGAAAACCCCAAGATGGAACTCTCCACTAGAAGCAATCGCTGTTAAAAAAAGGAACAACATCAAAGAGAACTGGATAACGTATAACACAATATTAAGGGGGGAGGAAGAGGGTCAAATAATATTGATAAGTTATGAGAAAATAAAAGATCACTTTTCTAGTTGGCTAGATTACGTCCAGGTGAATGAAGTGTTCAGACAGGATAAGCAGATAGGTTTTGAAAAGGAGCCTTCAAGATTTGATAGAGAACTACTGAATAGTAAAACCAAAATAATCGCAAAAATCTATAGACTTCTTTTAGACTACAAAGTAATGGATGAGGAGATTAAGGCTTCAATGATAAAGTGGGCCCAAGATGTGGGCCGTCCAATTATGCTAAAAGATGGGGAAAACGGATGGAATGTAAATTTCAAATTTACAGCCAGCTATAATATAAGAGA
Source organism: Podarcis melisellensis (assembly GCF_964234715.1). NCBI lineage: Eukaryota > Metazoa > Chordata > Lepidosauria > Squamata > Lacertidae > Podarcis > Podarcis melisellensis. The sequence goes on along the minus strand of NC_138535.1, from coordinate 34,512,568 downwards.
GAACATGATGAAAATGGCTCCTTCCAGATAGAGAGCCAGAATCAGAGAATCAGAATCAGAGTCAGAACCAGATCTTCGGTAAAGATGTGGTCTGGTCTTAGCGCAACTGCTCCTCCCACCCGCGATAACAGAGATTGGGTGTTCCAATACATCCCCCCGTAGGGAACCTGCCCCAGCCATTCTGTTGGCTGAGGCCCCCTCCCAGGCAGCCCTGACCCTTTCCCCTTAAAAAGCAAAATACAAACTATACAATATCCTAAAAAAATAGTAAAAGAAAAACAAAGCAAGAAACAATTATGCTAAACTTAAAATAATCCCCGCCCCAACTAAACATTTGTCCCACCCCAGAAAGAAAATAACAACAACAACAACAAACCACCGTTTGTGGTGCAACAGAGACACAGCCAGAGACAGAGCGAGACCCTGAATCAGTGCCATAACCAAGCCCTCATTCAGAACCAGAGCCTGAAAAAGAGCCACAGCCCGAACCAGAGCAACAGCCACAGCCACAGCCTAGAGCCACAGCCTGAGTCTACAACAGTACTTGATACAGTGCCGGAGCTGGAGCCAGAGCCAGAGACACAGCCAGAGCCAGAGCAAAACCCTAATTCAGAACCAGAGCCTGAAAAAGAGCCAGTCCCTGAAATATAGCTGGGTCAGAGGCAGAGGAAGAGCCATCATGAGACCCTGAATCCGAGTCAGAACCAGATCTTCATTCAGAACCAGACCCTGAAAGAGAGCCAGAGCCACAGCCAGAGCCACAGTCTGAGTCTGAAATAGTGCTTGATAGAGTGCTGGATCCTGAAACAGAGACACTGTCTGAAACTGAGCCTGACGCTTAAACGTAGCCAGGGGCAGAGGTTCAGCAACTTCTACCGGAAGTTCATCAGGAACTTTGCCCACTTGACAGCGCCTATCACAGATTGTCTCAGTAGCAAAAAGAAGTTCGTCTGGACAGAAAGTGCCCAGCAATCCTTCGAAAGGCTGAAGAAGGCGTTCGCTTCGGAAGAGCAGCTCCTGCACATGGATCTGCAGAAGCCAATGAGGCTGGAGACCTACGCGTCAGACCGGGCCATCGGAGCGGTACTGTTGCAGCCGGGGCCCCAGCAGAGCTGGAGGCCGTGCGCCTTTTTCTCGAGGAAGCTGAGCAAGTCGGAGCAAAACTACACGGTGTATGACCGCGAACTGCTTGCAATTTATGCAGCATTTCGACGATGGAGACATCTGCTAATAGGGGCGCAGCACGAGATCCAGGTGTGTACGGATCACAAGAACTTGGAATACTGGAGGACTGCGCGAGTACTCAACCAGAGACAGATTTGATGGGCACAGGAGTTCTCCAAGTTTTTCTTCGAGATCCGGTACGTGCCGGGGGAGGAGAACGTAAGAGCAGATGCTCTCTCCCGGAAGCCGGAGTACATGGAAGGAGAGAGACCGCCGGAAGTCAGACACGTGTTCCCCGAGAACCGATGGGTGGGGGGGGGGGAGTGTTGGTTGGGAAACGAGAACTAGCCGGGCTTACTAGAAACGACGAATTCGCTCAAACAAAAATCAGGGAACTCCGGAACGGAAGGGAAAACCAGGGAGGGTTTGAGGAAAAGGAAGGGGTACTGTACTACAAGGGAGCGCTGTACGTACCGGGGGAGACCTTGAGGGGAAGGGTACTCAAACAACTCCACGACAACCCAACAGCGGGACATTTTGGTCAACACAAAACCATGTTGCTTGTCACCAGGCAGTTCTGGTGGCCAAGGGTAAGGGAAGATGTACGGGAATATGTACGGGGGTGCGACCGCTGCCAGAGGGCAAAGGGGGAGAGGGCTGCACCCGCAGGGTTACTGGAACCCTTACCCACGCCGGGAAGACCCTGGGAGGTGGTATCCATAGATTTTATGACAGATTTGCCCAAATCAAGGGGGAAGACAGCAGTCATGGTAGTAGTCGATCTGCTAACAAAAATGTGCCATTTCATAGCTTGCTCGCATGCGGTAACGGCAGAGGAAACAGCCAGGTTGTTTGTAGATCACATCTTCAGGCTGCATGGGGCTCCCTCGAGGGTCATCTCGGATCGCGGGAAACAATTTACTTCCTGGTTCTGGAGGAAGCTCATGGGCTTGCTACAGGTCGAGGTGGGCTTCCACGGGAATGAGCCTGTTCATGGCCAATTATGGGTGTCACCCCAGGGCCTTCCCGGGGAGGGGGGAGGAAGGGGGGAGCGTACCTGCGGCAGAGCAGTTTGTGGAAGAAATGGAGGCCTTGCACCAGCAACTTAAGATGAACTTGGAACGGGCCAAGGAAATTTACAAGAGGCAGGCAGACAAGCACCGTCGGGAAGGGGAGACCATAAGGGTGGGAGACTGGGTGTGGTTGTCAACCCAAGGGTTACCCTTGTAGGGGGGGTGTAAGAAGTTGCAGCCAAGGCGGCTGGGACGTTTTGAGGTAACACAGCAGGTGAACCCCGTGGCATTCAAGCTCAAGTTGCCTGACAGCATGAAAATACACCCGGTGTTCCATAGGTCCCTACTCTCACCGTACAGGGACGGGCGGGAATTCCCGGGGCGAGAGGGAGAAGTCACCACACACCCGCAGGTAGAGGAGAGGGAACACCACAACCAAGCCACGGAAATACTCGATTCAAGATGGTGAGGGCGCCAGGTGGAGTACTTGGTAGCTTGGGAGGGAGAACCCGAGTCAGAAAACACGTGGGTTCCAGCGGAGGCTATCAATGATGGGTATCTTGCGGAGGAGTTCCACAGCCTGTTCCCAGATAAACCTAAACCACTAGCGAGATTCTGGGAGGAGCAATTTGGAACCACAGATGATGAAGAGGATTTTGTGGGTTTTCCTGCCTCCGAAGAGGAGGGAGGAGAGGCGTCAGAGGAATCGGACTGGGAGGGCCACCCGGCGGGAAGAGATCTGAGCGGGTGGGAAGCGGAGTTTGAATCATCAGGGGATGGCGACAGCTCCTTCCGGGGATTCCCCGCAACGTCGGCTGAGGAAAAGGACGTAGTTGGGTCAAAAGGTCCTGCCGGGGGTAGAGGGAGTCCTGGGGAGGGTGGATGTCAGTGAACTGACATCGGAGCCAGAAGTGGAGGCAGGGCTCCCAAGCGCAACCCCATATAACCATTAAACACAATATTAAGGGGGGAGGAGGAGGGTCAACTAATATTGATAAGTTATGAGAAAATAAAAGATAACTTTTCTAGTAGGCTAGATTACTTCCAGGTGAATGAAGTGTTCAGACAGGATAAGCAGATAGGTTTTGAAAAGGAGCCTTCAAGATTTGAAAGAGAACTACTGAATAGTAAAACCAAAATAATCGCAAGAATGTATAGACTTCTTTTAGACTACGAAGTAATCTAAGAGCAGAGTCAGAGTGAGACCATGAGCCTGAGCCAGAGCCAGAGCCAGAGCCAGAGCCAGAAATAGGGCTTGATACAGAATCAGAATCAGAATCAGGGCCAGGGCCAGATACAGGGCTTGATACAGGGCCAGGGCCAGATACAGGGCTTGATACAGGGCCGGAGCGCAAAACATAGCTGCAGCCACAGCCTAGAGCCACAGCCTGAGTCTGCAACAGTACTTGATACAGTGCCGGAGCTGGAGCTGGAGCCAGAGCCAGAGACACAGCCAGAGCCAGAACAAAACCCTAATTCAGAACCAGAGCCTGAAAGAGAGCCAGACCCTGAAACAGTGCTTGATAGAGTGCCAGAGCCTGAAACAGAGGCAGAGGCAGATACAGGGCTTGAAACAGCGTCGGAGACTGAGACAAAGCCTAATAAAGAGCAGAAGCCTGAGCCTGAGCCTGAAACAGTGCTTGATACAGTGCCAGAGCCTGAAACAGAACCAGAGCCACAGCTACAGCCATAGCGCCACAGCCTGAGTCTGCAACAGTGGTTGATACAGCGCCAGAGCCTGAAACAGAGACACAGCCTGAAACAGAACCTGAGCCTGGTTATTAGCATGGCAATTAAAGAAGAGAGAGGCAGAAAGGCTTATAAATAGAGTTAAGTGCGAAGGCAAAATAATAAACAACCCTAAAGAAATAGAGAAACGATTTCTCGAATTCTTTAGAGAAGAAGGAAAGAAATGAAACAACAGAAGAAGTTAAACAACATTTAGAACAGAACTGTCTTCCGAAACTTACTAAAGAACAAAAAGAACTGTTGAATGCCCCTATTCAGTGGCGTAGCGTGGGGGTGCAGGGGGGGCCGGCCGCACCGGGCACAACACCTGGGGGTTAGGGTCAGGGGGCGCAAATCCACGGGTTAGGGGGCGCAAATTACTTGCCTTGCCCCGGGTGCTGACAACTCACGCTACGCCACTGCCCCTATTACATTGTACGAAATTTGAAACCACAGATGATGAAGAGGATTTTGTGGGTTTTCCTGCCTCCGAAGAGGAGGGAGGAGAGGCGTCAGAGGAATCGGACTGGGAGGGCCACCCCGCGGGAAGAGATCAGAGCGGGTGGGAAGCGGAGTTTGATTCCTCAGGGGACGGCGACAGCTCCTTCCGGGGATTCCCCGCATCGTCGGCTGAGGAAAAGGACGTAGTTGGGTCAAAAGGTCGGGCCGGGGGTGGAGGGGGTCCTGGGGGGGTGGATGTCAGTGAACTGACATCGGAGCCAGAAGTGGAGGCAGGGCTCCCAAGCGATGCCGGAGAAGGGACAAGCAGGGAGAGAGGGGACTCAGCAGCTGGGGAAGGAAATCAGTGTAACACCAGGGATAAAGGGGGGCGGATGGGGGAATCGGAGAGAGGGCTCCAGGACTCTTCGCTGGAGACCAGCGGGGAGAGCACAGGTGTAGGAATGAAAATCACGGGAGACGAGTAGCAGGTGTCATGTGAGAGGCGTCTGCCGGGAAGTCCCGGGAACTCTCTTTTATTGAATATCACAAAACATTGCCACAGGTGTACTTGTGGTTGATTGGTTGATACAAACACAAAGAAACTCATTGCCTATTGGTTAATGCAAATGCAAGGTGGGAATTACATGTGGGGGTGGGAATTACATGTGAACATTAATCACTGGTAGATTAAAGGCTGGGAAACAAGGTTGGGACTAGACAAGCATGAAACCTCCTAATTAATTATAACTAAAGATTAATATAGCATAAAACAATTACTAATGATTGATCATAACATATAACAATCGAGTTCCGTAGATGTGGTCAGCTATGCACTGAGAACAGGTCATCATGATCTTAAGATGAACTGGGCAAGGAGGGAATGTCTTGGTGTTTGGAACAGGTTCGTACAGTGTGTGCAGAAACAGAGAAAAGCTTATGAGTGAGACTTCCCAGAATGCAAGAGAAAAGAAGCAATGCTTCCCATAGCAAGACTTCCCATAAGGCCACAGTTATGTATCCCTATAATGCAACAGTTATGTGCAGAGGGAATGATCTTATGTGCAGAAGGAAAACTTCCCATTATCTCCCCCTTTCTTTTTCTTATATGCGAGGCGTTCTGGGTAAATAAGGCAAAAATATTTCGGGATTAGTGGTGTGCCAGCGAATGCCCAAAATAAATTCGCCAGGGAGGATGGGACAAAAAATACTACAAGATACGTGGTTTGCCAACGCATGCTCGAAATAAATCTGCCCATATCTCCCCTTTGGTTTACTGTTGGTGTTGCCATTTCGCAAAATAAGCAGCAAGGATTTTATTGGGTGGCTGAGGGGGAGAGAGAAATCGAGAGAAAAGACTTATGAGGCCAGGAATGCATTGGAGGAAGCAGCATAGTAGAATCAATATACAAATTATGACAATAGCATATTGAAAGAGATTACGAAGCCAAGTAAGGTTTGGCAGCCAAGCAGTAAGCCACTGGGTGAAAGAATCCCAGAAAGCAGGAAAACCAACATCCTGTTTGATGTGATGTGTGAGATTTTGCAAATGAGAGATTTGTTTTTGAATAGCCTTAGAATTGTCAGTGATATTAAAGCAGCACATGTTTTCCACTTGTTCGCATCCGTAATGATGGAGCATCAATAGATAATCGATAGCAGCGCGGTTCTGCAGGACGCCATGCTGGAGTTCACTCTGCTCTTTATTCAAAAGATGAAGGGCTTGTGATGTAAAGTTCAGAGCCTTTGCTGCGGAGCAAGCTAAAGAGTTAATGTTCCTGCTATTCCGGACAGCCAGTCCAGGGACTCCTAGAAGAGATACAGCTAGAGAAATATATTCAGATCTGCTAGGGAGAGAGACAGAATCATCGCAATTATTATTCAATTCTATAGCGCGTCGATATCGAGAGCGGGATAAATGATGCTTCTTGGGTAAAATAATAGACATACGGCTTAAGCAGCAGGGCGTGCCATGACTGATGTTTGCAGGAATGTAATTAAATGTGAAGCCTGGACACGACCAAAACCAGCCGTCAGGCAGCTCTGTGTATTTATATATATATGAAATATTTACATAATCAGAGCAATTGAAATTAGCCTCGCCCATTTTTACACTGTTGGTTTTTGTGCAGTTCACCATACGGGCACAAATAACATTAAAGGAAGCCACGTATGGGGTCATGGAATTGGCTGCGTGGAGAAATGATGCAAAACTTTAACAGCAGCTGCCAGCTCAGAATGCTGGGCAAACTTCTGTGGAAGAATGTAGAGGCTGTGCCATTTATCATTTTGTAGCCATGCAATGACCCCCCTGGAGGGGGCTCCATTAGTAAACACAGTAAGGGCATCCAACGGGACAGAGCTACTGCGCTATGCTTAAATTCACTTTGGTTGGCTGCCAAATTTGGATTGGCTCCGGCAAGCAAGGACATGGCATGGCTCAGATCGTACTTAGGACGGTTAATGATTGACTGCAAAGCCTTCTTACAGTCAGTGTTTGCATTTTCAAAAGCCAATTTTTTCATCAGTTCATTCTGGGCTGTAGTATTATCAACCTGCCTGGTGACTGCTTCTTTCAATCTATCTATAAATTGATGGTAGGGCTCTGAATGTTGTCGTTTAATATTAACAAAAGAGCTAATAGGGAAAGCAGAAGGCAATTCCCCAGCCCACACAGATTCCTCCTCTAAGGACAGAATTCCTTTCTGCCTAGCCAGGGAAAGTGAGGTGCGCACAGCTCCTGTAGGAGAGCACGAAGGGGTTGTGGCAGGCAAAGCAGGCAAAGGAGGAAGGGCAGGGGTGGATGGGTTTGTGGGCTGAGGTGTAGGGAGGGGTTGGCAAGGCTGCAATGGAGGCAAAAGCTTAGGATAAGGGGGGGGGGGATTGTCTGCAACAGCCAGAAGGGCAGGAGCCGAAGGAGACGCCTGGGGTCCTAATTTAGCAACGGCAGCTGCACATTTCTGCCAGGTGAGCAAACAATGAATTGGAGCCCTCGGTTCTGCAAAGAGGGTCTTCCCGATCTTTTGCCAAGCCTCTACCTCCAAGGACCCACTTTCAGGGTAGGAGGGGCATTGGCAAGCAATCTCCAAAAGCAATTGTTCAATTTCTTTTAAAGAAATTTGAACACCCACCACCCGCTGTCTAACTAAAGAAAGCAATTCTCTAGCATGCATTTTCTGGAATTTAGTCAATTCCCCCCCCATACTCACGAAGTAGCGCGCTGAGACTTTTCCAGTCGAGTGAAGTACAGGTGCTAGGCTGCGTAAGGGATCTGGCACGTCGGGGTCACCAGATGTAGGAATGAAAATCACGGGAGACGAGTAGCAGGTGTCATGTGAGAGGCGTCTGCCGGGAAGTCCCGGGAACTCTCTTTTATTGAATATCACAAAACATTGCCACAGGTGTACTTGTGGTTGATTGGTTGATACAAACACAAAGAAACTCATTGCCTATTGGTTAATGCAAATGCAAGGCGGGAATTACATGTGGGGGTGGGAATTACATGTGAACATTAATCACTGGTAGATTAAAGGCTGGGAAACAAGGTTGGGACTAGACAAGCATGAAACCTCCTAATTAATTATAACTAAAGATTAATATAGCATAAAACAATTACTAATGATTGATCATAACATATAACAATCGAGTTCCGTAGATGTGGTCAGCTATGCACTGAGAACAGGTCATCATGATCTTAAGATGAACTGGGCAAGGAGGGAATGTCTTGGTGTTTGGAACAGGTTCGTACAGTGTGTGCAGAAACAGAGAAAAGCTTATGAATGAGACTTCCCAGAATGCAAGAGAAAAGAAGCAATGCTTCCCATAGCAAGACTTCCCATAAGGCCACAGTTATGTATCCCTATAATGCAACAGTTATGTGCAGAGGGAATGATCTTATGTGCAGAAGGAAAACTTCCCTTTACACAGGTCCTCCGCTATCCACACCCACCCTGCGCAGAAGACTTCCGCGCAGGGAAAGTAGGTGGAGACTTGGCGTCAAAGAACTTCTTTGCTGGAAGAAGTTCAAGAAACGCCCACTGACGGATTCTGCTAGCGACTGAACAGCCACGAAGTGAAGGGCTGTACAGCCAGGAAAGGTTTAACCAGGCTACCTAGCCAGGAGTGGTGGCATCTTACGCACGAGCAACCCCATATAACCATTACACACAATATTAAGGGGGGAGGAGGAGGGTCAACTAATATTGATAAGTACATCCCCCCGTAGGGAACCTGCCCCAGCCATTCTGTTGGCTGCGGACCCCTCCCAGGCAGCCCTGACCCTTTCCCCTTAAAAAGCAAAATACAAACTATACAATAACCTAAAGAAATAGTAAAAGAAAAACAAACCAAGAAACAATTATGCTAAACTTAAAATAATCCCCGCCCCAACTAAACATTTGTCCCACCCCAGAAAGAAAATAGCAACAACAACAACAACAACAACAACAACAAACCACCGTTTGAGGTGCAACTGAGACACAGCCAAAGACAGAGCGAGACCCTGAATCAGTGCCATAACCAAGCCCTCATTCACAACCAGAGCCTGAAAAAGAGCCACAGCCCGAACCAGAGCAACAGCCACAGCCACAGCCTAGAGCCACAGCCTGAGTCTGCAACAGTACTTGATACAGTGCCAGAGCTGGAGCTGGAGCTGGAGCTGGAGCCAGAGCCAGAGACACAGCCAGAGCCAGAACAAAACCCTAATTCAGAACCAGAGCCTGAAAGAGAGCCAGACCCTGAAACAGTGCTTGATAGAGTGCCAGAGCCTGAAACAGAGGCAGAGGCAGATACAGGGCTTGACACAGCGTCAGAGCCTGAAACAGAGAAACAGCGTGAAACAGAGACAAAGGCTGAGACACAGGCCGAGCCTGAAATAGAGCTAGAATAAGTGCTAGAGTCAAAGACTGAGACAAAGCCTAATAAAGAGCAGAAGCTTGAGGCTGAGCCTGAGCCTGAAACAGTGCTTGATACAGTGCCAGAGCCTGAAACAGAACCAGAGCCACACCTACAGCCATAGCGCCACAGCCTGAGTCTGCAACAGTGGTTGATACAGCGCCGGAGCCTGAAACAGAGACACAGCCTGAAACAGAACCTGAGCCTGGTTATTAGCATGGCAATTAAAGAAGAGAGAGGCAGAAAGGCTTATAAATAGAGTTAGGTGTGAAGGCAAAATAATAAACAACCCTAGAGAAATAGAGAACTGTCTTCCGAAACTTACTAAAGAACAAAAAGAACTGTTGAATGCCCCTATCACATCGTACGAAATTCAAAGAGCAATTAAGGAAGCAAAGATAGGAAAGCCACCAGGGCCAGACGGCCTACTGGCAATATATTATAAAAAATTGAGGACTTACTGTCTGACCCATTAAGAAGTATCTTAAAAGACGGAACCATGCCGGATTCTTGGAAAGACAGCCTTATTGCATTAATTCCAAAACAGGGAACGGACAATCTACTTATTAACAACTATAGGCCTATCGCACTTCTAAATAAAGATTATAAATTATATGCAAATATTTTAGCCGAAAGATCAAAAAAAGTCTTCCAGATGATGATACACAATGACCAAGCTGGCTTTTTGCCTGGAGGCACATTTATAGCTGTGATGGCCTGGGAATCCAATTTAGAGGCTCAACCGGAGGAATCCCAGCCTGCACAGGAGTCCCCGCCTCCAGGGCCGGCTGAACTGGGGCAGGGCCTTGGATCTGAAGAGCCTGCACCTGTGCCGGATCCTCAGGAGCAGGCACCAGGTGATTCCACTCTAGCTCCAGAGGTGATTAAGGACACAGTGCCTACAGGTGCGCCTCTCCCGGCCCTGCCAGAGGAAGGAGAGTCTCCCCCTGGGTCCAGTAACTCCCCAGCCTCTCCTGAACTGCAGAGGCTTAGGGCAGAGAGGCGGAGGGAACTGGTTTCTCCCAGGAGGTGTGCTCGCCTTAAGGCCAAGAGAGGCGGGTCTCCTGGGGGCCGGGGCCGCCCCTGGCCTCAGAGAAGATAAAGGCCAGTCAGCCCGGTCCCAGGTTGTGGGAGCAACGTCGTTGAGTACCTGCTCCTGCCCGGACCCAGACCTGACCCTCCAGTGTTCCTGTCCCCGCCCGGCTTCCTGCTTCGGACTTGCTCCTTGTGAACTGTTTCCAGGCTAGTCACCCAGGACCAGACTTTGACTACGCCAACGGTAACCTTCCCCCGGGACCAGCACAAAAGCAACACTAGAAACATTATAAACCTATTAGCGTATTTAGACTTAAGAATAGAAAAGAAGGCAGTCTTAATGGCTATAGATGCAGAAAAAGCTTTCGACAGGGTATCCTGGAAATTTATGAAAGGTCTATTACACCATATGGATTTTGGTGTACAGTATATAAAAGGGACTGAAGCAATATAATTAAAACAAAAAGCTAAAATCATAATGGAAATTTATCACAGGAGTGTGAAATCAGTAAAGGGGTCAGACAAGGTTGCCCACTATCCCCCTTAATTTTCATATTAACATTGGAAGTTTTAGGTAAACAAATTAGGGAAGAAAAAGAAATAAAAGGGATTATGCTGGGAAATAGAAGTTACAAAATGAGGGCATTTGCTGACGATTTAATTATAACTACGGAGCAACCAAAACAGAGTTTAAGAAAGACGTTGGAAATAATATATGGCTACAGTAAAGTTGCGGGGTTCAAAATGAATTTAAACAAGACAAAACTATTAGTTAAAAATATGACGCCAGATGAAAAAGCAGAATTAGAACAAATAATATTAAAATTAAAATCTACCCCCAAATCAAGTATTTAGGATTATGGATAACACCAAAGAATATTAACTTATATGAAGATAATTATACCAATTGTTGGAAAGATTATCAAAAGACAGTTGGAGACATGGACAAGGTTAAATTTATCATTCCTGGGCCGTATTTCGGTAATTAAAATGATAGTTTTACCGAAGCTACTCTTCATATTCCAAACGATTCCAATTACAGGAAAGACCAGCAGTATCAACAAGTGGCAAAAAGAAATTTCTAAATTTTTGTGGAAGGGTAAAAGACCAAGAGTAAAGCATAAGATATTAATAGATACTGTAGAAAGAGGTGGCTACGGGTTACCGGATTTGAAGCTATATTACGAAGCCTCATGTCTTCTCTGGTTGAAAGATTGGTATTTATTAAAAAATTGGGATATTTTAGATCTAGAAGGTCATGACACCCGTTTTGGGTGGCATGGCTATCTTAATTATGGGAAAATAAAGACGCATAGGAGTTTTTCAAATCATATAATAAGAAATGCTATATATAAGGTATGGGGGAAAATACAAAAGATATTTGGAACAGAAAACCCCAAGATGGAACTCTCCACTAGAAGCAATCGCTGTTAAAAAAAGGAACAACATCAAAGAGAACTGGATAACGTATAACACAATATTAAGGGGGGAGGAGGAGGGTCAACTAATATTGATAAGTTATGAGAAAATAAAAGATCACTTTTCTAGTTGGCTAGATTACTTCCAGGTGAATGAAGTGTTCAGACACGATAAGCAGATAGGCTTTGAAAAGGAGCCTTCAAGATTTGAAAGAGAACTACTGAATAGTAAAACCAAATTAATTGCAAAAATCTATAGACTTCTTTTAGACTACGAAGTAATGGATGAGGAGGTTAAGGCTTCAATGATAAAGTGGGCCCAAGATGTGGGCCGTCCAATTATGCTAAAAGATGGGGAAAACTGATGGAATGTAAATTTGAAATTTACTGCCAGCTATAATATAAGAGAGAACATGATGAAAATGGCTCATAGGTGGTACCTCACTCCTTCCAGATGGTCAAGAATGTATAAAAATTTAGCGTATGCTTGTTGGAGATGTGGAGGAAATAACGGTGACATGAGCCACATGTGGTGGACGTGTGAAAAGATTAAGATTTTTTTTGGGGGGGGGAATATACGATGAATTAAAAAAGATGTTGGGGATAACATTTACGAAAAAAACGGAGGCATTTCTATGAAGTGTATTCCATTGTGTACATTCCATTGTAGGAATGGAAACAGAGCCAGAGCCAGAGCCACAGCCACAGCCACAGCCTAAGTCTGAAACAGTCCTTGATAGAGTGCCAGAGCCAGAGCCAGAGCCAGAGTGAGACCCTGAATCAGGGCCAGAACCAAGCCCTCATTCAGAACCAGAGCCAGAGCCAGAACCAGAGCAACAGCCACAGCCACAGCCTGAGTCTGAAACAGCCCTTGATAGAGAGCCAGAATCAGAGAATCAGAATCAGAGTCAGAACCAGATCTTCGGTAAAGACGTGGTCTGGTCTTAGCGCAACTGCTCCTCCCACCCGCAATAACAGAGATTGGGTGTTCCAATACATCCCCCCGTAGGGAACCTGCCCCAGCCATTCTGTTGGCTGAGGCCCCCTCCCAGGAAGCCCTGACCCTTTCCCCTTAAAAAGCAAAATACAAACTATACAATAACCTAAAAAAATAGTAAAAGAAAAACAAAGCAAGAAACAGTTATGCTAAACTTAAAATAATCCCCGCCCCAACTAAACATTTGTCTCACCCCAGAAAGAAAATAACAACAAGAACAACAACCCACCGTTTGTGGTGCAACAGAGACACAGCCAGAGACAGAGCGAGACCCTGAATCAGTGCCATAACCAAGCTCTCATTCAGAACCAGACCCTGAAAAAGAGCCACAGCCCGAACCAGAGCAACAGCCACAGCCTGAGTCTGCAACAGTACTTGATACAGTGCCGGAGCCTGAAACAGAGACACAGCCTCAAACAGAGCCTGAGCCTGAAACAGAGGCAGAGCCACAGCCAGAGACTGAGTCTGAAACAGTCCTTGATAGAGTGCCAGAGCCAGAGCCCCAGAGAGACCCTGAATCAGAGTCAGAGTGAGACCAAGAGCCAGAGCCAGAGCCAGAGCCAGAGCCAGAGCTTGATACAGGGCCGGAGCGCAAAACATAGCTGCAGCCACAGCCTAGAGCCACAGCCTGAGTCTGCAACAGTACTTGATACAGTTCCGGAGCTGGAGCCGGAGCCAGAGCCAGAGACACAGCCAGAGCCAGAACAAAACCCTAATTCAGAACCAGAGCCTGAAAGAGAGCCAGACCCTGAAATATAGCTGGGTCAGAGGCAGAGGAGGAGCCATCATGAGACCCTGAATCAGAGTCAGAACCAGATCTTCATTCAGAACCACACCCTGAAAGAGAGCCAGAGCCACAGACGGAGCCTAGAGCCACAGCCGAGATCCACAGCCTGAGTCTGAAATAGTGCTTGATAGAGTGCTGGATCCTGAAACAGAGACACTGTCTGAAACTGAGCCTGACGCTTAAACGTAGCCAGCGGCTGAGGGATAGGCAGAGCCTGATACAGTGCTTGATACAGCGTAGGAGCCTGAAGCAGAGACACAGCCAGATCCAGAGACACAGCCAGAGCCAGAACAAAACCCTAATTCAGAACCAGAGCCTGAAAGAGAGCCAGAGCCAGAAACAGAGGCAGAGGCAGATACAGGGCTTGAAACAACCCCCAAGAAGTGCTTCCTCTGCCAACGGCCAGGACATTTTGCCAGGGTCTGCCCTCAAAGAAAGGCATGGTAAGGGATGGTGGGAGCCGCTGGCTGTGAGGAGGAGGGGGAAAATCCCTCGAGGGTCATCTCGGATCGCGGGAAACAATTTACTTCCCGGTTCTGGAGGAAGCTCATGGGCTTGCTACAGGTCGAGGTGGGCTTCCACGGGAATGAGCCCGTTCATGGCCAATTATGGGTGTCACCCCCATATAGTTTGCAAAATACAAACTATACAATAACCTAAAGAAATAGTAAAAGAAAAACAAAGCAAGAAACAATTATGCTAAACTTAAAATAATCCTGGCCCCAACTAAACATTTGTCCAACCCCAGAAAGAAAATAGCAACAACAACAACAACAACAACAAACCACCGTTTGAGGTGCAACTGAGACACAGCCAAAGACAGAGCGAGACCCTGAATCAGTGCCATAACCAAGCCCTCATTCAGAACCAGAGCCTGAAAAAGAGCCACAGCCCGAACCAGAGCAACAGCCACAGCCACAGCCACAGCCTAGAGCCACAGCCTGAGTCTACAACAGTACTTGATACAGTGCCGGAGCTGGAGCTGGAGCCAGAGCCAGAGACACAGCCAGAGCCAGAACAAAACCCTAATTCAGAACCAGAGCCTGAAAGAGAGCCAGACCCTGAAATATAGCTGGGTCAGAGGCAGAGGAAGAGCCATCATGAGACCCTGAATCAGAGTCAGAACCAGATCTTCATTCAGAACCAGACCCTGAAAGAGAGCCAGAGCCACAGAGAGAGCCACAGAAGGAGCCTAGAGCCACAGCCGAGATCCACAGCCACAGCCGAGATCCACAGCCTGAGTCTGCAACAGTACTTGATACATTGCCAGAGCCTGAAACAGAGACACAGCCTCAAACAGAGCCTGAGCCTGAAACAGAGGCAGAGCCACAGCCAGAGCCTGAGTCTGAAACAGTCCTTGATAGAGTGCCAGAGCCAGAGCCAGAGAAAGACCCTGAATCAGAGTCAGAGTGAGACCATGAGCCAGAGCCAGAGCCACAGCCAGAGCCACAGCCTGAGTCTACAACAGTACTTGATACAGTGCCGGAGCTGGAGCTGGAGCCAGAGCCAGAGCCACAGCCAGAGCCAGAACAAAACCCTAATTCAGAACCAGAGCCTGAAAGAGAGCCAGACCCTGAAACATAGCTGGGTCAGAGGAAGAGCCATCATGAGACCCTGAATCAGAGTCAGAACCAGATCTTCATTCAGAACTAGACCCTGAAAGAGAGCCAGAGCCACAGACAGAGCCACAGATGGAGCCTAGAGCCACAGCCGAGATCCACAGCCTGAGTCTGAAATAGTGCTTGATAGAGTGTTGGATCCTGAAACACAGACACTGTCTGAAATTGAGCCTGATGCTTAAACGTAGCCAGGGGCAGAGGGAGAGGCAGAGCCTGATACAGTGCTTGATACAGCCTAGGAGCCTGAAGCAGAGACACAGCCAGAGCCAGAACAAAACCCTAATTCAGAACCAGAGCCTGAAAGAGAGCCAGAGCCAGAGCCAGAAACAGTGCTTGATAGAGTGCCAGAGCCTGAAACAGAGGCAGAGGCAGATACAGGGCTTGATACAGCGTCAGAGCCCGAAACAGAGAAACAGCGTGAAACAGAGACAAAGGCTGAGACACAGGCCGAGCCTGAAATAGAGCTAGAATAAGTGCTAGAGCCAAAGACTGAGACAAAGCCTAATAAAGAGCAGAAGCTTGAGCCTGAGCCTGAGCCTGAAACAGTGCTTGATACAGTGCCAGAGCCTGAAACAGAACCAGAGCCACAGCTACAGCCATAGCGCCACAGCCCGAGTCTGCAACAGTGGTTGATACAGCGCCAGAGCCTGAAACAGTGACACAGCCTGAAACAGAACCTGAGCCTGGTTATTAGCATGGCAATTAAAGAAGAGAGAGGCAGAATGGCTTATTAATAGAGTTAAGTGCGAAGGCAAAATAATAAACAACCCTAAAGAAATAGAGAAACGATTTCTCGAATTCTTTAGAGAAGGAGGAAGGAAATGAAACAACAGAAGAAGTTAACATTTAGAACAGAACTGTCTTCCGAAACTTACTAAAGAACAAAAAGAAGTGTTGAATGCCCCTGTCACATCGTACGAAATTCAAAGAGCAGTTAACGAAGCAAAGATAGGAAAGCCACCAGGGCCAGATGGCCTACCGGCAATATATTATAAAAAATTGAGGACTTACTGTCTGACCCATTAAGAAGTATCTTAAAAGGACTTCCTGGCGTGGTGCGCTCAGCGTCGGGTCAGGGAAAGCGCTCTGCTGCAGTAAGAACACTCCCAATCACGGCTACGGGATAAAAAGGCGGGGAAGCGAGGGCGACGCAAACCCTGAAGAGGTCTGAGAGGAGGTCCCAGACTGAAGAAAACAGATCCAAGCAGCGCATAAAGGGGTTTTCTGCCGTCCCAGCACAAAAAGTGCAGGGAGGTGGAAGAACTTCAGCGCAGAAAAGGTCGCACACCCGACCGTGCGTATTTTTTTAAAAAAACTTGGACTTTTTTAAAAAAAAAATTAAATATTTGAGATGAACTGATAACAACATAGGGTAAAACCACCGGAATCTTAACTGACTTTCAATCCCATCAGGCAAAATGACCAAATTATAGACTATAAACAGAGCATTTTCAAAGTTTAGGAATATATATATTCTTGGTTTGAAATAAAGACATCTAGATCAGAACCAAAAGGAAGAATGACAAATATGGGTTCTAAAAAATACCAAACTACACTGACATCTGGGTCAGGTCTACAAGTGAGAAGACAATCACCAGCTGAAACAGACCCCAATGCTGACATAAAAGACCCTATAATGGGGATGGAAAAGAGCCTAAATGATAAGTTGGACATACTAACTGGCAACATCCAACAAAACTCAAAGCTAATAATAGACCTAACAACACAAATAAGTGACCTCTCACTTAAAAACAAAGAACTGGATAAATCTGTACAAGAACTTAAGAGTAAATCTACCAAACAAGAGGAAATGACGAAGAAATTGCAGATGGAAAATAAGGACATTAAAAAATCACAAGACTCAACGAAGGAAGAAATAAACGACCTAAAGAGAGCCCATGAAGAGCTGCTAGATGATATATCATTGATGGAGATGCGTCAGAAGGAGATGGTCCTTCGCTTCCGAGGCGTCCCACAAACTCATGATGAACAAATTCAAGAGAAACTATCACAGGAGATTGCAAACTGGTTGGGAGTAGAGGTAGAAGAGATGCTATTGGATATTGATAAAATTTTCAGGATCAAATCAGAAAGATCGGACACTTATAAAGGGCCAGGAGATTGCTTAATTTTTTTCAACTCAAGACTTTTAAAGGACAAAATATTACATCAAAAAGGACAAGTGAAGTTAGTAATAGATGATAGGCCTATCAAAATATTTAAGGAAATTCCAAAAAGAATTCTGAAGAAAAGGCAGAATTATAAGACAGTAACAGAAGCACTCAAGAAGAATTCGATTAGATTCCGGTGGGAATTTCCCGAGGGTATCACCTTCACATATAAGGACAGAAGAAAAACTTTTAAATCAGTAGATGAGCTGGGAAAATTCTGGAGGAAGTACAAAAAAGAATTAACTGGAGAGCCAACATTGGAGCGAGAGGAAACAACGCAGACACCACAAGAAGCATAGAGAGACAAGCGCGTATTAAGGGGGGGGGGGAGAGTGGAAGAAGCAGATTATCAAAATCCTAAAATTTCTGAGTTTTTTCTCTTTTTTCTCTTTTCTTTTTTTTACTTACCCAACGAAACTACTGTAGATAATAAATAAAAATTAATGAATCTAAAAATTATATCTTGGAATGTTAACGGTCTAAATGATAAGAGGAAGAGAAATAAAATAGAACATGTATTGAGGAAAGAACAATGGGATATTATATGCTTGCAGGAGACCCATGTGACTAGAAACCATAGAAGGGTTTTAGAAAATAAGAGATTGGGTCAAGAATTTATATCCTCAGATGTAAAAATGAAAAGGGGAATTGTGATCTATGTGAACCCTAAACTAGACGCAAAAAAAATCTTCAAGGATGATGAGGGTAGAATACTAGGGGTAAAAATAACAAAAGGTAAAGAACATTTAATTATAGTAGGAGTTTATGCACCGAATGGTAACAAAACAGAATTTTTCAGAAAAGTAGAAGCTAATTTACTGGAATTTATAGAAGAGGGAATGATTTTGACGGGAGACCTAAATGGTGTCACATCAATAGAATTGTCACATCAATAGACAGAGAGAGAAAGAAAATCCAAAAAAGGCAGACTCCCAGACACCTTCTTTCAGATGGTAGAAAACTTAAATTTGATTGATACATGGAGATATAAAAACCCAGGAGAAAGACAGTATACACATTTCTCGGAAGTTAAAAAATCAGCCGGCAGAATTGACAGCATATGGGTATCAAATAACTTAACAACTAAAATTAAAAAAGCAGAAATACAGACCAAAATTATTACAGATCACAACCCAGTCACATTAGAATTAAAGGAACACAAGAAAACTAATACAAGATGGAGACTTGATGAAAGATTATTAAATGACGAAAAGATTGTGAAAAAAGCGCAAGAACTATTGAAAGAATTTTTTGAATTAAATAAAGAACAGGATACAGACTTCAGGACAATATGGGATGCAAGTAAAGCTTTCATAAGAGGCTTTTACATACAACAAAGTGCAATAAGGAAAAGAAACAGAGAGCAAAAACTGGAACAAATAAGGAAGGAAATAGGAATAAATGAAAAATTATTAGCAAAACAACCAAAAAATGAATTAATAAACCAAAAACTAAAAATATTACAAACTCAGGCTTCAGCAATATTAAATAGTGAAATTGAGGACAATATTAAATGGATGAAACAAAGGTCGTTCGAATTTGCAAATAAACCCGGAAAGAGGCTAGCCTGGCAACTGAAAAAGAGACAAAAGGAAAAACTGATTGATAAAATAGTGGAAGAGGGGAGAACTTTAGATAACCCTGAGGAAATTAAAAAGTGTTTTACAAAATATTATAACAAGCTATATGAAGCAGGAAATGAGACAGAGGTTGAAATAAGAGAGTATTTATGTGGAAAGGATATACCTAAAATTAAGAAAGAAAAGATTCAAGAGCTAAACTCCCCAATAACCACGACAGAGCTTCATCAAGCGATAATTAAGATGAAACTGGGAAAATCCCCAGGCCCAGATGGTCTTACCGCAATACATTACAAAAAATTAGAGGAACCATTATTATCACCTATGAAGACACTCTTAAATAAAATATTAGAAGACGGGAAGATTCCCAACACCTGGAAACAGGCGCACATAGTAGTAATCCCAAAACAAGGACGAAATAAAGAGTTTATAACCAATTATAGACCAATATCATTACTAAATAATGATTACAAGATCTATGCACAAATATTGGCAACAAGATTAAAGACAGTTTTGCAGGATTGTATAAATAAAGAGCAGGCAGGGTTCTTGCCGGGCAGGAAAATGAGTGACAATATAAGAACAGTGATTGATATGATCAAGTATTTAGACATGAAACCAAGTAAGAAGGTAGCCTTTGTTTTTGTGGACGCGGAAAAGGCGTTTGACAAAGTATCATGGAAATTTCTAAAAATATTATTAGACCAGATGGACATGGGAGACCAAATCACAAGAGGGTTAAAAGCAATTTATGAACAACAAGAAGCAAATATAATAATAAATAATGACACGACTGATTATTTTAAAATACAGAAGGGCACCAGGCAAGGGTGCCCACTTTCACCTTTGTTATTCATTTTGGTTTTGGAAATATTAAATCAAGAAATCAGATTGGATCAAGAAATAAATGGAATATCCCTAGGAGAGAAAATATACAAAATAAGGGCATTTGCAGATGATTTAGTTTTAATGGTGGAAAATCCAAAGAAAAGCATAGCAAAGGCTCTAGAAAAAATGGAAAACTTTGGATGGGTATCAGGTTTTGCCTTGAATAAAGAAAAAACGAAACTAATGGTAAAAAACATGGGAGATCAAGAGAAAAAGGAACTGGTAGAAAAATTTGGATTACAAATTGTAAAAAAAGTGAAATATTCAGGTATACAAATAACAATGAAAAATATAAATTTGTTTGAAGATAATTATAAAAAAATTTGGGAAGTAACAAAAAGAGAAATGGAAACTTGGACAATATTGAAATTAACACTCTGGGGTAGAATTTCGGCTATTAAAATGAATATCTTACCAAAACTTCTGTTCCTTTTTCAAATGATTCCCATAATAGGTAAAGATGATTGTTTTAAAAAATGGAAAATGGACCTAACAAAGTTTATATGGCAAGGCAAAAAGCCACGGATCAAACATAAATTATTAACTGACATAAAAGAGCGGGGAGGTTTTGGACTCCCAGACCTGAAACTATATTACGATGCAGCATGCTTTACTTGGATCAAGGATTGGATCAAATTGGATAACAGTGACATTTTGGATTTGGAGGATGGAACTGTTGGAATCAAGCCTTGTCAGAGGAATGTGCCACTCTTCAGGCACCCGGCTGATTTCCTTGTTGACCTCCCCGTCTGCGACTCCCGGCAGGAAACAGGCGAGGTCTCTAATCGGCGATCCTTCTCAAACGTGAGAAGAACACACCACTCCTTCACTCTCCTCCCTGCTATCCCCCCAGGGAGGGGAAAGAGACAGACAGAAATGTATTTACATGCCTTTATTTCTGTCTTTTGCAGCAGTACAGAGAAACATGTCTGCACTCTCTTAACATCAACAGCAGAGAGAGATTAGACTCCACCCATGTACTTCCAGTACAGGTCAGATGACACACCGAGCTAACATCCGTTGCTCAGTACAGTGAATTGACTGCCCCTTTCTTCCCATGGTAACAGTCACAAACATCAACATCCTGTTTGGCTTTCCAGCCAGCTGCTGAAGCTGCTGCTCGCTGCTGCATTGCTCCTTTTTGGTAACATACTCCCCCAAAAGAATCAATGCGTGCTGCGAGCAAAGCGTGATCCAGAGAAGAAAACAAACAGTTGTTATACATATAACATTCCTCTGTTGTTTCAGTTCCACCCTTGGAACTACCCGCCACTGGTTTCCCCAGTGTACTTCTCTGGTTGTGTGACTTCCAAGGAATGAGTGCATCTGCATTACCTTGGCTAGCAACTCTCTGTTGTGTCTTTGTCTCTGACTTAGACACAGCTTCAACCTGTCCTCGGTTGTTTACAACAGCAACACATGCAACAGCTAAGTTGGCAAACTCTTTTGAATACCTCTTGGGTGGTACACCCTTCGTGACTCTCTCAGACCTACGTATGAGGTGCTGATCTTCTCTGCTCACTGGTTCAGTCTCCGGACTCTTTGGAGAACCAGTACCAATTGTAAACAGTGGTTCGTCCTCCACCTGTGAGGGTCTAGCCATTATGTGAGATTTCCTCTCAATGACTGTGTCAACTGAGCTCTTTGAGCTACTACTGTCATCATCAGTACCACTGTAATCAATAAAATCATCATCATCATCCGAATCATCCCCTGTGGGAAATGTGTGAACAATTACTCTTTCCTGTTCAGGAGCACTCCCTAGAAATTTTGTGAGAATCACCTGACCAGATTCAGACAAAATTACTCTGTAGAGACCCTTTTCATATCCCACAAAAATGCCTCTGGCATTCTTTACCCCACCTGGAGCTTCTGTTCTCACATGAGACCCAAAAACCTTGAAATGGGCAACAGAAGGTTTTCTATGGAACAGTTTCTCAAAAGGAGAACTTCCCAACTCTTTTGAAACCTTTCTCAACCACGTATAAGTATATGACATTAGCGACTCCGCCCAGAACTCATTTGGCAGATGTGAACTAAGTAATTGCGCTCGCATCCCCTTTTGCAATTCTCTGTTCACCCGTACACAGACACCCCTGTTCCACGCTTCCGCTGAAGCAGCAATCTTGTGTCTTATCCCTTTCTTCTGCAGGAACTCCTGAAAATCCTGTAAAAGAAAAATTGGCTTCTCATCTGTGAAAAGACAATCAATGTTAGCATCATGCATATTTTTAACCTTGTCACAAAACTCTCTAAACCTTTCTAAGGCTTCTTGTGGTTTCTCTAACACATAAATCCAGACAAAATTTGAGAAACAATCCACACACACAAGGTAAAATCTTGCATTGCCTCTAGAAGGTGCTAGAGGACCAATCACATCAGCATACACCCGCTGAAATGCCTTATCGACCCTTGTGGTCACCTGCTTGGCGTCCTTCTTGGTCACACCTGCAAGAGAGATCATGTTAGAATCAGAAGAATTACATTTCATGTAATCACTTTGATCAAAAGTCAACAAATACAGTCCATCTTTCTCTCTGGCAGAAAGATACAACTCTCCATCTTTGTAGATCTTGCAGCTCTCAGCATCATAGGACAGTTTTAGTCCGTTCTTAGCGATCTGCGAAACACTCAGCAGATTGAACTTCAACTCTGGAACCAAGTACACATTGTTTATAGTTAAGTTCAGACTCTCAAGATACACAGTCCCAATCCCGGTCGCTTCCAGCTCCTGACCGTTGGCCTGTTGCACAGCGAAGCTTTGCTTCTTAAACGTTGAAAACAGTTCTCTGTGTGGACACATATGGACGGTGGCTCCAGTGTCCAGAACAAAAGAGTTCCCCACTTCTGGTATGGCTTTTAGCGACATCAAAGCCTTTGCAGGCTTCGCCTGAGACTTGGTATGACTTTTGCCTGTCGCGTCAGACTTCGCAGAGCCCCCCTTGGCTCCTCTG
Source organism: Podarcis melisellensis (assembly GCF_964234715.1). Taxonomy (NCBI): domain Eukaryota; kingdom Metazoa; phylum Chordata; class Lepidosauria; order Squamata; family Lacertidae; genus Podarcis; species Podarcis melisellensis. Next base: position 34,489,883 of record NC_138535.1, on the reverse strand, counting down.
TGCTGACGTGGCTTCTTACAGTTCCGCTGAAGATGCCCAGTCTGTCCACAATTGTAACATCGGACAACGCTCAAAGCTACAGCATGCTCTCCAGTAGCTACATCAGTGGGGGAATTAGAACTCCGTTCTTCCCTCCCCCTGTCAGCAACATCCATTGCAGCTTGTACAGGAACAGCAACAGCAACAGTTCCTTCACTCCCCCATCTGGGGTCAAAGCTCTCCTCAGCTTTCGATGAGCTCTTAGGAACTTGACCAGCATCATCTTGGCTCACCCCTTTTGGGGTAGTCATCCATCCAGACCATGATGAATAACTAGGCAGGGGAGATTGATAAGGCAAGCCTCCCCCCTTCTTGGCATCCATTTTGAATCCAAGCCTCATCTCTCACTCTCAAGCAGCTCTTAAGCCTGCTAATATCCAATAGCTGGCTGTTTACACTCTTGGCACCTGGCAGCTCTAACGCTGACTGCTTTGGAAAGTCCCTTCCAAGAGCTCGTGAGATTCTAGCCAAAACATTCCATTGTTTTTCCGCCTCTCTCAGGCCCAGCCTCACAGTCCTCACAGTCCAGCCCCTTTTCAGTAGTTTTCCACTACTAACGGCCGTTGCTTAGCAACAGTGCATTCCTTTCTTTGAACAGGAAACCTTATCAACCACAAGAATTCCTGGAATGCAAGCCTTCTCTCTCGGAGCTGTTTTTTTCCAAACGCAGCTCCCGTGAACCAGAGAATAAATCAATCTGCGTTCACACATTTAGCCCGAAATTCTCATACCTTGGGGCTCCGTCACCTGTCTGTTCAGCTTCTGGCTGCACGCAGACGTTATCTTCTTGCCTTAGGTGCAGAGGATGACAAACGATCCATCAACCTCCTTTTGCAGACTTCCATGGAGCGAAACCATCGGCCCTGCTACCATTTGTTGGAATCAAGCCTTGTCAGAGGAATGTGCCACTCTTCAGGCACCCGGCTGATTTCCTTGTTGACCTCCCCGTCTGCGACTCCCGGCAGGAAACAGGCGAGGTCTCTAATCGGCGATCCTTCTCAAACGTGAGAACACACCACTCCTTCACTCTCCTCCCTGCTATCCCCAGGGAGGGGAAAGAGACAGACAGAAATGTATTTACATGCCTTTATTTCTGTCTTTTGCAGCAGTACAGAGAAACATGTCTGCACTCTCTTAACATCAACAGCAGAGAGAGATTAGACTCCACCCATGTACTTCCAGTACAGGTCAGATGACACACTGAGCTAACATCCGGTGCTCAGTACAGTGAATGGACTGCCCCTGTCTTCCCATGGTAACAGTCACAAACATCAACATCCTGTTTGGCTTTCCAGCCAGCTGCTGAAGCTGCTGCTCGCTGCTGCATTGCTCCTTTTTGGTAACAGGAACAACAGATATGGTTGGCATGCCTATTTAATTTATAACAAAGTGGCAGTCCATAAAGAATTTCTAAGCCACGTAATTAGAAATGCATTATACAAGGTCTGGGTGAGACATAGAAGGTTGTTAGAACCAAAAACCCCATGGTGGGTCTCACCGCTAGAAGTAATATCGGTTAAAAAGAAAAATACTATAGGAAGAATGGCAACTTACCAGCAGCTCCTAAAGGAAGAACAGGGCCAATTAAAACTAAGACCATACGATGAGGTGACCCAATACTGTACCACATGGTTACAATATCACCAAATTGCACAAATATTCAACCAAGATAAAGTAATAGGATTTGAAAAAGAAGAATCAAAATTACAAAAAGTATTATTACAAAACTAAAAAAAATATATATCCAAAATGTATAATTTATTATTAGAATGGGAATTAAAGGATGAAGAAGTAAAAGAAGTTATGATCAAATGGGCATGTGATATAGGATATGTAATTCGGCTGGACCAATGGGAGAAATTATGGAAATATGACATTAAATTCACGGCATGTTATACAATAAGAGAAAATTTTATGAAAATGGTGTACCAATGGTACTTAAGTCCAGTAAAATTGGCTAAAATTCACAAATTAAAATCGAATATCTGTTGGAGATGTAAAAAAGAAATAGGAACAATGTTTCACATGTGGTGGGAATGCCGACCTATTAAACAATTCTGGAATGAAATCTATGAAGAACTCAAAAAGATGTTTAAAATATCTTTTAGTAAAAAACCGGAGGCATTCCTTTTAGGTTTAATTACAAATGATATCCCCGAAAATCAAAGGAAAGTATTCCTTTATGCAACAACAGCTGCCAGGATGCTTATAGCTAAAAACTGGAAAGGCAGAAAAATTCCATCAGTGAAAGATCCGCAAATTAAATTTTGTGAATACATAAATCTGACAAGACTCACAGCTTACATAAGGGGACAATTGGACCAGAAATTATTAAAAGAATGGGGTTGTGCTAAAGAGTATATGAAAAAACATTGTTCTGGAGTTAGTATATTGGTATGTAATGAATGATGCTTTACAGGGTTAAAGAATAAGAAAACCTTCCCCCCGGGACCAGCACAATAGCAACACTAGAAACATTATAAACCTATTAGCGTATTTAGACTTAAGAATAGAAAAGAAGGCAGTCTTAATGGCTATAGATGCAGAAAAAGCTTTCGACAGGGTATCCTGGAAATTTATGAAAGGTCTATTACACCATATGGATTTTGGTGTACAGTATATAAAAGGGACTGAAGCAATATAATCAAAACAAAAAGCTAAAATCATAATGGAAATTTATCACAGGAGTGTGAAATCAGTAAAGGGGTCAGACAAGGTTGCCCACTATCCCCCTTGATTTTCATATTAACATTGGAAGTTTTAGGTAAACAAATTAGGGAAGAAAAAGAAATAAAAGGGATTATGCTGGGAAATAGAAGTTACAAAATGAGGGCATTTGCTGACGATTTAATTATAACTACGGAGCAACCAAAACAGAGTTTAAGAAAGGCGTTGGAAATAATATATGGCTACGGTAAAGTTGCGGGGTTCAAAATGAATTTAAACAAGACAAAACTATTAGTTAAAAATATGTCGCCAGATGAAAAAGCAGAATTAGAACAAATAATATTAAAATTAAAATCTACCCCCAAATCAAGTATTTAGGATTATGGATAACACCAAAGAATATTAACTTATATGAAGATAATTATACCAATTGTTGGAAAGATATCAAAAGACAGTTGGAGACATGGACAAGGTTAAATTTATCATTCCTGGGTCGTATTTCGGTAATTAAAATGATAGTTTTACCGAAGCTACTCTTTCTATTCCAAACGATTCCAATTACAGGAAAGACCAACAGTATCAACAAGTGGCAAAAAGAAATTTCTAAATTTTTGTGGAAGGGTAAAAGACCAAGAGTAAAGCATAAGATATTAATAGATACTGTAGAAAGAGGTGGCTACGGGTTACCGGATTTGAAGCTATATTACGAAGCCTCATGTCTTCTCTGGTTGAAAGATTGGTATTTATTAAAAAATTGGGATATTTTAGATCTAGAAGGTCATGACACCCGTTTTGGGTGGCATGGCTATCTTAATTATGGGAAAATAAAGACGCATAGGAGTTTTTCAAATCATATAATAAGAAATGCTATATATAAGGTATGGGGGAAAATACAAAAGATATTTGGAACAGAAAACCCCAAGATGGAACTCTCCACTAGAAGCAATCGCTGTTAAAAAAAGGAACAACATCAAAGAGAACTGGATAACGTATAACACAATATTAAGGGGGGAGGAGGAGGGTCAACTAATATTGATAGGTTATGAGAAAATAAAAGATCACTTTTCTAGTTGGCTAGATTACTTCCAGGTGAATGAAGTGTTTAGACAGGATAAGCAGATAGGTTTTGAAAAGGAGCCTTCAAGATTTGATAGAGAACTGCTGAATAGTAAAACCAAAATAATCGCAAAAATCTATAGACTTCTTTTAGACTACGAAGTAATGGATGAGGAGGTTAAGGCTTCAATGATAAAGTGGGCCCAAGATGTGGGCCGTCCAATTATGCTAAAAGATGGGGAAAACTGATGGAATGGAAATTTGAAATTTACAGCCAGTTATAATATAAGAGAGAACATGATGAAAATGGCTCGTAGGTGGTACCTCACTCCTTCCAGATGATCAAGAATGTATAAAAATTTGGCGAATGCTTGTTGGAGATGTGGAGGAAATGACGGTGACATGAGCCACATGTTGTGGACATGTGAAAAGATTAAGATTTGGGGTGGGGGGAATATACGATGAATTAAAAAAGATGATGGGGATAACTTTTACGAAAAAAAGGAGGCATTTCTATAAAGTATTTTAGATAAAGAGATCCCAAAAAATCTAAGAGAGGATTATTGTTTTGTGTACATTCCATTGTAAGAATGGAAACAGAGCCAGAGCCACAGCCACAGCTTAAGTCTGAAACAGTCCTTGATAGAGTGCCAGAGCCAGAGCCAGAGCGAGACCCTGAATCAGTGCCATAACCAAGCCCTCATTCAGAACCAGAGCAACAGCCATAGCCACAGCCTGAGTCTGAAACAGCCCTTGATAGAGAGCCAGAATCAGAGAATCAGAATCAGAGTCAGAACCAGGTCTTCGGTAAAGACATGGTCTGGTCTTAGCGCAACTGCTCCTCCCACCCGCGATAACAGAGATTGGGTGTTCCAATACATCCCCCGTAGGGAACCTGCCCCAGCCATTCTGTTGGCTGAGGCCCCCTCCCAGGCAGCCCTGACCCTTTCCCCTTAAAAAGCAAAATACAAATTATACAATAACCTAAAAAAAAATAGTAAAAGAAAAAGAAAGCAAGAAACAATTATGCTAAACTTAAAATAATCCCCGCCCCAACTAAACATTTGTCCCTGTGGAGTTTGGAACAGACAGGGTTAAAACTCCGTGGTGTCCTGTATCTGGGAGGAGCTTGACGAAGAGAAGTGCGTCACAGTCTGTGAGCAGACTTGCTTTCGCTTCTGCCTGAGAGACACAGCTCAGCTCCGAGGCTGCAGGCTGTGTGTGCTTTTGGCACAGAGAAATGCCGGAAAGCTCTGATGGAAAGAGACTGATTTATGGCTTGTAAATAAACGCTACTAGAGATAAGAACCGAACTGTCTCTGGACTTGATTTATCCCTTTTTCTCACACGGACGCAGGACCCGCTGCTACTCTGCTATCCTGCTAGGCCAGCTTCGGAGACACAGAGGCTGCGCAGGGAAGCCTGGCTGGACGCAGGATTTATATTCACACGAACAGGTTATGGAAGTTCCGTGTTTCCTGACAAGTGTGAGAAGGGAGGAAGACTGCCAGCTTTGAGTTGCTGTGATCTCCTGCCAGGAAGGGCAGTGGGAGATGCTGGTGATCGGAGCCAAGAGCCAAGAGAGACGGCTGCTTCGGAGGTCCAGCTTGCTGGCAGAGTTAGTACGCTTTAAGCCCTGGTGGGTGGAAGATGGCTGCTCAGGCACAGCAGGGCCATGAGAGTTTCAATATCCCCCTCGAAAGATTAAATGGGGCCAATTGGGAGGCCTGGTCAAGAAGAGCCAGGGGGTGGTTTGTGGCCACAGGGCTCTGGAGTCCAGTCCAGAAGGAGCCGGCCCCACCCACGCTAGCTACTGCTCTGCTGAAGGAGAGAGAGCAGAGGCAGCTTTGCATGTTGCAAGCATCTCTGGACGCTTTGCTGTTGCCTCATCTGGAGGGCATTAAATTGGCCCAGGCCGCCTGGCAGGCGCTGAGGAGTCTGTGTGAAAGCTCAGCGGGAGCCAGACCAGAAGGGGATGGAAGCCCAGGAGGGGCTGAAGGATGCCCAGAAAGCCCAGTGGGGACTGGCACTATGTTGGGAAGCTGTTGCAATGCTTCAACACGTCTGTGTGATGGACTGTGTACAGGAGAAAGGCTGAGAGCTGAAAAGAGGAAAGCAGTGGCAAGCTGTTCCTCAGGCAACAGTGCACCCAAGAGTGGGGGTGCAGGCCGATCCAAGAGCTCTGAGAAAGCGAAAGTCTCCGAAAGTTGTTTGTGCTTTGCTGCGACCTCCAACAGCGCTGGGAAGCATCCACTTGAAGCCCAGGCTGCCAAGGACACCAGCTGGAGTGGAATGTCAACAAAGCAGTTTCCCAAGGCCGGTTCTCAGCAGCGACGTGGGAAAGCGGCAGGCCAGGAGAAAAACAAAGACAAGGCGTCTTATCACCTCACAGCTGCGACGGCGTCTCTGGGAAAAGGCAAAAGCCTTGGTCGGGGGGAGGCTGTGTCCATGGCAACCGGTGGGGGTGCGAGCAACGCCATGGCAGCTTTGGAAAACAGCCAGAGAGACACTTTATCTCTTATTATCGACTCTGGAGCTTCTCACAGTCTAGTGCCATCTAGAGAGTTCCTGAGGAACTGCAAGACAGTTAAAACTGAACGCTATGTCAAATTAGCAGATGGGTCTCAGAGACCATTGACTGAATCTGGGTTTTTATATTGTTCTTTCTTGGATCATTGGGTGCAGGCTTTTGTGGTCCCAGAGCTTGCACACTCTCTTTTAAGTGTGCCAGCACTAAATGATGATGGGTTCGATGTTCTGTTCTCTAACAATTTGTGCTCCTTTTACAGGGATGGGAAGAAGGTCTACAGTGTTGAGCGAAAAGACAGGCTCTTTCTGGTGCAAATGCCTGTTGAAAATGGGACTGGTGGAAAAATGGGGCTGGTGGAAAATGGGGCTAGTGGAGAGTCCATTGAAGATGCCCATGTGCAGTGTGCAAACGTCCCACCACACAATTATTGTATACACATGTGGCACCGAAATTTTGGGCACGCTGGATGGTCGCTTGTGCGAAAAGCTGCAGAAAACACCATTGGTTGTAGGTTCAAGGCTTGTGACAAATACCTAGATTGTCAAGCCTGTAAGCAGTCGAAGGTCACAACATGCACATATCCCAGGTCAGAGAGGAGAACCAGCAAACACTTTAAACTTGTGCGTGCAGATTTGTCAGGTCCCATGCCAACACCTTCTTTAGCTGGGTCAAAATGGATTCTGGTTCTGATTGACGATTTTTCAAAATTTTCTTGGGTTTTTGCGCTTAAATGTAAGTCAGAAGCAGCTGCGCTGATCAGGGATTGGATCACAGCGATAGAGCTGCAGTTCACTACCAGGGTGATTTCCTTTCAATCTGATCGGGGGGGGGGGGAGTTCACAGGTTCTGCGCTGCAATCGTTTTTCAGGCAGAAGGGCATCAGTCATCGACTGACGACCCCCCACTCTCCGCAACAGAATGGGGTTGCAGAGAGAAAGTTTCTCACACTACAGGAATCTGCAAACGCTATGCTGGCAGACTCGGGTTTACCACAGCGCTTTTGGGCTGAGAGTTATAAGACAGCATGTTTTTTGCAAAACGGGGTGTACAATTCCAGTGTAGGCAACACACCGTATTTCTTGTTGCATCAGAAGAAGCCGAAAGTACACAACTTTCATGTCTTTGGTTCTCAGGCTTGGGTTCTCATTCCAAAGGCCATGCGCAGAAAGGGTGAGCCAAGGTCCAGGAAGATGATCTTTGTAGGCTATGAGCCGGGTTCAAAGGCGTGGCATTTTGCATACCCTACTGGCAACCAGTCTAAGCTGCTTATTAGTGGCAGTGCTGAGTTTTGTGAGCAGAGTGGGTGGAAACGTCTTCATGGGAACCCGGATGTTCTGTTAGACTCAGGTGAGGAAGAGGAGGAGGACGAGGCTGAACCTGTTGCTGAGATGCACGGTCCACAGCCACAGAGTCCAGAGCAGGGATCTCCAAGGGGGAGGCTCCGTATCGCTCCAAAAGGGAGTCCCAGGACCCCTCCACAGGTTTCTGTCAAGTCTGAGCTAAGGAGTGAACCATCCTCGCCAGCAGAACCAGCTGTACGCCCGAAACGGCGCAGCAAGTCAGAGGGGGATGTTTCAGACACAGAGGATAGTAGGGCTGATCCAGGTGAATCAGGCGCAGTTCCAGAATTCACGCTGAGGAGGTCAGCAAGATCAACCAAGGGAAAGCCACCTGAAAGGTATGAAGCCACTAGTGTCTGGGTTGGTGTGGCTAGATGTGAACCTGAATCCTTTGAGGATGTTCAAAAGTTGCCTCAGGAAGAAGCCAGCAAATGGCGTGAGGCGATGCAGAAGGAGATGAACTCAATGGAGTCTCTTGGTGTGTTCTCACTCACTCAGCTGCCGGCTAACCAGAGAGCTGTTAGTTGCAGGTGGGTTTACCGTTTGAAACCCACAGAAGCGGGAGAACCACAGTATAAAGTGAGATTAGTGGCCCGAGGATTCACACAGAAAAAGGGTGTCCACTTCACGGAGGTGTATTCGCCAACGTCACGAGCGGAGACTCTAAGAACGCTTTTGGCGATAGCAGCACAGAGAGGTTGGAAGGTGAACCATTTTGATGTAGATGTCGCCTACCTGAACTCAGATCTCAAGGAGGAGTTGTACATGCTTCCTCCTCCAGGGTTTGAAGTCAGTGAGCCAGGCATCGTGTGGCGGTTGCACAAATCCATCTATGGATTACGCCAATCTGCCAGGAATTGGAATATGTGCCTACATGAAGCCTTAGAAGAGCTAGGTTTTAAGAGATCTCTTGCAGACAGTTGTCTTTACATTAGAGGTTCAGGCGTAAAACAGCAAGTGGTGCAGGTGTTTGTTGATGATATCTTAGTCATGACACAGACAGGTGAACAGGTGGAGAAGTTTGCTAAAGAGCTTGGAAAGCGGTTCAAGCTAAAGCAGCTTGGAGATGTCAAGTCCTATTTAGGCGTGCAGATCACAAAAGCAAGTGATGGAAGCTTCTTGCTTTGCCAGAAAGGTAAGATTGAACAGTTGCTTGAGAAGTTCAGAATGTCTGATTGTGCAGGTGCCAGATCACCCATGGAGACTGGATACGTGAAGGAGTGTCAGCAAGTAGAACGCGTGGTGTTCGAAAATACTGAACTCTTTCAGTCAGCTCTGGGTAGTCTGTTGTATCTGTCACAGTGGAGCAGGCCAGACATTGCATTTGCTGTCAATCTGCTCAGTAGAGAGGCTTCAAGTCCTAGTGTGCAGGTCTGGAACGGTATAAAGCGGGTGCTGCATTACCTGCAAGATACCAAAGATTTTTGTCTTAGGTTGCCAGCCCAAGGAGAAGTCAAACTGACTTGCTTTGTGGACGCAGATTAGGGTAACTCTGAGGACTGCAGATCAGTGTCAGGCCTAGTGGTGAAGTTT